>NC_056742.1:430154208-430246708 GCF_019279795.1 Protopterus annectens | reverse complement strand
CAAATCCTCAAGTCCAGAGACACTGCCTGGCATTACTATCAAAAAACAAAGAAACACAAAGCCTAACTAAGTACCAAGAACTGAGCAACCCTGCAAAAAAATGCATTAGGATGGACAAAAAAATCCTACTACACAACATTACAAACTAAATACCAACACAACCCGCAAAAATTTTGGAAAAATGTAAACCAGCTACTAAAATCCACCCAAAAGGCTACCCCCAAACCAAACACCCCTGACACTAAAGTTCCCATTGAAACACAATTCAGCTCCCACTTTGTGAACTCAATTCTATCCTTGGTATCACAGGACAGTTCCTTCCTCACTATCCCCCCCAACACAAATAACACTAATACAAGCTTTACCCTCAAAACAGTTTCCACCACTTCAATCAAAAGCATGCTCTCCAAACTAAAAACCTCATCAACAGCAGCTGACCTACTCCCCAGCTATTTCTTGAAACTCACAGCAGATGCTATTGCTATCCCAGTCTCCACTCTCATAAACAGATCAATTGTTGAAAACTATGTGCCCAAACACTGGAAAATATCCTATGTTACACTCATACATAAAGGCAGGACCTCCACTGAACTTAATAACTACAGACCCATTGCTTTACTCTCCCCCCTGGCCAAAATCCTAGAAAAATGCATCCATACCCAGATGCTAAACTATCTCCTAGACTGCAACATCCTGTCACCTTCTCATCATGGTTTCAGACCTGCCCATAGTACCACTGCAGCTCTCCTCTGCTTCACAGACACAGTAAACCATCTAAAAAATGAAGGCCTGCAAGTGTCAACTCTTTTTTTGGATATGTCCAAAGCATTTGACACAGTCTCACACCAAATCCTGCTAAACAAACTAAACCAATATCATCTATCTAATTCCACTCTTACCTGGTTCCAAAAGCTACTTAACTGACAGGTACCAAGCTGTGAAATGGGAAAATTCTCTCTCTTCTCAGCTGCCCATAACTATAGGAGTCCCACTGGGTTCTATCTTAGGACCACTACTATTCACAGTCTTCACAAATGACCTCCACACCTCCACACAGCATGCATCTATAATTCAGTATGCAGATGACACTACCTTAATCTGTGCTGTACAAAACATTCCCACCCTCCTGCAAACAACTCAACTAGCATTCTCTGACGTTGAAAACTACCTTACCAAAGCCCAACTTATCCTCAGTCCAAAGAAAACTCAGCTTATGATTATAACCAGTTCTAACAAAAACACTAACAGTCAATTCACTATCTACTCCACAAATGCTACTCCAATTGCTCCAGTGGCACAGGCTAAGCTATTTGGAATAACCGTAGACTCCCACCTAAAATTTGATAGTCATCTGAACTTAACTATTAAAAAAGTACATGCCAAACTGGGGTCACTCTACCGTATCAAACCATTTCTTACCAACAACACAAGATCAGCCATTGCTCGCTCCCAACTTCTATCCACCCTACTCTATGCATCTCCCATTCTGACTAATCTCAACAAAACTGAACTAAGCAAAATGGAAGCTTGCTATAACAGAATTGCCCGCTTTGCTGCAAATTGCTCATATAGAACTCATCACTGTACTGCTTTGAGACAGCTCCACTGGCTTGAACTGCCCAACCTCCTAACCTACAATCAGCTCTGCCTCTGTCATTCTATCTTTTACCTCCCCAATAAGGGTCCTGCCCTCAAAAACCTAGTACAACATCACTCAGCCAAAAGGCCTCTTAGATCATCAAGCAAACTACTACTAGAAGTCACCAACAGCTACAATAGCTTTGGAGATGCACTATATAGTAGTTCGGTGGCTAAAAAATGGAACTCTGTCCCTACTAGCATTCAAAACACATCATCCAAAGCCTCCTTTAAAGACCTCATCAGGCAACATCTCAAGCAAAGTTGGCAGTGCCATGATTGCTCCCCAGGCTAGTGAAAGCAGATAACATATGCATACTAAATCTAGAGCAATTGATGATAGTTTTTCAATCTTACTCACAAACACTGGCTAATCTACAATGTATGTACTGTACCTGTGTACTATGTATGTATTCTACCTACGTTGCAAAGTTCAGCCGTACACCACAAATCTATTGCTTACCTTTATTTTTAAAATTAATATTTTTTTGATTGTTCTCTCCACTGTAACTGTTTGTGCCGCATACAACTGTAAAAACATGTCTCTTGTAATTTGTGTGTATACTGATCATGTCTAAATAACTAAATGTGTCTGTAATTTTTCTTTGTGGAGCTTTTCTCCCCAGGCCTCTGCTGAAAAAGGGCCTTTTCGGCTCAGTCAGACACCCCCGGTTAACAAATGTAAAATAAAAAATAAAATAAAAAATATGCTGGATGGCTCCTTTTTCCATTCTGCCCAAGGTTCAACTCTGTTTTTCATTATTTAATGATAACAAGGGAAATACAAGGGGGCTCCTGCCTTAAACTCTTGTGGTTTTCATAGGGAACAGTTTATTCAGAATGGCAGAGAAGATTATAGAACATGGAAAGAGTTGTTATGCATTCACTGCACTGATAGGGGTTTGAGTCCCATTGTTATAGTTCATAAAGATAATTTGAAGTGGAATTGGGGATTACAGTAGTTGTCAAAATAATGAGTTTGGGTTTATGACATTTATCAACATTTATTTGGGTTTATGACATTTATTTATCTACCTAAGCTGTCTACATATATTACTCTCTCTGCAGTTAGTACCTATGCTGTTAAATGCATCTTTGTTGTACTATGCCATGATGTTACTCTGAATTTTATTTTAGGTATTGCTATATTCCTTGTAAATAACTTAATGCTAACCAAATTTCTCAAACATATTGTTACTGCATTCTCAAAATACTGCACTTTTGGTTTGTATATATTTGTATTGTATATTGCTATCTGTTTTTGTGGTTCTTACAACTTGAATTGATAGTTTTTTTTTTAATACTTTCCTGGCGCTTTTCTCCTCAGGTCTCTGCTGAAAAAGGGCTCCCTGGGCCCAGTCAGACTAACCTGGTTAACAAATTTAAAAATAAATGACATTTAAATAACCAGTCAGCGGATATGGGACAATGGTCACTCATGGAATACGAGAGTATGTGCAGGTAGTTCAATTTATCTGGTATATTTTCAAATCAAGTAAGGGGATGTTTAGGTCTGGTGCCTTCTGAGATTAACTGTGTTAGTTGTTACACAGGTAAATACCACCACCCCTAATGTATTTTTCTCATATTACAAACTGATACATATAAAGAAAATATTTATTTAAGTATGTTTGCCTTTGTTTAATATCTGTGTCTGAAATTTCAGCCTCTATGCATATCAGTTGAGTTGTTAGGAAAACCTTTGAATAATTTTTTCTAGCAGCTGGCTGTACCATTTGTTACTGCAGCAGATAGTTCTGGAAGTATGTGGGAGTGGAATCTGCATTTGATATTTAAAGCTTTAATAATACTAATTAGGTCACCGCTTTCAAATTCATATAAGGTCAGTACATAAAGAGTGTAAAGAAGGTTTTTAGAGTTAGGGTCTGGTCTGGTGCCTTCTGAGATTAACTGCATTAGTGCTTACAATGTAAATTATTTATTTAAATGTGTTTTAAGTAGGCCTTTGTAGACTAAGTTTAGATCACCCATTATGATGAGTTTGTGATGTTTTGTATTATCCAGAATCTTGTTTAATAAACCATCTATCAATACAATAGATGATGGATTTGGAATATAGGTTACTGTTAAATGTTTCTTTGTGTGATCGCCCCAGAAAATTTATACAACTATCCAGCCTAGCTTGTATTCTGAGTCTGCCTTGCTAATGCTCAGCAGTACTAGGGAAATGTTTGCTTCATTCTGTTTCTAGCAAAAGTGCACCTCCTCTGTACATAGTATCTGATCTGTTGTCAGTGAGCAATGCATACCTGTTATGGAACTGTACAGGAATCATGGCAGTGTCTTTCATCCAGGACGATAACGTCAGGGTTGTAATGATCAGGCCATACTTCCAATTGAGGCTGGTTGTTATTTATACTGTAAGTGTTCATATAAGCCAGTGATTGATTTTTAATATTAATCGGTTGCTTAAGGAATGTGATATCAACCAGACCATGGTTTGGCTGAATATCACTTCCAGTGAGGACTAGAGAAGTTGTAAATACTATGAGGAGTCTTAATGCAAGATAACTAGCAGCTTTCACTTTGACAGAATATAGTAGCTAATGGTGAGGATGTAGATTGTCTTATGTCTTACTGAAAGGGGCCTCTGTGAATATGTTTACTCATATATCTAGTTTGTTTACAAAAAAAAAAATCTAGGAATAAGAATTTAGGAAGGTTTTCTTTAAGAAATTAAAGAAAGGTCATTAAGATTATGGATGAAAACTGTTAAAATATGCAAATATTAAAGGTCTCAGATATATTCTGGATTAGAAAACAAAAGAGTGTTTGGGATTAATGGTGGCAGTCCACTGCAGTGGCAGGTAGACCTGTTAGGAGGGGAATTAAGCATTCTGGTCCAGAATATAGGTATAGAACACCACGACCCCTAAGGTATTTTTCTTTTAACACAAACTGATTAATTTAAAATACATATTTATTTAAATACTTTTACCTTTGTTTATTACAGGAGTTTGAAATTACAGCCTCTGTATGCATCAGCTGGGTTGTTAAGAGAAGTCTTGATTTTTTTTTCTAGCAGCTGGCTGTACCATTTGTTACTGCAGCAGGTAGTTCTGGAAGTATGTGGGAGTGGAATCTGCATTTGATATTTAAAGCTTTAATAATACTAATTAGGTCACCGCTTTCAAATTCAAATAAGGTCAGTACATAAAGAATGTAGAGAAATATTCATAAGGATTCAAATAAAACTTCCACTCCCAGATGATTACCAAAAGCAGTGAGTGACAGATCAGTTGAAACCTTATCTGAAGACTGAGACTTCATAAAAAACAAATCACTTAGAATGCCTTTCTGGCAAAGCAATTAAAGTCGATAAACAAGTCTGCTTACTAGCAGGTTACTAATAATATGCAAAGGGAGTCATGTCAGGATAGATAATGTGACACTCTCTACAGACACTAACTGAAATGGGAAAGTCAATCTGTTGCCATTGCATATCAGTGAAGACTCAAGACAAGAATAACATGACACTAGCATATAATGGAGACACAGACTTTATTTTAGCAGTAAAACAAAAATCACATCATTATGGCAGTTACATAGGTCATTTAAGGAAATAAATTATAAAATAATTCTAGCCACTTAGAATGATGCAGAGAATTTAGCACTGTGTGAAAGATAAAAAAGTAGTGAAAACATGTTTCATTTTCTGGTTAAAAACCATCCTATAAGTGCTAATTCCAGGTAGGCACTGATTGTGCAATATCTGAGTATCTATTCACCTATTAAGGCAGACGGCTGAATGATAACCATATAAACCAAGTTATGTATTTATCACACAATCTATCAGGCGATCACCCCCCTCTCACCCCCTAAAGGCCCCATCTCAATGCCAAAAGATTGCCAAATTCTGGTACTCACGACCACACAGGTAGAAACTGCACTGTCCAAAGCTAAGAATACGTCATCCATGGGACCAGATGACATCTCAGGCTGTGTATTACATGAACTACAAAATGAACTGGCACCTCACCTAAGTGTCATGTTTAATCATAGCCTCACCTCAGGCTTTGTGCCCACTGAGTGATGCACAGCTACAGTTATCCCAATCCACAAGGGAGGATCCACCTTGGATCCCGGGAACTACCGTCCCATCAGTCTGACGAGCCTGATCTGCAAGGGCATGGAATGCATTATCATGGAACTTATAAACAAAGACATTGGCAACCTTCAAGCACTGGACCCCACCCAGTTTGCGCTCGTGAAGGGCCAATCTTGTCTCCTGAACCTGATTGACTTCTTCAAATCAGTCTCCAGAGCTGTGGACAAGGGTAAGTTATTCCACACAGCCTATCTGGACCTTGCCAAGGCCTTCAACACCATCCCCCCACTTTGGAATCATAGATAAACTTACTAAGCTGGGCATGAATCCCTACATCACTCAATGGTTTGCCAACTGGATTACTGACAGAACCCAGACTGTAAAAGTAGCCAACTCCAAATCCAGCTCCAGACAAGTGACACGTGGAGTATCTCAGGGTTCAGTCCTGGGACCGCTCTTGTTTGGCATCTACTTCTCTGAAGTACAGGTCAACACTACGGGACTGTGACTAACAAAGTTCACAGATGATTGCAAACTGGGAGCCATTATTGAATCCCCTAATGATGTGGATATTCTACAAAAGGGCCTTACAGAAACAGATGCTTGGTGCCAGAGCCATGGGCTCAAGCTTAATGCCAAGAAATGTATAGTTATCCCCTTTGGGAAAAACCATATAACCATGAATTACCACATAGGTGACAGTACACTAAACACTGAAAGTGTGATGAGAGACTTAGGGACACAGATGGACAGTGGTCTCACCTTCGATAACCACATCGCCACAACAGTCAGGAAATCCTTCTATGTGGCACACCTCATCACTAAGTGCTTTTTATCCAGAAAAAAGGAAGTCATTGTCCCACTGTACTCATCCCTCATCAAACCCATTATAGAGTACAAAACCCCATTTGGTATGTACCTCACAAGACATCTGCAACAACTAGAAAGGCCCCAGAAATACCTCACTAAAAGAATCGCAGGCCTAAAGAATATGCCCTATGCTGACCGTCTAAAAAAACTCCAGCTATACTCTGTGGCATATCGTCTACTCAGAGGTGATCTCTGCTTAACATACAAGGCCATGTCAAACCCTGAGCTGTTGGACATGTTCCACTTAAAGAAATCCCAATCCCTCAGAGCTACATGCTCCAGGGATCTAAACCTTGTCATCACAATGAACAAAACATACTGGAGGGATAGGTTCCTGACCCAGAGACTCCCCATACTCCGGAATAGACTGCCCATACATGTCAAGTAGAGTGCCTCCTTGGCCGTCTTCAAAAGTAACCATAACGATTGGATGGGAGAAAGGAAATTCACCCTGGGGATTATGTCAATCACCCTGCTAGACAGGGGTCCAGGGAAGTAAATATTGTGGGAGGAAATATCCAGGGAATTGTTATGGCTAGGCTTATATATGCCATAGGGCTGATAGCCTAGTACCAACTTATGAACCTATGAACCAATATGTTAGCAGCATTGTAAAACTGATGTATTTTGTGATATAGACTTTGTAAAACAGTTTGCCTGGTGCATTATTAGTGCAGGAACAAAACAGTGTTAACTTTCTGCTAGGATTAGATAATGGAGATGGGTAAATTAGCCCTTGTGATTGTTCATTCATATATCCATTCATTCCTTGATTACTTGCTTTATCCAGTTCAGAAATGGAAAGTAAAGCTGGGCCATATAGCATCAACTGTTTGGGGCAGGGTGGGCAGAAACTAAGGGCAAAGAGGATATCAATCTATGAATCTCCTTTTAAAGCAAAGCTCTACCCTAGAAATGAAAAAAAAAACTGTATTTATAGGTTCATAGGTTCATAGAAGGTTACTAGGCTAACAGACCTAGATCCCTTTCACGCCTTACCATATTTATCCAAGTTGCCCCAACTGTCAGTGGTTAAGTGAGTGAAGTTCACAAAGGTAAGGGTCTATGGTAGTTAATACTGACTTCCTCTGTCCAGAAGGGGTATAGGTGACATGCCATGAGTGAATTTGTGGTCACCCATCTATTTATCTAGGTTACGTTTGAGGAGGGTAAGGGAGCAGCTCTGTTTCACGTGAATTGGAAGCTTGTTCCAGAGAAGTGGCAGTAGTGTCTGGGAGATGTATCTGTCTCCCCAGTATGACATGTTAATGCCAGAGGCTAAGTTAAGATCCCTGGAGGGCACAACCCTCGTGCAGTTTGATTTACGAATGTGTAGCATTTCCATCAGGGCCTTGTCCAGCTTTAATCTGTGGTTTGGCACCAATTATTTATCTGCATTAACCCTATCTGCAGTATATCAATATTGCTGGGGAACTCAGTAATTGCTCCCAATTTGCAATCATCAGCAAACTTGGTCAGCCACTGGGTGTCCAAGTTTTCCTGGACTTCTGAGAAATAAATTCTGAACAGTAAGGGGTCCAGCATACCATTCTGTGCTACAACACTGGTGACTGGTTATTTGCTAAAGGTGAAGTCACCCACTTTGACAGTATTTGTCCTGTCAGTTAGCCAACTGGCTTCCTATGTGGTAACACAGGAGTTAGTTCCCAATTGGGAGAGTTTCTGTATAATACCTGAGAGGGTGATTATGCCAAATGCCTTGGCTAGATCAAGACAGGTGGTACGCACTGTATTTCCCTTGTCCAGGGTCTTAGTAACTGTCTCAAAGAAGTCAGACATATTTAACAGACATGATCTACCATTGACAATCCAAACTGGGCTGGGTCAAGAGTTTGGAGATTACCTATATCCTGTTAATAAGGTCCATAATGATTCTTTCTATGGCCTTGCAGATGAGGCTAGTCAAGCTCATGGCCTATAATTCCCAGGGCCATTTGATGGTTCCTCTTTAGACAGAGGGATTACTGTTGCTGTTCTTCATTCTTCTGGAACACAGCCAGTTTGCAGGCTGTGGTTAAAAAGGGATCCAAGTAGGTTGGATAGGTCATGTTTTATGTTGTTTAAAAGGCAACCTGGCATGATGTCTGGTCCCACTGATGATGTATTTTTTGCTTTGGAGAACAAGGAAATGACCTGATCTCTTGAAATAATAGGCTGGAGAATGGTGGCAGGTATACTTTGGGGAAAGATTTGAGGGGACAGGGTGAAGTTTACTCCAAATCTGTAAACTAGCAGGTTGGCTATTTCCACCAGTTGAGTATTGGTGGTGTCATCTACAACCAGTTCAGCACTTACCTGGGTATTCCATTTTAGATTTCGGCATAGGTAAAGAATGCCTTGTGATTATCATTAGCTAGGGAGGCTATTTTTGCTATGTAATTAGCTTTGGAAACTTGACAAGATCTCTAATTTGTTTGTTTAAGCTAAAGATAGTTTTTTTCCTCTGCTAAGTCAGTTCCTTCTTGTTCTTGGACATTACTTTCTTTCTCTTGTTGTATAGCCTGTTTATATTAGGGGTCCACTAGGGTGGCTTGTTTTTTTGGCAAGAGCCAGTTTTAATCCAGTCAGGTACAGCCATGCAGATGCTTAAGTGATTACACAGGGCATTGGTGTACACCTCTGCATAGAAGTCCATGTTATCTGCATTCGAAGGGGCTTTGAAACTTCTTATACCTTCACTTAGTAGGAGGTAATTTGTCTTTGAAAAATTCTTAAATATTTTTGAGCTTGATGGGGTATCTGGTCTTATAACTACATTGAATGAGACTGATTTATAGTCTGATCTTATCCGGGAGGACATCACATGGGGGAGGATGTAATGCTCTCCTGTGTTAGTGAATACTATGTCCAAGACATTTGTGCCTCTTGTGGGTGTGCTGCCTAGCTGTTCCAGAGCATTTGCATTGACAAAGTCCAAGAACCTCTTGTGTCAGCATATTTGTGGTTGTATATGTTTCATAGTCAATGGTAAGGGCATTAATGCCTGTGCTTGAATTATTTGTATGTATGTATGTATATACCACAACCACAGTTGTCTTTTCCACTACACATTATATGCTGAGCATTTGTTGTTAAATGTTCACACAGCACTAGAGTCCATAATTACCATAGCCTCACCAGCAGGAGCGGACTGGGCATCTGGTAGTTCTAGAGAATGTCAGAAGGGCCGGTGCAAAAATGGGTTGGTGGGCCAGTGCTCTTCAAACATCTTCTCCTTTAAGATGACCAAGCATTGTACACACGTCACGGCAGATGTAAAGTCATTCCACACTTGTGCACAGAATTTAAAAATAGCCATTCTGGTAAGAGAGAAGGTAAGTTTGTGTGTGTGTGTGTGTGTGTGTGTGTGTGTGTGTGTGTGTGTGTGTGTGTGTGTGTGTGTGTGTGTGTGTGTGTGTGTGTGTGTGTGTGTGTGTGTGTGTGTGTGTGTGTGTGTGTGTGTGTAAGTGTGTGTGTGTGTATGTGTGTGTGTTTAACATACCTCTTAACTGACCAGATTTAGCGATTAGCTTCATAGTTTTGGTCCACTTATCATAACATTTGTGGTTTTCTGCCAATTCACAGAAGATTGAAGTCACTAAAAAATGGCATATATATGACTTTGACTTTATATCCTTCAGAAAATGCATGCTAACACAAATCATGTTATTCTAGCAAATAAGTTAAAAAGAGCAATATTTAAAATCTTTTCCTATTTTGAGCCATTGTATCACCATTATTTCAGGCTTTGTCCAGATTTCTGCACTAAGAGGATGAGAAGAATGCATACCTTAACTGACCAGATTTTTGCCTCAAGTTTTTGGCCTATTTCTCATAAAGTTTGTGGTTGTCTGGCAATTCATGGAGGACTGAAGTCACTAAATAATGACATATCTGAATTTGACTTCATATCCTTCAGAAAATGCATGCTAACACAGATCCTGTTTTTCTAACAATTTTTAAAGTCTATAAGAGCAATATTTAAAATCTGTCCCTATTTTTGGGCCTTTGCCGCCCCATTATTCCAGGCTTTGTCCAGTTTTTTTGTGTTAAGAGGTTGAGAGGTATTGTATGAAATACCATAGTTAAAGGGGAGGGCATGTTAGTCAATTAACCTGATCAGGCTTGACCCTGTAACTTGGTTACAGGAGACAAGAACTTGGATTCTCTACGCCAACTACCAGACTGCTGAAGGAATTGTAAGTTTCAGTGGAGACAAGAGCCTGAATCCTCTACACCAACTACCTGATTGCTGACAGAATTGTGAGTTTGAGTTTCAGTACATTTTCAGGGAATTATGAGTTTCAGTGCATTTTCCTTTTCAAGGGAAGAGAATTTGACTGTTGCTCATGTTAATTCTGTTTTCAGTGTGTAACTAAGTGTTTTGTTTAGCAAATGGCAGTCATGGTTGGCACTGTAGAATTTGAAAGCAGTGTTAGTAGCGTAATTGCCTTTGGTACAGAAGGCTGTGAATTCTACTCCTGCACTATGCAGATGTAGTGCTGGTATTGCAGTCCCCTTTTGATTACTGATTATTTTGTGCATTTTAAGGGGGGGCAGGGGTTCTGCACTTCTGACTCTGCCCTCGTTTGTATGAGATGCTTAATAACTTTGAACTTTTCAGTTGTTCCCTATTGCAATATTATCAGTTTACCATTTTTTTAAATGTAATATAGGTAATTTAATTTTTCAGTGGCCTTTTAGGGTTGGAATTTTCTGAAATAGGTAGTTCTGTCATTATTGGTTCACACATTTTATTTCATTGCTTACTGAAAGAGTATTCAAATCTACAAATTTAAAACACATTCTAACAAGTGGTGCTGTATTATACAATTTAATACAATGAGGAAGGTGAATCAAAGAACACATACGTGCATGCATGTCCCTAAAAATGTGTCAAGGTGCTTTTGGTTTGAAAACAGCTCAGAGGTAAACTTAATCCTCCACTGGTCAGATGCATTTTCTTTGAATGCGGGTTTTAATGCCAGAGAAGTTTACTGCTCATGCTAAGTCTATTTTCATTGCGAGACTGTATTGTGTATTTTAGTAAATAGCTAACAGTGTTTGTGCAATTTTATTTCAATATCTGTAATCATTGCAGAAGTAAATAAGAAAGCTGTGTGCACACTGACAGGTTTGAACCGTGTTTATAGTAACTGGCGAGAAATAGCCAAGTAATGGAACACTGGAATGTCTGGGGAGGGGGCTGATGCAAGGGGATGGGGGGGTTGCCACAGGACGGGCTGCTCTGGGGTATCCCAGATCTAGTAATCTGACTAGGGGCCCATTTGATCTTGATCAGGCTCTGATCTAAATGCATGCAAAGTGTTATTAGTTATATTTAAATGTAAAATATTTCTAGCTGAAAAGGCCAGCGTGTGAGATGGATTGTATTTTCAACTATGTATCTAGATGGTCGTATACTCATATGTGTTCATAGGTTCATAGGTTCATAGGTTCATACTAGGCTATCTGCCCAAGGGCATTTATAAGCCTAGCCCATAGTTATGTGGCTTTTGCCACCCCTTTAGTTTGAATAAAAATTATGCCTATCATTTTTCTGTGCCTCTGTCAAGCAGTGACACTGAAGTAATCCCTGGGGTATATCTGCGATCTCCCATCCATTGGTCAAGATTCCTCTTGAACAAGGCCAGCGAGGTGCTCTGCCTCACATGTACATGCACAGCATAGGGAGTCTCTGGGTGATGAATCTGTCCCTTCAGCACGTTCTATTAATAACCGTGTCAAGGTTTAAGTCTCCCGCCCTTGTGGTTCTGAGGGATCTAGATTTTTTGAGGTGAAGCATATTCATCAAATCTGGGTTTGACATGGCCTTATATGTCAGGCACAGGTCACCTCTGAGCAAGCGGTATGAGACTGAATAGAGCTGGAGTTCTTTCAGTCGGGCAGCATAAGACATATTTTTGAGACCCTTTATCCTTTTGGTGAGGAACTTTTGGGGCCTTTCAAGCTGCATCAGGTGTCTGGTCAGATACATTCGAACGGGCATTGTACTCAATCATAGGTCTAATGAGTGATGAGTACAGGGGACGATGACCTCCCTTGATCTAGATGTGAATCCCTTCATGATCAGGTGGGCGATATAGAAGGTTTTCCTAACTACTTTAGCAACATGAGTGTCAAGGCTGCTGTCAACTTGGGTCCCCAGATCCCTGATGACTTTTCTGTGCTCAGTGGATTGCCACCTATATGGTAGCTAGGGGTAACCTTGTTTTTCCGAAGGGTATGACTATGCATTTTTGGCGTTTAACTTCAGGCCATGGCTCTGGCACCAGTTATCCGTTTCTGTGAAGCCCTTCTGGAGGATATCTGTGTCAGATGTGTTTTCTATGGCGCCCAGTTTGCAGTCATCTGCAAACTTTGTCAGCCATAACCCTCCTATGTTTGCTTGTACTTCAGAAAAGTAGATGCCGAAAGAGTGGACCCAGGACTGAGCCCTGTGGGACACCACTTGTGACAGGCTTTGAGTCTGACATGGCTCCAGCAACTCTGACCCTGTGGGTTCTGTCGCTTAGCCAGTTTGCAACCCATCTTGTGATGTATGGGTTTACATTCAAGCTGATGAGTTTTTCGATGATACCTGAGTGGGGTATTGTGTCAAGGCCTTTGCCAGGTCAAGGTAGGCTGTATGGACTGCCTTTCCTCATCAATGGCCTTGGTGACTGTCTCAAAAAGTCAACCAAGTTTAAGAGGCAGGATCTGCCTTTGACAAAGCCAAACTGGGTTGGATCCAAAGTCTGCAAGTTCCCTATGTCTTTATTTATGAGTTCCATTATGATCCTCTCCATGGCTTTGCAGATAAGGCTTGTCAAGCTAATGGGCGGTAATTTCCAGGGTCTGTGGAGGCACCGCCCTTATGAAGTGGGACCACAGTCAGCCGCGCGCCCCTTGGGTATCCTGAGGTGAGGCTAAGATTAAACAGCTGTCCTAACTGTGGGTTTAATTCCTCGTTGAGTTCATGAAGCACACCATCCGGTCCCATGGATACTGTGTTTTTGCCTTAGTGAGGGCAGTTCTCACCTGGGCATTGGAGATGTTTGGGGCTACAATCCTCTGGAATAGATATCTCTTTTTGGGGGGGGGGGAGAAGTTTGCACTGAACCTGTCAGCCAGTATGTTAGCAATGTGTGTAGGTTCAGTAATTTTCACATCATTTTGAACTAATTCTGAGCATATCTGGGAGTTTCCTCCTAGGTTTCTAACATAGCTAAAGAAGGCCTTATGATTGTCTTTAGAGTCCTTGGCGATTTTTCTCTCAAAATTTGCCTTTGATGATTTTATGAGAGCTCTTAGTTTTTACTTATAATGATCAAAGGTGTCTTACCTTTCAAGGATTTTGCTCTATCTTGTAGTAGCTTCCTCCTTTTGTTGTAGAGCTTGTTTATGGCTGGGGTCCACCAGACTGGACACTTGCCTTTGGTACAGAGAGTCTTAGTTTTGTTTGGGATTGCCTGATCCATGCAGTCCTGTAGGTGCTGGTAGAAGGCATTTGTAAGTGATTCAGCGGTTTGAGTAATGTTTACCACTGGCTCAGGGAAAAGAGACCACACTAGTTTTTAGAAGTGTGAAATCAGCTTTTGAGAAGTTTTTCACTGTGGTCTTTTGGATGAGGACCTCCAGCGAGATTAGTTTATGATCTGATCTCACCAGTGAGGGGTATATTTCCGGTGTTGAACATTTTGATCCCATGTTCGTGATGATGAGATCAAGTATGTTTTCACCTCTTGTGGGGATGGTGACTAGTTGTTCCATGGCATTTGAGTTTATGAACTCCAGGAATCTTTGGGTTAGAGTGTTCAGGCTTGAGTAGTGTTCCCAGTCTATATTAGGGTAGTTGAAGTCACCTAGTATGATGGTGTTTGGAGATACATTTATCCCCTCCAATGTTTTCAGGAAGGCCTGTTTATTTTTATTAGTTCATTAGGGTATTTCAAAGATAGTGTCAGGTGACAAATCCATTGCATGTGTTTTTTCCCTACTCCCATCTAACATCCTATGCAAAAATTATAATAAACTCAGTCTCAGTCAGGGGTGGCTCATGGTATTGGACTGCTAGGCTGCAGCCCCCAACTTTCTCCAAAAAAGAAAAAAGTTTAATCATTAAACTTTACACACTAGTAACAGTTTGAACTGCAAGCTAGTGCATAAAGTCAAATGCAATTCTACACAGAACTTGGAGCAGTATACATGCTTGCTTGATTTCCACTTAAAAAAAATAAATAACTTTTTCGTCTCTGAACTGTTTTAAAAGCAGTCCAGATTGGGAAGACTGCAGGCATCAATGAAGATGCCCAGAATTCACTGTGGTTTTAACTGCAAGAAATAGAAAGTTGGCAGGACTGAGACATCAGCAGCCTGTCACATAATCTGAGTACATGACATGGCTTTTGCTTTAGTTGTGAGATAGAGAGTGAGAGAGTGGAGAGATGAGCAATGAATGACGAGCGAACAGAGAGAAAATCAGCAATCAGATCGGGGATTAGTGTTTAAACTTTAAGGTAAGTTCTACATTTTTTCTTGGCAAGGATAACCAAATGCCTTCTGCTTTTTTTCCAGGCAGGGTCAGCCAATACTCCTTGAAGGCTTTTCAGCCAAGATGTCAGAGTATTCAGTGCTTCTATTAAATTTATTTTGGTTTCCTGGCCGTTGTATTTTCTTTGTTGCTGTTCCGTTCTTTTTGTTATATTATTAGGGTCAGCCAATACTTTCTGCATTTATTTATTTTTCCTGCCCAGATAATTCTGCATTTAATTATTTGCTGGCAGGTTCAATCAGACACTTGTTAAATCTTGGGCAGTGATGCAGTCGTCTATATAAATTTTTGTTTCTGACATCTTGGATCTGTAGGCTGGCAGGGTTGACCAGACACTAGAAGGCCAACTCTGCAGTAAGCTGTGAGTTTTGGAGGCTGTTTGTGATGTCTTTCTAAAAATATCCTGGCATGGTCAACCAGATACTAGCAGGGGATCTATGTGTTTTGGGGGCTGTTGATGACTTTTTTAATATAATATCCTGCCAGGGTTACCCAGTTACTAGGGAGACAATATCTTTTGGGGACTGTTGATAATGATTTTCTGTTTCTAATATAATACACTGGCACAGTCAACCAGATACTAGTGGTCTGTGTGTTTTGGGGCTTGTTGATGACTTTCTTTTTTTTTTAATATAATAGCCTGGCAGGGATACTAAGGACTAGGAGGCAATGTGTTTTAGGGGTGGTTGATTAGTTTTTTAGTATAATATCCTGGCAGGGTTAACCAAATACCAAGGAGGCAGTGTGCTTTGGAGGCTGCTTGTCTGTTGATGTATTTTTCTAATAAAATATCCTGGCAGGGGTCAAACAGATACTAGGTAGGGAGTGTGTTTTGGAAGCTACTTGTGGATGAAATGTTTTTTTTTTTTTAACTAATCATTTTACAGGGTCGGTTAAGCTAGATTAGGATGGTGTATGAATGTTTTGTTGTTGAAACTCCAGCCTTGCATGACTAAATTTGCATGTGTGAACTGAAGTTAAGATCACTGATAACCTCTTGACTATATGATGTGAAAGAAATACAGTCATGTTCATGTAATCATTGTCTTTGCTTTTCATCATTTTAAACCTTGTAGGCTCAAAGCAGATATTATGGGTAGGCTATCAGGGTGGGGGCTATGCCTAGTATGTGTGAATGAAACAACTTGCATTATTGTTGCACTTGTTACTTGCTCTGCAAAAGTAGTGTGCATTTGAGTGAAGTAAGATCAATCACAAGCTCTGAACTCTGGCTATTTAATATAACAGTGTTGTCTTTTAGCCTGTTTTTTTTGCCCTTTAACCTCGCAAGATCAATCAGATACTGTGGGTGGATTGGGGCTATATGTGAATGAAGCAACTGGCCCTGCTGTTTTCTGTTGTAATTCTGGCTTTGCAAGACTGTAATAGTTGTCTGTGTTTTCAGATGAATGTAAACTAATTATCAAATGTACGAGTCATTCTTAATGTATGTTATTTTGGGTCTATATTATAGTATCAAAGTTTTTAAACTTCTAATGTTATAATATCAACCCGTTTTTGTCGAAAACTCAAAATAGCGAAGCCACGGAACTTTGAAATCATACTTTGGGTAAGATTTCGGTTGTCCATTTCATGGCTTCGCTATTTACTCTACTGTGGTGGGAAGGTTATGGACCAGGGTAAGGTAAGTATGCAAATGGAGGTTACTGACCGGGTTAAGGTAAGTGTGGGAATGGATTGGGGTAAGGTGAGTGTCCAATAGGTAGGGACATTAGGGTTAGGGAGCAGGTAAGGTCAGTGTGTGATAGTTAGGGACTTTTGGGTTAGGGAGCGGGTAAGGTGAGTGTGCAGTAGTTAGGGGCTATAGGGTTAGGAAGCGGGTAAGGTGAGTGTGCGGTAGTTAGGGACTTTAGGGTTAGGGAGCGGGTAAGGTGAGTGTGCGGTAGTTAGGGACTTTATGGTTGGGTTAAGGTGAGTGGATAGGTAGTAGTGTAGGGTTAGAATTATGGTTTTGTTAAGTGTATGTGTGTGGTTTATTTATTTTGTTGTGCTTGTGTTGTGTGTTTGTGTTTCGGAGCAGCAAATTTTTTCCCTGGGAAAAAATTTGCTGTTCTGTATGTTCGATATTTTGTGGTTTAGATATTTTAGGTACGATGATATAGCGCTCGCTATTTAAATAATACGATAGAGTAATATAAATGCGTTATTTTATATCTGTTCATGTGTATACTGAATGTCTATTTAAAATGTTTGTAATATGTTAGAGCATTTCTCCCTGGCATACCTCTCAACTGTCCAGCTCTTTGCCTCAGTTTTTTGGTCTGTTCTTCATAAAATTTGTGGTTTTCTGGCAAATTGATGAGGATTGATGTCACCAAAAAGTGATATAGATTTGAGTTTCAGACTTTATATCTTTCAGAAAATGCATGTTAACACAAATCTTATTATTCTAGCAACTTTCTAAGTTAATAAAAGCAATTTTTAAAATCTGTACCTATTTTTGGGCCTTTGTCCCTCATTATTTTACGCTTTGTCCACATTTTTAGTGCTAAGAGGTTGAGAGGTATGCTCACTGGACATATGCTGAAAAGAGTTTTTTTGACTAATGACAATTGTACAAATCTGTGTAAACAAAAGTAAAATAAATAAAATGAAACATGTATTTATGTAAGGTGAGCTGGCACTCATACGTTGTGACTAATGTTTCTATCAACTGAATGTAATTAATGCAAGTATGTTAATTTAATCCTGGAAGAGCCAAAGCAGATACTTTTGTTCTGTAATGGGGACAGGGGCTGTTTGTGAATGAAATTAGTAGTTTATTGGCCATTTTTAGCTAATTTCTCCCTTTTTCATTTCCCTGCTATAAAACCTGCATTTGCACAGTTTTGCCCACCGAGCAGCGCCGGTTAGCTAGGGTATAACTATTCCCGGCTCCACAAAGTCTACACTTCAATTTTTCACTTGGAACTAGACAAACTTTCAACTTAAGCACTCAAACTATTCACTTTTTATCCCGGCACTTGCTCAAAACTCATAGCAAGCACTAATAAACCTTAGCACTAGACCCCCTCCCCCATACTATAGAGAAGGACAAGGCTCTCTATTTCACCTTAGCAGCCAATCAGTAAAACAGTTCACTGTACCTATCCAGGCATGTCCAAAGGGCAGTTTCAGGTGTACTCTCCGGTCCAACTGGTGAATCTGGGCATTTTGAGGCAATGTTACAATTGCCTTATGTATACAGACAACCCTCTCCTCCTTCCACCAAACACTAATACATGCGAGAGATGCAATTATACAGCCAAACTGGAGGCTAAGCTCTCTCAACCCAAGACTGGACCAGGCAGTCAAGAGGAGAAGGGAATTACTTGCATCACACCACCAGTCTCACATAGACCTATGAAACCAGCACTGGCAAAAAACACACATAAATACACAAAAATATACTCGGAGGCTATAAATAAAAATCTGCAAAAGCAACAGAGACCTCCAAGTAACCTCCACCCAACAACACAAACCATGAAACACATACTTCACAAAACAAGTGTGCCATGCAATCACAGCCCTTAAGGCAAAATAACATACTCAATACACTAGTAATAGGTGACTCTATAATCAGGCACACTGACATCCCACTCATTAAGCTAAACAAGGAGAAGGTTATTGTTAGCTGCCTGTCGGGTGCCAGGATCCGCCACATAACACAAGCACTCAGGTCACTCCAGAACAAGTATAAATATGACTCTGTCATTGTCCATGTTGGTGTGAATGACCTGAACCGTACCTCCCTGGACTACATGAAAAGAGACATGGAGGAGCTCTTTGATCTCGAAGCCCAGGCCAGTATGACCCTGATCCTGAGTAGCATCCTGACCTCACCAAGAATGATACCACAGTATAGAGAAAAAATTATCAATTTCAACAATTGGCTAAGCTTCTGGTGTCATTCAAAGGGGATCCATTGTCTGTCAGCCTGGGATGACATGCTTGACAAGCCACGCTGCTTCGCTAGAGACGGCTTGCACCTGTCACCCTTAGGCTTTCGAATACTGGCCAAGGCTCTTGCCACTCCCATAGTGCCTTTTTTAGGCAAGGCTCAAAAGACAAAACCACCGCCATAAATAGCACAAGTAACAAAAAACTGAGGGTAATGCTACTCAATGCCAGAAGTCTAAACCTCAAAATGCATGCACTTGAGGCACTCCTCAGTATGGACAAAATCGATATATGTGCAGTAACAGAAACCTGGTTAAGGGCTCCAGAGAGCACCCCAGCACTACCAGGCTACAACTCATACCATACATTTCGGCCATAAAACCCAGACCGAAATAGAAAAGGCGGGGGAGTATCGATATTCATCAAGGATACCCACACCTCCAGGATAGTGGCACAGCACGATGCTTCAGAGATCATCCACGTGCAACTAACAATGGGCAAAACTGCTATTCAAATTATAGCTTGCTACAGATCACCCACCATGTCCCAGAACCCTACTCCGCATTCCTGGAAACACTGGGAAACATAAAGGTCCTACCAAACACCCTGATATTGGGTGATTTCATTTACCCAAACATTAACTGGGAGAACTACTCAAGTACAAACTCCCTTGTCCAACATTTCCTAGAATTTATAAACTCAAATGCCCTGGATCAACTGGTCATCACCCCCACCAGAGGTGACATATTGGACCTGGTCATCACCAACATGGGCGACCGGTGCTCCACACCAGAGGTCAACCCCTCACTGGTTAGATCTGACCATAAACTAATCACTCTGGATATCCACATTCTGCCACCACCCGCAGTCTAAGAAACCATTGTGAAAAACTTTTCAAAAGCAAACTTCACATTACTTAAGACCGAGGTGGGAAGTTTCAAAGCCCCCATGCTAAAGGATAACTCTGTCCAAGCTGCAAAATCCTTTACTAATGCACTCTACGGGTACCTACAAGAATGCATGGATCGTGCTATCCCAAACAAAACTAAGACTCATTCCTCCAAGAAAAGGAAACCAGTCCGGTGGACCCCTGCCATAAACAAGCTTACAATAGAAGGTGGAAACTAGTACAGAAAAGAGTAAAATCCCAAGAAGGGAAGATATCCCTGATCAGTATCAGCAAGAAACTACATTCCCTCATAAAATCATCCAAGGCTAACTTTAAAAGAAAAATTGCCAAGGACTCCAAAGATAACCACAACGCATTCTTTAGCAATGTCAAGAATCTAAGTGGCAATTCTCAGATCTTCGTGGAGTTAGTGCAAGATGGCACAACATACACTGAACCAACCGATATAGCCAACATCCTGGCAGACAGGTTCAGTGCAAACTTCACCCTCCTCTCACCCCTAAAAGGGCCCATAACTATAACAAAAGAATGTAGTGCCCCTGAAATCACAGACACTCAAGTTAAAACAGCCCTCTCCAAAGCCAAAAACACAGCATCAATGGGACCAGACAGTGTCCCAGGCTGCATCCTACATGAGCTCAAAGATGAACTAACCCCTCACCTGAACACACAGTTTAAACTCAGCCTCTCCACAGGATACATGCCCACAGAGTGGTGCACAGCAATGGTTATTCTGCTCCACAAAGGTGGAGCCACAACGGACCCCAGGAACTATCGCCCTATAAGCCTGACTAGCTTGGTCTGCAAATCTATGGAGTGCATCATCATGGATCTCATTAACAGAGATATTGGGAACCTCCAAACACTAGACCCTACCCAGTTCGGCTTTGTTAAGGGAAGATCATGCCTCCTAAACATGGTGGACTTCTTTGAGACAGTTGCCAAGGCTATAGACGAGGGAAAGGTGGTCCACACAGCCTACCTAGACCTCACAAAGGCCTTCGACACCATTCCCCACTCAGGTATTATAGACAAGCTCACCAGCCTGAACATAAACCCCTACATCACGAGATGGGTTGCCAACTGGCTCACGAACAGAACCCATATGGTAAGAGTTGCGGGAGCTAGGTCTGACTCTATTCCGGTTACAAGTGGCATTCCCCAGGGCTCAGTCCTAAGACCCCTCCTGTTCGGCATATACTTCTCAGAGGTACAGGCAAGCACAGGGGGACTATGGCTGACCAAGTTCGCAGATGACTGCAAACTAGGGGCTATAATTGACTCTCAGGCTGACACAGACATCCTCCAAAAGGGTCTCACTGAGACAGATACCTGGTGTCAAAACTATGGCCTCAAGCTAAATGCCAAAAAGTGCATAGTCATCCCCTTTGGAAAAAAACAAAGTACACACAAACTACCACATAGGTGGTAGCCCCCTAAATACGGAAGATATAATAAGGGATCTGGGAACCCAAGTAGATAGTAACCTCTCCTTTGATAATCACATTGCCAAAGTGGTTAGAAAATCCTTCTATGTGGCCCACCTAATCACAAAAAGGTTTGCATGCAGATCGAAAGAGGTCATTGGGCCCCTCTATGCATCACTCATCAGACCCATCATAGAGTATAATGCCCTATTTGGGATGTACCTTACAAGACACCTGCATCAACTGTAAAGACCACAGAAGTACCTCACCAAGAGGATCACTGGCCTCAAGCAGATGCCCTATGCAGCTCGACTGAAGAAACTCCAGCTGTACTCGGTTGCATACTGCCTACTCAGAGGTGATCTCTGCCTGACATACAAGGCCATGTCCAACCCAGAATTGATGGACATGCTCCACCTAAAGAAAAAATATATCCCCTCAAGCCACATGCTCCAGGGATTTAAACCTCACCACAACAATAAATAGGACGTGCTGGAGAGATATATTCCTGTCCCAGAGACTTCCCATGCTCTGGAACAAGATTCCAATCTACATTTGGCAGAGCTCCTCACTAACCCTCTTCAAAAGAAACCTTCATGAGTGGATGGGAAGCAGAAAGTTTATCCCAGGGATCACTTCAATGGCTCTGCTGGACAGAGGCACGGGGAACTAATCTAAGGGGCCAGCGAAAGCCAACACATTCCAGCTATGCTTATAAATGTCTTTGGGCAGATAGCCTAGTACCTACCTATGAACCTATGAGTTGACTGGCCCTGCTGTTTACTGTTGAACTTCTGGATTTTCAATATTACTGTGTATTTTAGTAAAGTCAACTGTCATACAAGCCTGTGTCAGTATCTCTCAGAAAAACTGGCAAATTAGGAGTCAGAGTGACCTTAAATTGTGAATAATAAATTAAGATCACACAGTGGGATTTCCAAATTTCCTTACTTTTCACTTGGCATTGTACAAAATGCAGATTACCTGATACAGTACAATGTATGTTTACTTCATCATGAGGTCTCATAATAGTTTCATGCAGTCAAGAACAAATACTTTGTTACTGTTTAGAGATGTTTAGGTTTTGTGCTGTTTTGGCATAACCTAAACACATCATTAGCTCTGAAATGTGATTTAGCCTAGTATTTGGTAGACAATCCAGCATGTGCAATAGTGATTGAGCAGTTATTTTATGTAAAATGGTTAAGCACAATCAGTGTTGATCCAACTGTACCATAGCTCTGCTCTGTGAAGTTAACTCCACCCCTTTCTAGTGCCCCCACCCCTTTTTGGTTGGTCCAACCAATTCAGCTCCCAGAGTCAAATTCTTGTTCCAGTCTGCCCATGTCTAAGGAATGCAGAAGTTTTATGACTCACAATTTGGCATAGTAGCAGGATACAAATAGTTTGCTAGGTGTGTTAGACATGCCATAACATACTCAGTAGCTGTTCCCCAGGCACTGTTTCAATTCAGTGTGCACCAGTCCACACAATTCATCACTGTTCACAAGGTTGCCCTATTTTTTCCACATAAACTGTCATTTTTAGTACACTCAGTAGAATTTTTTATGCAAATGCATACTGTATTTATAATTAGCCTGGACCATTTTATATGAATTTTTTTAGAACTTGGCAATTTTATGGTATTTCAACAAATGGCCAGTATGTGACCATTGCTTATCATTCAAATTTCTACTTTTCATGAAAAGAATCCTACTTCATGTAAAAAAAATATAGTCTTTTTGGTATTCATTCATGCAAAGTGATTTCACAGAAAAGTTATAAGCAGAAAATAATTCTTCAAATAATTTATCAACATGTGGTGTGCATTTTTTTTACAAGACAGATAGGTAGATAGATAGATAGATAGATAGATAGATAGATAGATAGATAGATAGATAGATAGATAGATAGATAGATAGATAGATAGATAGATAGATAGATAGATAGAGATGGTGGCTACCTTGCCATGTTTGAATACAATGTGATGCACTGAAAAAAGAAAAATCCCTGACTGAGCTGTTGTTGTACATTAGACAGTGTGTTTTTGACAGCAGAATCAAGCTTCACAGCTTATCCCAGAAGTGTAGGTAGGATGGGGTGAAGGAGGCAACTGCCCTAGGTACAAAGAGTTAGGGAGAGCAATCACTGATGAATGTCAATGTAAAATCAGCATTTAGAAATCATTAGAGGTATTGCATTTTAGGTCAGAACTGCATAGCTTTTGCACTCAGTGTTAAGTTGCAGACTGTAGCAAGCAATCTAGCAGAAGGGTCTTGGAGAAGGAAAACAAATGACAAGGATAAAATCCGCAAAGAGACAAGGAGTGCAGGCAGACTCAACACAGAAGGAATCAAGAGCTAAAGAGTCAACAGGAAAACCAAGTACTGTTAGATGACAACACTACTCAGTGCTACATTCTGACATTGGCCAGTTGCTGTAATACACATCCTGCCCAGAGTACTACAGATGGACACTTACTGAGCACAGTATTGATGTCTGACTGTGACAGAAATTGAATACAGTTATTAAAACTGCTTCAACAAAGTTAGAATGCCAACTGCTTATCTTGAACAAATGACAACAGTGTCAGTCACTTTCATCCACAGACAGCCCCTGTATCCAGCAAATAAAGCCAACTTCACTGACATGTATAACTTAGAAATTTGAACATAATAATAATATAAAATATAATTTGCCACAGTATTTTAATCTCCTCAACACAGATGTGACCATTAATTATGGATATTGCATTACTGTCACAATCACATAGATGTGCATGACTGTATCAGTACACCTCAGATGTTTGATTGTGATCAAACAAGTTAATAAATACATGAATAAGTGCCACACAGGAAGTTATCATATTCTCAGTCCACTGCTGTCAGAATCACTCAAGGATAAACCTAAAAAAATAATGGCAGACAAATGAGCAAGCTCAGAAACATTTATTACCTTTATATATCAACTTTCAAGAATGGCAGGCTTTGCAGTATCAGGCTTTTTTGAAGGTTAAGTCTAAATCTCAGATATCTGTCATCATTTTTTTACTGACTGCAATCTCGACTGATTTGACAGAAAAGCCACAACCTTTATGGTAATCTAACCAAAATATGACTCAAAGACATTCTGCAAACTCAGTAATGGTTTACAGCACCTAGTCCCTCTAACACACATGACCATCAATTAAAGTCCCTTGTATGGCAGTACACCTCCAATCTTTGATTGCAGCTAAATAAATTAATGTCTACTACAGCTATATAAATGAATGTGTACATACATAACTAACTGCCACACTGGACTTTATCTTGTCAGCTCACAGCTGTCAGAACACAGTGTGTGACTCACTACACTGTCCAACACATATATCTCTCAGCCACTTAGTTTGTGACTTAAGGAGAACTTAATGGTAAAGAATGGAACAACATCAGGGCCAGATGTGACCTTTATATGTTTAGAAAGTTGCTAACATTAACAGGCTTTGCATTAGCATGCTTTTAAAGCTGAAAAAAATATCCATCATCCTTATTTAGTGGCTGCTCTCTGTTTTGCCAGAAAAGCTAGAAACTTTACAAGGAACCGACCAAGATATGATGCCAAAAATTTACAGAGATTCTGAAAAGTAAAGAGTAGTTTGGAGCATCTACACTAACACATACACACACACACACACACACATATACACACACACACACACACACACATATACACACACACACACACACACACACACACACACACACACACACACACACACACACACACACACACACACACACAAAAACTCAAACATGCACAAATGCACATGCGCTCACATTCACAAGCCCTCAACTATCAATTAAAGCCACAGGCATGATTGTACACCTCAGATCTTTGATAGTAATTAAATAAATGATTATATAGATTAAAAAACTACAATATTGTGATTTTTGTTATCAGCTCACTGCTGTCAGAACATACTGTGTATGTCACTGCACCCACCTAACACACTTTTCAACCTCTTAGTTCATTACGGAAGGAGAAACTTCAAATAAAGTTGGGCCATGGACTAACATCGGGGACAGCTATAGCCTTTATATACATAGAAACTTACTAGCATAACAAACTTTGCATTGGCATGTTTTTAAATATTAAAATGTAATTATCTGTCAGCCATATTTAGTGGCAATTATTTATTTGCCAGAAAAGCCACAGACTTTAGAAAGCACAGACCAAGATATGAGGCAAAAAATCTTAGACATTCTGCAAAATAAGGAATAGTATAGAGATTTTTTTTAAATAAATACATTGTAAGTTCTGTGTTTTTATAATTGTTAGGTATCGAATTAAGTGCTTAGTGATATTTTTACTGTATGTTAATTTTGAAATAAGAAGAACATTTAAAAATTGAAACAGTATTTTTAATTAATTGGTGGTGTGGTAAATTTGTCAGTATATAAGTGAATGTTCCAGCTGGGTGTATGTACTCTGATGAAGTCTGGTCAAACTTCAGACGAAAGTACTCAGTTTGTTTTTTTAATAAACATTTTTGGAGAATTTCCTGGTTGGATGACTTGGCTGTTCCTTTGGTTTGGTGGCAGGTTGTACTTGCTTGATAGTTTAGAGCATCTATATCTTCCAACATGCTGACAGTACTAGGGATACTGCATGTTAAAAAACAATACTTGTTCTCATGCTCATTTATCTGCACTATCACAGTCCATTCACTTCCATCTGCACTATCACAGTCCGTTCACTTTCATCTGCACTATCACATTCCGTTCACTTTCATCTGCACTATCATAGTCCGTTCACGTTCTGTCTCAGGATGTCTCGGTCACCTGAGGCAGCCTGAGATAATAGAAGAGGCTTTTCATTGCTTCATGCAGAAACCTGGTGAGACCCATTTTATAGAGACATTTCTCATATGCTCAACAACAAGGTTAAAAGGTCCACAGATTGGTGCAGTAAGATTGCTGCCAGGCTACTTTGAGAAAAACACTGGAGGGGAATAAAATGATTTTTTTTTTTT
This sequence comes from Protopterus annectens, assembly GCF_019279795.1. Taxonomy (NCBI): domain Eukaryota; kingdom Metazoa; phylum Chordata; order Ceratodontiformes; family Protopteridae; genus Protopterus; species Protopterus annectens. The sequence goes on along the minus strand of NC_056742.1, from coordinate 430,220,329 downwards.
TTTTTTTTTTTTTAATTTAGGCTTTCCTTTCTTCACAACTCTATGCATACACTAATGGACTGAGTTCAAAGATTCAGGAACTAAAAACAAAGCCAGAAATTCAACTTTAGTGTTTCTATTTTTGTTCTTTTTAATTGTAGGACTACAGCCCAGCAGCCAGTACCATGAGCCACCTCTGTCTGTTAATTCTTTTTGAACATTGACAGTCTGCAACAAGACTTTCAGTCATCATGATATAGTTGCCAAAAACTGAAACCAGATTAAAAGTGTGACATTCTGCATCTTTAGACCTTTTCCCTCCTTAGAATGTGTTTAATCATAGGGTCATAAGTTCATAGGTGTGTACTAGGCTAATGGCCCTGGGGTCTTTACAAGCCTTAGTTCTCCTGCCTCACAACAGTTTTTGCAGTCTAACTTTTCAATGATGTGAGATATGAATCTTTAAAAAAATGACAGAAAGCGAAACTTAAAAAATGTATAAAAACTGTTGAAAATAACCTCAAGGTACAGAAATAAGCAGCAAATATATGATACTATATATCTATCTCATTGTCTCTCTCTCACTATCTATCTAGCTATACACACACACACACACACACACACACACACACACACACACACACACACATATATATATATATATATATATATATATATATATGGGTCTACTTATGTTTATTGTATGCTCATTCTTTCGAATAACAAAAGTATGAGTCCACTTCAGCGAAAGTGCACTCAACCAAAAGTGCAAGTTCACCGAACTGGTCATAAAAAACAAAAGCAACACTGTGTCACTGAAGCATGCTACAGTGGGGATAAGGAAATATAATAATTTCCTCACTTTTGTGTGATCTCAGAATTAGTATATATATAAGTAGTGGTGGTGTAGGGGGAGTAGTGGGGCTTGCCCACCTGCAAAACTGCTTTTGTACTGTTTTTTATTTGTTTTGCTGTGGTTCAGTGAACTGGTTAATGCATGTACATCAGTAACCTGGAGTCCATGCTCTCTCATGCCACAGTCAGTAAACTGAGAAAGAGGAGATTGCCAGCACAAACACCACACCACACCACACCACTAACATCACCTAGCCAAGCACAACACACAGACACCTATACAAAGGTCCTCAAAAAAACTGACCTAAACAGCAGAGACCTCCACAACACACTGAAAACAATCTTCACACAGCACTAAACACATCACACACACCAGACAACACACCAGTGTCACACAAACGCAGCCCATAAGGCAAAACAATGAACCATCACAGCCCACAAGACATAATAAACCAAACACACTAGTCATTGGTGACTCAATTGTGAGGCACACTGATGTCCCCCTCACTAGGCTCGAAAAGTAGAAGGTCATGGTCAGTTGTCAATCAGGTGCCAGAATCCGCCACATCACGCATGCACTTAAGTCTCTCCACAGCAGGTAAGAGTATGACTGTCATTGTCCATGTTGGTGTGAATGACTTGAGATGTACCTCCCTGGATTATCTGAAGAGAGACATGACTGAACTCCCAGGGTATGTGTTTCAGGCAGGTATGACCCTAGACTTAAGCAGCATCCTAACTTCACCTAGAATGATACCACAATACCAACAAAAAATAATTGACTTCAACAATTGGTTTAGTTTCTGGTGTCATTCCAAGGGGATGCACTATCTGTTTGCCTGGAATGACATGGTCGACAGGCCTCAATGCTTTACCAGAGATGGCCTTCACCTGTCACCACTGGGTTTCCAGGTCCTGGCCAAGGCTCTTACCTACCCCATTGTGCCTTTTTAAGGCAATGTCCCAAAGACAAACCTTCCAGTGTAAAAGATCTGTCAAAAAGCAAAATGAAGGTCATGCTTCTTAATGCTAGAAGCCCAAGTCTGAAAATAGACGCACTGGGAGCCCTCCTTGCATTGCAAGATGCTGATGACTGTGCGGTCACAGAGAGCACCCCTACCTTGCCAAGCTATACCTCATTCCACACATTCTGACCCCAAAATGAGGTCAGGAAAACTAAGGGTGGAGGAATTTCAATCTTTATGAAGGATAGGCACACCTCCAGACTGGTTTGCCAGCATGACACACTGGAACTACTCCAGGTACAACTGACAGTTGGCAAAACATCCATCCAAGTTATAGCTAGCTATAGACCCCCCATCCATGACTCAGGACACTCATTCCTCTTACCTGGATCTACTAGACCCCATCAAGGTACCCCCTAACACCCTGATCTTTGGTGACTTCAGCTACCCCACCATACACTGGTGAACTATTCTTGCACTAACACACTGTCACAATGATTCCTCAACTTTATCAGTTCTAACACACTAGACCAGCTCGTCTCATCCCCCACCAGGGAAGATAACATTCTGCACTTGGTTCTCACCAACATGGGTGACCGCTGCACCACTCCCATAGTATGTCCTTCCCAGGTTAGATCAGATCATCGGACTATCTCATTCAAAGTTTCTATCCCTCACAACCTCCTACCAGCAGAAATCAAGCTTAAAAACTTCTCAAAAGCAGATTGTAACCTCCTAAGGGAGGATATCTGTAGCTTCACACCACCGCCCCCTCATGAGGATGCAGACAATTATGCTGAACAGAATGTCAGTGCAGTTTACAAGCACCTGCACAACTGCATGGACTCAGCCAAACCCAATAGAACTAAAACCTGTTACTCAAGGTAACACAAACCTGTTTGGTGGACATCCTCTATCAGCAGGCTTTACAACAAAAGGAAGAAACTGTTGTCCAAGGGTAAAAGGGAGCCAATTTTAAATTGGAAAAACTCCCTCCTTAGCCTCAACAAGCAAATTAGATCACTAGTGAAAACCTCCATGGCCAATTTTGAATGAAAACTAGCCTCCATAACAAAGGGAAACTATAAAACCTTCTTCAGTTACATCAGGAACCTCCGTGGCAAAGCCCAGGTTTGTTGCAAATTAGTACTTAACAGTATCACTTACACTGATCCTGTTGACTTAGCCAACCTGCTATCAGATAGGTCCAGTGCAAACCTCACCCCCTGTCCCACCCCAGAGGCCCTTTTGACATCCCAGATACTTGTCCCACACCTCACATCTCCATAGATCAAGTGTTACAGCCCTCTCCAAGACAAAAACACAGCTTCCATGGGACCTGATAGCATCCCAGGATGTATTTTGCACCATGTCCAGAAAGAAATGACTTTGCCACTGAGCACCCTTTTCAACCACAGCCAAGTACTGACTTCATTCCAGCAGAGTGGAGAACTGCCATTGTCATCCTCTTGCACAAAGGTGGTGCCACTACTGACCCTGGAAACTATTACCCCATTAGCTTAACAATTCTGATCTGTAAAGCCATGGAGCGTATTATTATGGATCTCATAAACAAGGACATAGGCAATCTCAAAGCACATGACCCCACCCAATTCAGATTTGTCAAGGACAGATATTGCCTTTTGAACCTGATTGACTTCTTTGAGACTGTCACCAAGGCCCTGGATGAGGGGAAAGAGAGTACATACAGCTTACCTTGACTTGGCCAAGGCCTTTGACACAATCCCCCACTTGGGCATCATCAAAAAAGCTAAGACAACTTGGCATAAATCCCTATCTCATCAGGTGGGTGGCCAAATGGCTCACTGAGTTGACCGTCAAAGTCAAAATTGGCACCTTCACCTCTGATAACAGACCTGTCACTAGTGGAGTTCCCCAGGGATTTGGCCTGAGACCCCTACTGTTTGGCTTCTATTTCTTGGAGGTACAGGCAAAGACAAAAGGCCTGTGGCTGACCAAGTTTGCAGACGACTGCAAGTTGGGTGCTGTCATTGACTCCCCAAACAATGTTAATATACTACAAGAGGGTCTCACAACAACTAATGACTGGTGCCAAAGTCATAGCCTCAAGCTAAATGCAAAAAAATGTATCATCATACCATTTGGCAAAAACACAACCCCTACTGATTACCACATCAATGGCAACCCCCCTAAGCACACAACCTGTGGTGAAAGACCTGGGAACTCAGGTTGATAACAACCTCACATTTGACCATCATCTTTTACTTGGTCCATCTCATAAGTAAAGGGATTGCATCCAGAAAAAAGGAGGTTATTACCTCTCTATACTCCTCCCTCATTAGACCAATAATTGAGTACAACACCCCATTTGGGATGTACCTCTCCAAACATTTGCACCGACTGGAAAGTCCACTGAAATACCTCACAAAGAGAATCCATGTCCTCCAGCACCTGTCCTACGCAAACAGGCTCAAATCACTATTACTCTACTCGGTGTTGTACAGCTTGCTCAGGGGTGATCTGTGTCTCGCCTACAAGGCAATCTCAGACCCTGCCCTACTAGAGATGCTCCATATGCATAAGTCTAACTCCTCACGCACTACCTGCTCAAAAGGCCTGAACCTAATATGTGGCATTAACAAAACCTGCTGGAGAGACAGGTTTGTCTCTCAGAGGCTGCCAATTCTCTGGAATAAACTTCACATACATGTCAAACAGAGCACCTCACTGACCCTCTTCAAGTGCAACCTTGATGAGTGGATGGGAAACCACAAAATCATACCAGGGGTTCCACCTGTGTCCCTCATTGACTGGGGTGACAGGTGCTGAATGAGGTTTATTTTTGGGGATAAACTCTTGGCTAGGCTTGTAAGAGCCCCAAGGCCATTTGCCTAGTAACCTCCTATGATCCTATAGTATTGCAAAAGTGTACTTTCGGTGGTGTACTTTCAATACTTTCAAACAAGCTTTCAATAAACAGAAGTAGACCCATATATATATATATATATGAACAAACAGAAATCATGTACTTTTATGTATTTACATATTTTGATTTTTGTTTACATTCTTCTCAGTCAGTCCTTAAGCATTTACGCAGTGAATGGTCTATCTAACCAGTAGCATAGACTAGATAGCTCTCTGTGTACCACTGAGCTGCACAAAATCGTTCATTTCTTCATCAGATGTGACTTCCTTTCATGCTTCTACACTTCTTTTTCTTTAACTGGTACTATATGAAGTTGAAATAGCTCCACTAACTATAAAGGATTATGTTTGATTTTCTCCAACAAGGATGGTTTTTGAGGTGAATTTATTGATAAGCATGTCCTGAATATATAAATAGTTGTTTATGATCACAGACCTAGTTATTATTTTCTGTATTTAGTAATTTATAAGACAGTGCCTTGTGCTTATTGTGTTATCCTTTCTGGCCATGTTCCCTCTCAGAGCAGAATTTCACACACACAGACACACACACACACACACACACACACACACACACACACACACACACACACACACACACACACACACACACACACACACACAGACACACACACACACACACACACACACACACACACACACACACACACACACACACCTGTCATTTCACATACAGAGCAGCCAATCCTGGCCATATGTTCTTGAATGCCAGACGTTGCTAACAAACTTGATTGCAAACAAGTTTGAAAACAGAACTTAATTTGTTTTGTATTGGCTGACCCTCGCTCTGAATGAACTAATGTTGGAGGTAGGCACCTTTTCTTTTCCTCTTCAGTGGTATGCTGGATGTAAGCATCCATCATTGTTAGCTAAAGGCATTCCTAGCAAGATAACCCTGTTATTTCTGACATATTACATGCAATATAGTATAGTGTTAGTTGCAGAGCACTCAGTCACTAATTATTTAAGTTATCAGCCTACTGTTATCACAGCATATAGTGTGCTATACCATGAACATTATACTATGCTTTGTGAAGGTCTCTCTTGTTGTTACTTTATCAGCAACAATACTGACACAAAAGATACCGCTCAACCTCTTAGCACAAAACATCTGGAGAAGGACTAAAATAATTTGGGGGCAAAGACCAAAACATAGGGACATATTTTAAATATTGGTTTTATAACTTATGAAGTCTGAAACTCAAATGTATGTCATAATTTAGTAACTTCAATCCTTAGTGATTTGCCAAAAAACACATTTTATGAGGAACAGACCACAAATATGAGGCAACAATCTGGACATTCTGTGAAAATCTGCAAAGTTGAGAGGTATGGTGAAGAATAAATTGGTGTTACACTGTATCATGCTAAAATTTCAAATTTCACTGTATAAGTGGAAGTGGGGATAATTTTATTAAAATTATTGATACAAAGTATATGCTGTTTAATTCAGGTTTGATTTTGAAGGTTAAGGAGTTTACCATCTAGTAGGATGGGGAAATTTCATAACCATATAAGCCTGCTAGGAATAAATGCCTGTTCTCGGGGATGACTCAATAAGTGGCTTGCTCAGAGACATCAGCATGAAAGAGGAAAATGAGAGAATTAAAATCTAGTTGTGTAGTGAAAACCACAGACTGTGCATAACCTGAACCTTCTCGGCTTGATTATCACATACATGTATAGGTTCACTGGTTTATAGGTGTATACTAGCATAACAAACACTGGGGTCTTTATAAGCCTAGCCAAACATACCATTTATATCATGCAAGTTTTTTGTCCTTAGAGGTTATTTTAGGGTATGTATGTAAGCTAGGGCAAGATTTAAAGACTACCTCTGTCCTTTAGAGATATAGGTGCTAGACTCAGGCTGTATTTCCAATTTTCTCTCCACTAATCCAGGTTTCTCTTGAATAGTTTTAGGGAAAAGCTCTGCTTCACATGAATGGGGAAACCTTTCCCAGAGAAGGGGACACTCTGAGACACATACTTGTCCTTCCAATGTGTTTCTTTATGTCTCAATCAAAATTTAAATCCCCAGATCAAGTAATTCTGATGCTATTTGTTTTAAGGATATGCAAAAGGCCCATCAGAGTGAGATCCAAGAATATATTCTATGTCAGGCAACAATCGACTCTCAACAGTCTTTAGGAAACACACTATAACAATAGGACTTTGAGGTGATCTGGATGTGATATTCTGTTTACATCCTGTAGTCTTTTTATGAGAAATCTCTGTAGATGTTCCACTTGTTGCATGTGTCTGGTCAGGTACATACTGAATGGGACATTGCAATCAATGATGGCTCTGATGAGGGAAGTATAAAGTGGAAAATGACTTCCTTGGACCTAGATGCCATGAAGTTGCTTATCAGTTGAGCAACATAAAATGATTTCCTTACTACCTTAGGTATATGTTGGTCAAAAGCCAAGTTACTATCTACCTGCATATCTAAATCCAAGACTACTGGTTCTACTCTTAGGGGTGTATTATCAATGAGGTAATTTCCATTGTGACTGACTTCCCAAAGGGTACTACTGTACATTTCTTGGCAGCGAGTTTTAAATTATAGCTTTGGCACCAGTCATTTGCCTGTGTTAGTCCTTCCTGTGGGTTGTTAGTGTCTTTAGGGGATTCAATGACTGCTCCTAGTTTGCAATCTTCTGCAAACTTGGTCAGCCAGAGGCCCTTGTCATTGATCTGTACATGTAGATTTTCAGAGGTGAGTGAAATCTAGCATACAATAAACTTACTAGTGAAAAATCTTTTCTGCTATCTTATTTTATTCTTACATAAATAAACTTGAAAATTTACATTATTGTGTTCAAGTTTTAATTACTTTTAAATAGACACATATTAAATGTTGTTTGCAGAAATGAATCAAGAAACATATTATAAAGCAGTATATGTTTACCACAATGATATTGTTAACTTATTGAAGAAAGCTATAAATGCCTACACCTAGACCCGTTATCTAAGGATTTAACTGAAGGTATTATTTACAAAAACCATTGCTGTATTCTAAAATTGGTCTAATAAATAAAGTAAACACTGTTTTTAAGCATTTTTCATGCTTTATAGTTATCTTTTTTTAACAAATCCCATGTTCCTTAAGGCTTTTGAACCTTAAATTTTTATGTAATTACCAAATGACAAGTTATTATCAATATACCCAATTCATCATTCTGTTCAGTTTCTTTTAGAGAGCTGTAAATAAATAAATAAACTGAGTGGCATATTAAGTTATTAGTGAAATGCATACATATTGCATTTATCAATATTACACTTTTAACCTGTAGATTCTGTCCATTCTCTAAGCGTGTTTATGTATATAGTCAAAGAATTGAAATCCTTTTTATTTTACCTTACCAAACTGATTTTGCAATTATTGGCATACTTGTGTCTGCAGAACGTTTTAGAATAGTATAAAAACTTATACTAAAATGTACAGGACTCAGAAACGAACTATGTGGAACACCAGAATATTCTGGCAAAAATGTTGATATTGCTTTTACTTTTTTTGATTACAGGTAGACTGTGTGTTTTGATTTTAGGACATTATTTTGTTCACTGTGCAGCCGGCAGAGAAAAAGTTCAACAAGGAGGCTCACACTTGGGTCTGGATCCATGAAACTGAGACATACTAAAACACTGACAGAATCAGAATTCCTGCAGCATGTGTAATGGCTGTTAAATCTGTGTCGAGAAAAAAAGGGCAGAAAGCTAATGACATCTGTACTTCATCTTGGGTGAATGAAAATAGAAAATAAATAAATAAAAAAATATGTAAATAACTTATACAGATCAGTAAAGTTCTTCTATGTCCTCTTCAGTTTATCTAGGAATATACTATGCAAACCATGGAACATGGTTACAACGGTGTCCCCTTAAAAGTTTTCCACAAATGAAAGAGTTGCCCCCATCATATAGGTTTCTAAGTGGATTCTAGGCTATCAGCATAACAGCTATTTTAAGCCAAGCAAAACATGCTCCAAATTTACCAAAAATAGTGAACAATACCACAAGGAATGTTTCACTTATGATACAGGCTTGTACACATCAAGTGTTCACAGCACCTGTCTATTATGGACATAGGTGCCAAACCAAGAATAAATGTGAAATCTTCTATCCATTGGTGAATTTTATGCTTAAATAGGGCTAGGGATACACTTTGCTTAACATAGATGGGAAGCCTGTTCTTGAGATGGAATAATCTCTGAGACATATACCCGTTCCTTCAACATGCCCTGTTAATGGTGTAGAAGAGGTTTAGGTTCATAGATCATGTATTTGTGACGCTCATTGTTTTGAGGATTTGCAAGAGATCCATCAGTGTGCAATCAGCAGAAAACTTGTAGGCTAGGCATAGATCACCACACAGCATTCTATAGGAGGCTAGGCACAGGGACAGAAATGGTCTTGATAGGACTTGTTGTTTAGTCCCGGTATTCTTTTTCTGATTCTTGTAAAGTTTGGGGTATTCTGGTAAAGGCTCTATCTTTCTTCCCTCTGTGGTTCTGTTTCACTAAGCCAGTTTCAATAAAAGGCATTATAATAATGACAGAGGGACAATAGTTTAGTCTTTAAGTAAAATATTCTCCCTTTGACATTAGCGAGACAATAGACACACACACACACACACACACACACACACACACACACACACACACACACACACACACACACACACACACACACACACACACACACACACATGGAAAACCCTCTTGATGAAATGGGTATCACATTGGCAAAAAAATGAAAGTGAAGCAAATGCTTTCACTAGCTTTACAAAGATTAGACAGAAATGTCACATACAGGGCCAATGAACCAAATTCTGAAAACAACCTGAAAACGCAGTTTCTTTTTGGCAAGGGACAGACCCACTAGGATGATGTGCTGTTGTGAGGGTTGTGCTTACACTCAGTGTACGTACTGGAATATAATATTAGCACCATTTAACTTCATGTATTTGACCACAGAATCACTTTCTTTAGATCAGTATAAGAACTTTGATAAGCTTTTTCGCTGATAAAGTGAAAACAAATCATTTAAAGAAGAGAATCATGAAGGAATATTCAGGCATTGAGACAGGGCAACCAAGTAAATATTTCTGCCAATCGCCTATAATGAGACTCAAAATGTAAAACCTTTTTGTTGAAACAGGTATCACATAGGCAAAAAACTGAAAATGAAGCAAATTCTTTCAGTAGCTTTAAGAGGCCTGTTGTGTAGGCTGGAAGTTTGGTTTGTGTTTATGGCAGCCATTTTCTGTTGACTGTCTTCATTATTATTGAGACTAACAAGGCCTCCTGACCTTCTGTAGTAGAGTGATTGGGTAATAGCAGGGGGTGAGAAGTAATATAATCTTCCAACTCTTCCATTTTTACTGCTATATAAACCTTGTGTCTTATAAAAGTTGTGCTAGTATTGCTCAGGCTCTGGATTGCATTGCATAAGTGGAAATTCCTTAAGATTCCAAGAGCAGTATAAGTTATTTCTTACACTTATTTCACTAAATTGCAGTTCTGAAATGCTTATAATTGTGCTATACAGTTGGTCTACTACATTTTGCACTGTTATAAAGCTTTTTTATTGTTTCACTGCAACTATGTACTGTTTTATACTGTTTTAACATTACTTAACGGTAAACTGCTTTTTAATATTGAGAGTTGTATTTTCTGTTTGTGAGTGCTCTATCCAATCTTTTCTGTGCATTTTTGTCTGTTAAAAGCATTCTCGAGTCTGCTCCTTGATCTGTTTAAAACTTTCATTTAGTGGCTACAGCTAGGAACTGTAATAGTGTGCATGACTATAACCCACCCTAGTGTTGTGTGTTCTTATACGTGGTGGCCTTGCAGTTGCCCGCCCATACTGTATATTTGATCTGTGACACTCCTCCCAGTCTAGTGTCATTAGTTCACTCAATCTATTAGAGAACATTTGTGAAGGCCAACCCTCTCAGATTCTTAACGTTGAATTAACTTCTGTTCCAGCTTTCTCCATTTCCACTTTACTGGAAAAAAAAAATTCTAAGCTTGCTTCCCCCCTTTCCTGTGGCAGGTCAGATATGGATTTGCTGTGTCCAGGACTGCTTGTGAGCTCCTAATCCCCCCCCCCCATCTAACTGGGGTTAAACTATTCCTGGCACCATAAAATCTGTTTTTCAAAATTTCCCTTGCAACTAGCGAGCTTTTTAGTTTTAGCACTCATCTGTTACTTTGATCTCAGCACTTGTTCAGAACTCATTGTAAGCACTAAATAAGTTACAAATTACTACAGCAATCAACTTTCCTCACTTGTCTAGAGGAAAACAGTTTTTAGTACTTAATAAATAAGCACCTATTCAGGCATGTCTAAAGGTCAGCTCTGGGTGTTTTCTCCTGTCTACCTGATGAATCTGGGCATCTTGGGACAATGAAGCAATTGCCTCATGTACACAGACAACTCTCTCCTCCTACCACCCAACACTACGACCTGTGAGAGATGCACCTATATAGCCAAACTGGAAGCAAAGATCTCTTTACCAAAGACTGGCCTAGACAGTCAAGAGGAGAAGGTAAACACTTGCACTGCACCACACTCATCACATAGTCCCTCAAAACCTACACCACCAAAACATACACACAGAACCACAAAACACACACCTACATTCACCGAGGCTCTCAGTACTAATCTGCCCAAACAACAGAGACCTCCAAAGCAGAAATGCAAGCAACCTCCATCCCCCAACACAACACAAATGACACATAGCCCACATACTCAGTGTGCCACTCAACTACAGCCCATAAGGCATAACGTACCCAACACTCTAGTCATAGGTGACTCTATAGTCAGGCACACTGATGTTCCACTCACCAGGCTAAAGAAGGAAGAAGTTACTGTCAGCTGCCTGTCAGGTGCCAGGATCCGCCACATAACGCACGCACTTGGGTCACAACAAAACAAGTACAAATATGACTCTGTCATTGTCCATGTCAGTGTGAATGACCTGAGACGTACTTCCCTGGACTACATAAAAAGAGACATGGAAGAGCTTTCTGATCTTGTAGCCCATTCCGGTATGACCCTAGCCCTGAGTAGCATCCTGCCATCACCCAGAATGACACCACAGTACAAGGACAAAATGATTGACTTTAACAATTGGCTAAGCTTCTGGTGTCATTCTAAGGGAATCCAGTATCTGTCTGCCTGGGATGACATGATCGACAGACCACGCTGCATTGCCAGAGATGGCCTGCACCTGTCGCCCTTGGGATTCCGGATACTGACAAAGGCTCTTGCCACCCCTATAGTGCCTTTTTTAGGCAAGGTTCAAATGACAAATTCACCACCGTAACAGGTACAAGCAAGCAAAATCTGAGGGTAATGCTACTCAATGCTAGAAGTCTAAACCTCAAATTGCACTCACTCGAGGCACTCCTTAAAATGGAGAACATTGACATCCATGCAGTGACAGAGACCTGGTTCAAAGCTCCAGAGAGCACCCCTGCATTACCAGGCTAGAATTCATACCACACCTTTCGGCCACCAAACCCGGACCGAAACACTAAAGGTGGGGGCGTGTCCATATTCATTAAGGATATCCACACCTCCAAGCTAGTTGCTCAGCATAATGCAGTCGAGATTATCCAAGTTCAACTAACTCTGGGCAAAACCACAATCCAGATTGTAGCTTGCTACAGACCCCCCACCATGCCCCAGGATTCCCACTTCTCTTTTCTTGATACACTGGAAAATATTAAGGTACAACCCAACACTCTAATAATGGGTGATTTCAACTACCCTACCATTAACTGGGAAAACTACTCATGTACCAACTCTTTTGCTCAGTGTTTTCTGGAAATCATCACTTCCAACGCTTTGGATCAACTTATCCACACCCCCACCAGAGGCAGCAATATCCTAGACCTGGTCATCATCAACATGGGTGACTGGTGTTCCACACCAGAGGTCAGCTCCTCATTGGTCAGATCCAACCACAAGCTAATCACCCTAGACATCCACATCCCGCTCCCACCCCCATTAGGAAAACAACTGTAAAAAATTTCTCCAAAGCCAACTTCACGCTTCTTAAGACAGAAGTGGCAAACTTCATGACACCCATGCAGATGGACAATAGAGGTACGACTGCTGAATCCTACACAAATGCACTTTATAAGCACTTACACGAGTGCATGGATCATGCTATCCCTAACAGAACCAAGATGCTATCCTCCAAAAAAAGGAAGCCAATCTGGTGGTCTTCTGCCATAAACAAACTCTACAACAGAAGAAAGAAACTGTTGCAAAAAAGAGTAAAATCCCACGATTGGAGGAACTCCCTGGTCAGCCTCAGTAAGAAGCTGAGATCCCTCATAAAATCTTCCAAAGCTAGTTATGAAAACAAAATTGCCACTGATTCTAAAGACAACCACAAAGCATTCTATAGCTATGTCAAAAATCTCAATTGCAACACTCAGATCTGCTCTGAGTTACAGCACAATGACACTAAATATACAGAACCAACTGATATTGCCAACATCCTGGCAGATAGGTTCAGTGCTAACTTTACCCCCACTCTCACCCCCTAAAGGGCCCATCTTTATACCGGAAGAATGCAAAGTTCCTGTGATCATGGCTGCACAGGTAAAAACATCACTCTCCAAAGCCAAGAACACAGCATCCATGGGACCTGACAACATCCCAGGCTGCCTTCTACATGAACTACAGAATGAACTGGCACCCCACCTAAGTACCATGTTCAGTCATAGCTTCACCTTAGGTGTTGTGCCCATTGAATGGCACACCGCGACAGTTATCCCACTCCACAAAGGGGGGCCACAACAGACCCTGGGAACTACTGCCCCATTAGCCTGACGAGCCTCGTCTGCAAGGCCATGGAACGTATCATCATGAACTCATAAACAAAGACATTGGAGATCTCCAAACCTTGGACCCCACACAGTTTGGGTTTGTAAAAGGCAGATCATGTCTCCTAAGCCTGATAGACTTCTTTGAAGTAGTCACCAAAGCCATAGATGAGGGTAAGGTGGTTCACACAGCCTATCTAGATCTCGCCAAGGTGTTCAACACCATCCCCCACTCTGGAATTATAGATAAACTCACTAAACTAGGTATAAATCCCTATGTTACAAGATGGGTTGCCAACTGTCTTACTGAAAGAACCCACACTGTGAAAGTAGCAGACTCCAAATCAGACTTCAGACCAGTGACAAGTGGAGTACCACAGGGTTCAGTCCTGGGTCCTCTCCTGTTTGATATCTACTTCTCTGAAGTACAGGCTAACACAGAAGGTCTTTGGCTAACTAAATTCACAGATGACTGCAAACTAGGAGCCATAACTGAAACTCCTAATGATGTGGACATCCTACAAAAGTCCTCACTGAGACAGATGCCTGGTGTCAAAGACATGGTCTCAAGCTCAATGCCAAAAAGTGCATTGTCATCCCCTTTGGTAAAAATTCTGTACCCATGAACTACCACATAGGCGGTAGTCTACTTAACACCGAAAGTGTAATAAGAGACCTTGGGAGACAGGTGGACAGTAGTCTCTCCTTTGATAATCACATCGCCAAAGTGGTCAGGAAATCCTTCTATGTGGCACACCTCATCACAAAAGGTTTCTCATCCAGAAAAAAAGAGGTCATTGTTCCCCTCTGCTCATCACTCATTAGACCCATTATAGAGTACAACGCCCCTTTTGGTATGTACCTCACAAGACATCTACAACAACTGGAAAGGCTGCAAAAATACCTCACAAAGCGGATTACTGGCCTCAAACAGATGCCTTAAGCAGACCGTCTCAAAAAACTCCAGCTTTACTCCATCGCATATCGCCTACTCAGAGGCGATCTCTGCCTAACATACAAAGCTATGTCAAACCCAGAGCTGTTGGACATGCTCCACTTAAAGAAATCCCAATCCCTCTGACCTACACGCTCTAGGGACCTAAACATTGTCACCACAATAAACAGAACATGCTGGAGGGATAGATTCCTGTCCAAGAGACTTCCCATAATCTGGAACAGACTACCTATCTATGTCAAACAAAGCTACTCATTAGCACACTTCAAGAAAAATCTTGATGATTGGATGGGTAATAGGAAATTCACCCTGGGGATCACTTCTGTGGTTCTGCTTGACAGGGGCACAGGAAAATATTTTTTTTGGATGGCGAAAGCCAGGGTACATTTTTGGCTAGGCTTGTATAGGCCCTAGGGCCAGTAGCCTAGTACCTACCTATGAACAGTGGAGACAGAAATGTCACACACAAGGCCAATGAACCAAAGTCTGAAAACAACCTGAAATTATATATGGCCACAGTCTGCTTAAGACTTATTCCATTACAACTCTTCAAAAATGTAGGGAAACACTACAAATGAATTGGCTCACATCTCAGAATGAAAATTTTACTTTTATACAGAAT
Source organism: Protopterus annectens (assembly GCF_019279795.1). Taxonomy (NCBI): domain Eukaryota; kingdom Metazoa; phylum Chordata; order Ceratodontiformes; family Protopteridae; genus Protopterus; species Protopterus annectens. Next base: position 430,205,173 of record NC_056742.1, on the reverse strand, counting down.
TACTGTTGTATTTTACTTAAAAACGAAAAAGTAAAAAAAAAACATATAAATAAAAAAAAGATTAAAAAATAATGCTTTTTATTGAGTCACTCTAAAAAGTAAATAAAAAATATAAATATAAAAAAATATATATTTTTAAAGGAATGTATTTTACTGAGTCGCTCTAAAAAGTAAAAAATAAGGAAGAGTGAAAACTTTGCAAAAGAAACACAAAGAAGCTGATTTTAGAAAAGTATTCAAGGTTGCTTTTGTTGATTCCTGCTATGTCTTCTGCTACTTCATTATCACAATAAACAAAACCAACTTTAAATGCTTTTCTGAAATCAGGTTCTCTGTGTTTCATTTGCAAAGTGTTCACTCTTCTTCCTTATTTTTTAACTTTTTAGAGTGACTCAATGAAAAGCATTCTTTTTTAAAAAATCTTTTTTATATATATTTTTATTTGAATTTATCTCTGACTCTTGAGCTGATGATTTGTGCCCTGTTATTGGTCTCCATTGGTCTTTAACCCCATAAGCATATATGCTTCTTTGCAATAAGTGACAGCAGAGGTCCAATAATCAGTTCTTTCAATGGTTGAATGTTTCCACAGTGCCACAGTTAGGATGTCCACTACAACACTGGGGTATGTAGTCCTCCCCAACATTTTAATATAATTTATACTAACAAGTAAGCTAGCAAAGATGCAAACATGCAACATTCTCGTACTTACAGAATTCTCACCTAAAGAAAAATAATGTATGCTAATGATAATGTAAGAACTGTCCATGGTAACCACATGGACAAATATATGATTTATAAAGTCGTAGAAGCATCAATTTTTAAATTTAATTACTTTCTGCCTTGTTCTGTGACATATAGTGTAAATGCATTATCCAGACGATCAAAGTCCATCTAGCAGCCAGGGTGCTGGAAGAACTGGGCAGAAAAGTATGGGAACAAGTAATCACTTCAAGGCCTACCATCCTGGGGGGAAGAAGTGGTAGTCCTGTTTTCTGCCCACCACCAACAAGTGGATGCTAGCAGATAAAAAATATATATACAAATCCAAAGATGTGGGCCTATTGCTCCAGTGCTAGTTATGATAGTTTTTGCTGTGTGTGTGTGTGTGTGTGTGTGTGTGTGTGTGTGTGTGTGTGTGTGTGTGTGTGTGTGTGTGTGTGTGTGTGTGCACGCATGGGGAACCAAAAGAGTTCCTCACAGTGACACCAGCATTTGCACCATCTATTGGTGGGGTGGAGTTGGGGACCAAAACAAAAATCACCACTGCACCCCACCTGGGGACAATTAGTGTTCATCCTGAAGCATGGATATACACAGTTTGAGATAGAGATGCTAGACCCTCATTAGAATGAGGATACTCAGTCTCAAGGAAGGATAGGATGCAGGCAAGGGTAAGCTACTCCATGGCTGCCTGAATGATGATTCTTCTGGGTTAGTTGTTGCTTGGTACAAGTATGAACCCCACCTGCATTGAGAATGAGCATGCTCAGGATTCACTTGAGTAGTGCTGATAAGACAGCAAAACTAAAGTAAAGATGATGCGAGCAGGCTTCAGAAACAGAAAAACTTTATTTAAGTAAGCGCTTTCGTTGGAGAGAATACTCCAACTTTTTCAGACTAAAACCTTTTAGTCTGAAGAAGTTGGAGTATTCACTCCAATAAAAGCGCTTACTTAAATAAAGTTTTTGTGTTCCTGAAGCCTGCTTGCATCATCTTTACTTGAGTAGTGCTGATGATTGCTAGGTATGGGTGAAAAATGATATTCAAAAGAATTAGTATGCCCCCCACATAAGTCTGCCAGGAAAAGAGCTGGTTTAAGAGGACATATAAATTCTGTTTAACCAAGAAAATGCTACTTCTGATGCACACAAAATATACTTACCGGAAACATAATTTAGCATATTATATAGAAAACCATTTTAATGTCTCTAAAACTGATTTTTCCCATTTACTTATTCATCTGGAGAACAATATTTATCCACACATATTTAGCATACCAAATGCATGTATGCATATTATTGTATAATGTCAACTTTTGGGTTGTTAAGTCAGTAGTTGTAGCTGTCACCATGTGTGTTTGGAAACATGCATGTGCAGAGGAAAGCAAAGGTGGCTGTCTTGCTGGTATCAGCACTCACATTAGCTACTGATGGGATTAATGGGGCTTAGGGACAAATGCAAAATCCTGCATGCCTGACAGCAACAGAGGATTAAGGCTATGAGGCATTAATATAGCCCAGGTTTAATTCTCTCTACCCTGATTTGTCTACTGTGTGTCATACATACCTCTCAACCACTTATTCTGGACAAAGCCATAAATGAAAGTGGAGCAAAGGCCCAAAAATCAGGACAATTTTTAAATATTGCTTTTACAAGCTTAGAAGGTTTACTGGTTTTACATTAGCATGAATTTTCTGAATGGTATGAAATCTGAAACTCAAATGTCTATCATTATTTTTAACTTGAATCTTTAATGATTTGCCACTGATTTGCCAGAAAACCACAATTTTATGAAAAACGGAACAAAAATATAAGGCAAAATTTGGAGATTCTGCAAAAATCTGTACAGTTGAGAGATATGGACTGGCTTTTAAACAGGCAATGCTTCTGAGTCAATCCTGAAAAGGGACACTTGTGTCCAGCGGGCTTATCTGCTCAATCAATAAATAAAATAAAACATACATATATATGTTTAATGCTAACATATTTCTTAAAACTACAAGTATACACATATTCCAAGCCTTTATTCCTTTGGTATACCTTCAGTGTATACAATTTTATTTCTGTTTTACATCATTAAAATCAAAATGACTACAAATAATTTTATTTCTTAGGTGATAACTATCTTAACTATAAGCATTTCAGTCTCTTGTTGCAGTAAAGCTCCTTAGGAATTGAATGAGGTATAGCATAAAGCAGCAGTCAGATAAATTCAAGGATGCTGAAAAAATGTCAGATAGAAGGATAAAAAAGAAATATTGTCAGAAGTACTTGGTTGACGTCAACACTGATGATCGTTAGTCAATTTACAAAAACCATAAGATCAGGTTAGTCTCTGCCTTGAGTGATACAATAAAGCATGGTATTCAGGCATCATCAGTTCTTTCCAAGTTTATGGACAGTTAAAATAAACACTGGAAGAGATACACAATGTTGACTACAGAACTAGCATGCAAGGCACCATTTACCATAAGGTTATACATTCTAACATAAAAAACATTGAAACGCAGTTACAATTAATATACAATTTCAGGTTTTAAACACATTTTGACTGCATAATGGAGGCAAATTAGTCACATATAAATGTGTTCAAATGATGGGGACTAGAGTGTTTTATACTGCATTAAACCTTTGCTTAACAATGCTTATGACAAATGTCATACTTCTAGGCTTTTATCTACTTTGATAAGCTTCACATGAAAGAACAGAACAGTCTTCTTTTTTGTTATCATAACTTTTTTCCCTGACAATAGCATTAAAAAAACAATATTCAGTGAAAGACAAACTGAAGATGTAAATGACTAGCTAATCTAATGGAATTCTTTTAATTTTAAACTCTCTTTCTATTAAAGTACAAATGAATTGTTGTAATTGCTACATTCCAGCTTGTTTCATAGCGCTTTGCTAGTCCCGCAGATATATTATTCATGGTTCACTTCAGTTATACTATATCAGATGAACTAGGTCTATTCAAATATTAAAAATGGAACCATAAACTTTTATCATCCTGCTTGATGTGATGCTATCAGACCTTGACTGATTTTTGAGTACATAAAAAGGCAGATGGAATTAATTTCTTGCATATGTTTTGCAGAAGTTTACTGTAATAATGTTTAAAGGACTACACTCTAACTCTGAAGGAGCATTTATTTATTGTGCAAAGCATTGTGACTTAAAGTGTGCTGAGTTTATTAGCATGCTCTTTCAGGAATACTACTGAGGATTTTTCCATCATTAGCATGGTGATCACATGACAGCTTTATGACCCTGGCAGATTTCTGTCTCTGCATGGTTTATGACCTTCTTGTCGGTGCTGTGCATTTATGTAAATGTGATGGTGAAGCACTCAGATGGTATATTCAATAAGAAGTGTATTGAAGAAGAAACAGACAAGGGCAAATATTAACTTATTAAGATTTCTTTTCTACAAAACTCTATTTATAAAAAAAAAAAAAAACTGCTGATATATCAGTGAGCCAGTTTACAGGTTTTCTGACTTGTGTAGGTAATAACTTGAAAGTTACCTAGAAGTGTAGTAATCTTAAAGTGTGTGCCTTCAGCAGGAGCTTGTGCATGTCTGCAGTTTGGGATACTTCTATTTATTTCTATTTCATTCTTCAGTTTGCAAATACATTTTTCAGGAAATTAAGTTAATGTATCAAGCATGATAGCAAGTTTTTGAAGTGTCTTACTGAAAACTGCTGGTTACATGTATAATGGGGGAGAAACAGAAATATCCTTACAATGAGATATGCAGTTTGTTTAATCTTTTTAAGCAAGAGGCAGCAATGTATCCACAGCTTACAATGTTATCTTTTCATAAGGTGTGTGTGTGTGTCTGTGTGTGTGTGTGTGTGTGTGTGTGTGTGTGTGTGTGTGTGTGTGTGCGTGTGTGCGTGTGTGTGTGTGTGTGTGTGTGTGTGCATGCGTGCATGTGTGTGTGTGTGTGTGTGTGTGTGTGTGTGTGTGTGTGTGTGTGTGTGTGTGTGTGTGTGTGTGCATGTGCATACTGTACCCATGTCATTGTATTTTTTTCCATATATTCCAATTTTCTCACATTTCCAAACACAGTCTAGTTGACGTATCACACACAGGTCTCTACCTCTTAAGAGGACAATGTGGAACACAGACCCTAGAAATGAGTGGCATTCAGTCAAAATGTGAAACACCCCCTTTTTGCAATAAGTAAAAATGTGCCACTTCCGTGATGGCTGGTTGAAGGGGTCTTTCAAGCAAAAGCATTAAGTTCAAGCTTTTATCAGTTAAGAATTAATACTATACATTTGTAAAATTCTTCTGTAGAAAAACACAGCTTGAATGCAAGTCAAAAAGTTTATTTTATAGTGTGCAAAGCACTACAATAAATAACAAACAGAATAAACTAAAATGAACTGCCCATTAATAGCACTGCCTACAACATTTACATGGCTCTAATAAATATATTTTCTAAACACAAAAATCCTGATACATATTTCACATTGCAGATGATTCTACATTTGCATATTGTTTGCACAAAGTTCATGGGCAAATTAAACACAAGGGAGAGATGCACTTAACCTACTTTGGACATTGACTCCCTATTAACTGGTGCTGCTATGCCCTTGTCAGCCCCTTCTTAGTGGGCAATGATTATGCAGTGTTTACATGCATCTTCAATGAAGTATTACTTTGTTAACCTTTAGAACTTCCAACTGTCCCCATTTTGGATGAACATTCCTATTTTTAGGTCTGATTTACAACTGTAAGAGAAGTTTTTATTTTTGGAGATATGTTTCTATTTACAGGATTGACTTACCCCTTTACAGAATATTCTGAATCACATTCATCACATGTGATTTTTGAAGCTGTCTAGTACACAGGAAACAACACTATATGGTCAACATACTATTGGTAAAAATAATTAAAGAAAGAGGACACATATCTTACATGTCCCCTTTTCTGAAGCAAAAATAAATTACCTTGTATGATAGAATGTTTTAATACAGTTCATCAAAGTTTACAGATTATATACTGTCTCTTTGAAAATGTAATAAAAAGAACAAAAGTGATCCGTAAACTGGTAGCACCGTTTATTACAAATTCTGTTATGACACACTAAGCGCTTTCACCCAACCAGTCCGTGGGTTTCATCAGAGTAACAAACATTAAAAACCTTTTCTACTTTATACAATTCAAACCCATCTCTACCCAATCACATATCTACTTCAACTAAATTGTAATTTTAACCATCAATTTATACATTTCTTCTTTTTATTAGTTTTTCAGTGTTCGTATTTTTCGTTAACTCTTTGAAAATGTGTTTGTATTTTTCCATCATTTTTGTCACTCTCAGTTTTTTAAACATGTTTCTGAGTAGTATCCCACAATCCTAAAGGAACTCAAATTGCATGCTTATTCCATATCCAGATTTTTTAGCTCGATGTATCTACTTTTTTTAGGGCCTTTGTTCCTATATTCAATGTCTGCTGTTTGAAAGCTATGGTAACCTCAGCTCTCTAGTCTTGTCTATATAATTATAGATTATATATATATATATATATATATATATATATATATATATAAAGGAAAACACACACATACACACACACACACACACACACACACACACACACACACACACACACACACACACACACACACACACACACACATCCAAACCCAGAAAAAGCAGCATTCAACCTACACAGCACAAAGCTGTTCATATCTTGCAGTACCCTTTGTTTGTAGGGGAATATAATTCATGTAAAAGTAAGGTGGCTATCAGGCAAATTAAACACATGCAATCTAAGCATAATTGCTAAGATCACATACTCAAACTAATAAGCATAGTATAATACACATCAAAACAAAACACGTTGAAGTGCTTTGGCAGAGGATTAAACACACACACACACACACACACACATGCACACACACACACACACACACACACACACACACACACACACACACACACACACACACACACACACACACACACACACACACACACACACACACACACATCCACATGGACTGTTGAGCTGTATTTGCATTTAATGCATCTTCCACTATTGTCAACTGCTGCAGTCCTCTACCATGTATGCCAGTGTGACTACCTCTCAACTACTATGCTCAAGAAAGGTGAAAATAATGGGTGGCAACATTCACTTACAAAAATTCATTGAAATACTTAATAGAACAACAGGTTTTACATTATCCTATATTTGTAATAATATTAAATATGAAACTCTAATCTGGTGTGACACCCCACCATTGGATCAGTAATCAAGGAGCCTCAATCCTCACCACTGGTACTAGTGGGTGATGTACACTGGGAGGATGACAAGTACCCACAATGAATTTCCAGACGCAGCTTTCTGCATCTAGTGCAATTTCCCCTAAGAGCACACAGTGGCTACAGTCAGTCCGAGGCTGGTTTCCCCCTCTTTCTCCAGATCCCCAGTAAGACTCCCCACTGGCCCAGCTATAGAGCCAAGATCTCAGCTGAGTAGCCAAGCCAAAACCTCCAGCACCTTCTCTGTCCAACCAATGCTTTGTGTCCCCCACACACACACACACACACACACACACACACACACACACACACACACACACACACACCTGGGAAAGGTTGTCATAGGTTTACTAGCTTTTGCCCAGACTAAAAGGTAGTTATCAATGCCACCAGCCAACTCCTTATCAGCTACTACTGTGCAATATTAATATTAACACAAAAATGGTAGTTTGACCAAGAGAAACACTGTTAGGAGTGGCCAACAATGTCACCAAATAAATATGCAAGTACTCTCAACACTTAAATATGTCTCGCAAAGATCAGCCACAATGAAAAGTTTAAATATATTTAATAATAAATAATAAAATTACAAGGCAATACTGAATATATATTCACAATGACATCACAGTTCAAAATCACAGGAAATATTTAAAACAACATTGTCGGACACTCAAATAAATAAAGAAAAATATCTAAACTAAGCTTCACTATATTCCTTACTGAATCTAAAAGAATTACTATACTTTAATTAACTTACTTAAGAGCAAGGTAGATGTGGTGAATGGTTCTTCTAGTTGTTGTCCTCAGGTCCAAGACAGAATACAGAATTCTATGTCTCTCTAAGAGAGTTCTCAAATTAATATCTCAAATATTACTGCTGGGATAGCTTGCAGAATTATATAATTTCTTGTCATCTGACAGGAGAACCCCCCACCCCCACCCCCACTGCCGGAAGCTAGCAGTATTTACCATCTACTTGTAAAAATACATAGACTTCAGATCTTCGACAGATGCTGGAAGTCATAAAACAATTGCACTAATTAGTTCACTCCAAAGACAATACAGAAAGCTTCACAACACAGACATTGTATCCATAGCTGCCATAAAGTAAATTAATTTCAGCAATTTTTCTGAAGTTTTGCTGCACTGAATTTAACCTCCTGTGTTTCAGTTTCCAGTGTTAAAATATATACATTTAAAGAGTTAAAATAGTGCATGCACATTTCTGTTCTGTTCCAGTAGGGCATCTACAAGTACTTTGTAAAATATATTTTCAACACACAGGTCTGTACAAATCTAGTTTGATATACACGACAGACACTTCTAATATTTTTGTAACACAAGCATCTTAAACAAATCATTTCAATATTCACCAATGACATACAATTATTTACAAAATTCCAGATAGCTGCACTGGCAGTATCTTCCCTTGTCACATCTGTTATCATTGACAGACTATATAATTCAACCTACATTTTCTGAACAATGTTATGTCTGAAACTCTTGTCTAACATTATTGCCAGGCTGTATAACTCATTTTAAACTTTAGTAGAGCAACAGATATTGCATTATCCTACACTTTGTGAGCAATAATAAGAATGAGTTTCAGGTCTGGCATTAATAACAGGTGGCGATACTCAGTCCTTTATCAGGAAAACAAAAACAAATAAAAATGAGAAAAGCAGATGAGTTTTCTACTTTCTGTTCAGCACTCTCTCTAGCTGACCACCTCTCTTCCTAATTTGAGCAATTAAGATTAAAGAAAAATCAGGCATTTACTTCTGGTGGGGTTGCTAGTACAAAGCAGCTCCTGCTCTTATCTCTGCTAAAGTAGATAATTCAACAAAGCAGGTAACTCCAGTCCAAAAAGATAAATAAAAATCAAAAAACTGGGAAGAAAACAATCTGCAGTTTGCATTCAGCCCATCAGCAGCAGTACCACCATAAAATCTATCCCAAACACCATTGCTTGCATCCAGAAAGAGTAGGAAAAGCTAGCAGTTGCGGATTTTTTTAGATACAGTTGACAAGCATTTTTTGGGGGTGCCAATGGAACTCACTTGGCTGTTTCCATCCATCACTATCAATCCTAATCCTCAATATACACAGCAAGCCACTGCTCCCTTGTATTCAAAGAAAATATTCTTTTTGAGACAACAAACTAAAAGTAGACTTCAATACCCTGCGATACCCTATTTTCAATATATCCCATTGGTCTAAAATTTTATCTACTTTACTATTAGCTGCGTTGTTGTAGCTCCTGATAGGCTGACTTTCCCCTGCTTGGCCCATTTACCTTTATATCAACTGCCTTTACTTGCAGTAAATGATCCATTCAGAAAAAATGCAAACAAGAGTTACCACTGCTCAATGGCGTAAATGTGAATGAAGCATTCCACACAATGCAGAGCATTTATGTGCTGAAGTATCCCATTTACCCTTACTGTCATGGTTTGCATTGTAGCTGAAATGGGTATGAGAAAGACCAGCATACTTATGGATAAAATAATAAATTTAAATTTAGAACTGGGAGTAAACAGTATTCACTATTTCCTTATTTTATGACTGAAGCAGTAGAAAATATATAAATGAAAATCAGACATACTTTGTTTAAGTTAACAATGTGGCTTCTTGAAGATATATGAAGGTTTGGAATTGTAAGGCTTGTATTTTGAAGTGGAGGAATATTTTTATTAGCTAAATTAAATGATTAAATATTTGAAAATAACAAAAACTATTACAGTAGAAAGTAGTAGATCTTGTGTGAGTTCATTTGTATCTGCCTTTACCAAAAGTCAAACTACTCATGTGCAATTAGCAGTATACATCCAATGGTCTAGTCAAGGTCTCCACTAGCTGGACTGGTTTTGTTGCTTGCATTTAAGAAAATTCCTTTCTTCACTAAAAGAAATGGAAAAGTTTTACAATTTTAAGACTGACTAGCAAATAATTTTTGTGATAGCAAGATGGCATAGCTCTCTACAAAGAATCTATCTGAATGATACTTTTATCAGAACAGGAAGTGCAATTATCCAGGGGCACTATCAGAATCAGATAAGCTGTACATTAAACTCAGAATAACAGAAAAACAATGTAAACAACATGAATAACATGTTAGGAATACTCATTTAGATTATGTACATCTATTTGTTTACATCTATTGATTGGGCAGATCCCATACTGACTATGTTTTCCCCTGGATATCTGGCAAAACTAGTGACTCTTTTCCTCATAAGTGTTATAGGATAATTAACCAACACCTGAGCTGCTACCAAATTGCATGACAAAAGCATTCCATGCACACACATGTTTTGGCAATCAAGAACACAAATCAGTAATGGGCAAATTAATCTCAACACAGTAAACAATGAAACTTATAGTGCAACTAATAAAGCATTTTTTGCATGGAGAAGGTTTTACTCTCCGCACTCCAACAGAGGGTGGCTATATCCTGATATTCCTATGATTTAGTTACAGTCCTGCTATACCTCTGTGTAGTATATTCACTCTTGTATGTATAAAAATATACCAGTTAGGGGATTTATAAGTAACATTTATAAGCAAACAGGAAAACATTCCTGTTAGCCAATCAGCACGGATCAAAACCGAAGACATTTTGCAAGCCAACAGTGCCTTGCCAGTCTGTTCTAAATACATTTAGGACAAAATAATTTTTAATTTTAAATACATCTAATTAATCAATTTCCATTTTAATTAATAAATTGCCACTAGTTGTGCAAACATTGGCATAATGGGTAAGGTGTTTACTTCATAAGATAGAGTTACAGGGTTTGATTCCCACCAAGGGAAATTGGGTAGGATTAAAATGGCCCACAAAGCCACAGTCTGGTACTTACCTATGAACTTAACCTACCTCACTTCTCCCTCTTACTTTATGTAGATGACATGGTCTTTTTTCACTCAAACCTGACCTATTTGACTATACAGCAACAACTACAAGCTGACTTCCTTTCTCTTATCAAATGGCTTAATAACACATAATTATATAGCTAATTCTGAACACTTCCAAAACTAAAAACAATGCTGTTGGCACCTCCCCTAAATGGTAGAATAACTCATTCTTTTCTTATCCATGTATATCTTGACATCCTCATTGATAAATTCATCTCCTTTAAATACCTTGGTATGTGGCTTGATCCCACAATGAACTTTTACCTTCACCCAGAAAAATACAGAAACAATACATTTCATCTTATTTTGGTCCTATAAAACATCTCCCTTTCACTCCAAACCAACAAGAAGTATCACAAGCAAAGGCATTTTACTAGCCCAGCTTGAATATAGACTCCCACTGGCTGCAACACCATCCAAGAAAAACTTCTCCACCATGTAAACCATATCCATCTGTCTGCTGTTTCATTACCCTGTACCCTAGAAATGAGCATCATTGTTTCATGCTTAGTAAAGACAACTTGCTACCTGTCCAACAATGAACCAACATGCTTCTTGGCTCCCAACTTTATAAGCTCCTCAAAGAATACTTCTGTTCTTCTCTTGCCTCCAACCTATACAGTCAACCACCCAATTATAGTATAAGAAGTCTTAACCACTCAGGTCCACCTCTTCAGTGTCCCAGAACTAGACTTCATTGCACTAACCATCCCTTCTTCATCCTAGGACACAAATTCAAGAAATCCCTCTCTACTCATCTCAAAGACTTCACCTCATGACTCTCATTCCATGCTTAGCTCAGATTAAAGACCAGGTCAAGTCCAAGTCAGTTTGCAAATGATTCCTCTCTGGGCACATCACCCAATCTCTTCTTCACCAGTCAGGAAGCTTTATCTTTCTCCTATTATTTCCCTACAGTAATACATGACGTCACTTCCACATTGTATGTACTTTATATAGTTAATTTCTATGTGCCTTTACTTTTCGCTATCTTTTACACTTTGTGATCTTTCCCTTCATTATTTCAGTCTCTTATTCTTACCTTACTCTAACCATCCCGTTCTATTGTCAGGAATATTGTATACCTTTTATTGTTATTGTTATTTAGCCGTGCGATCTTCACACAAGATTTGGTTTCTGTACATAATGCTCTTTGTTAACTTGCTTGTATACTGTCATTTATATTTGTCAGGCTGAGACTGAAACAGGTGCCTCTGGATCAGTGCTCTACCCCGGTTACCAAACTGAGTAAATAAAAATAAATACATTTAAAAAAATGTGGCACAGAAATAATATAAATGGAGACTCTGTTATTATATATAATTCTGTAGTAACAGTTCTCTAATATCAATGAATTTCTAAACTTAAGTATTATCGATATTTTATGTTACTGCACTGCTGTAATACAACTGTACCATAGGCAGTTTTCTTCTTTATTAGGTCATAGATCACAGTTAGTTACTAGGCATGGAGTCCAAGAGGCCATTAAGGAGCCTAACCTAAAAGTCCAATTGCCCCAGTGTGCTGACTGGTTAAGTGACTTGCTCAAGGCCATGCAGTAGGTAAATGAAGGTGGAGAGATTTGATCCCTGTACCCTTGGCACAGGAAGCAGCTCATTAACAAGTTGTAACTTTAGTCCTCCATGCTAACTGACAGACATTTTAGTATTTTACAGTTGTGAGTCCAAATATCTGACTTGTACCCCTAACACTAGCACAGGCATCTTAATGTCTCTTCTAAATGACAGCACCTCAGGAGAACAGCACCCCCCATTCTGTACTACAATGTCAGTATTTAAATATAAATTTAACTGCCTGGTTTATAGTACAGCCTGAATTTTTTTCAGACCTTCTTTCATTAAAGGCAACTATACAAAACCCAGCACAGTGAATATGAATCACTGCAGCCATTTTTTGTAGTGAATACTTTCAGAATTTTAAATTCACAGGTTCATGGGTAAGTACTAGGCTAATTGCTCACACATTCCATTTCAGGCCTAGCCTGTTTCCCTTTTTGTGGTCAAAATAAACTTTCCCATTCAGTTACAGATTGGTCTTGCTCATCATATGGACAGTAATTATATATTACCCCTAATGGGAATAACTGGGCTCATACAATAGATAATTAGAGTGGGCCTGTACATAGGATAAAGCATTTAGGAGCTGCCTCTGACCATTAGTGGTACAGATGCAGTCTCTGATAAATTTCCTGCTTCCCATCCTTAGATTCAAGTTGTTCTTGAATATGGACAGGGATGAATTTTGTTTTATTTGGATGGGGAGATTGTTCAAGAGCAGCTATATCCTTTCCAAGATATACCTGTCCCTCCAAATTGTACTTTTGATTTTGCAGAAGAGGTTTACATCCCTAGACCAAGTATTTCTGATGTCATTTCAGTTCTTAATGTGCAGTAAATCAATATGCAATGGGTTAGAGGATGCCCTTTATGCCAGGTACAGGTCATCTCTTAGCAGCCTGAAGTACACCAAATAAACTGACATGACTTTGAGCTGGGCCATGTAGAACATATTGTTTAGGCCTTGTATCCTTTTAGTAAGGTATCTCTGTGGGTATTCCAGTTGCTGCATGTGTCTGGACAGATACATGCCAAAGGGAGTTATTATATTCAGTGATTGGCATAATGAGGGCTGAGTAAAAGGGGACAAATACAGCCATAGATTTAGACTAAGCCCTTTGTTTATAAGCTGTGAAATATAGAAGTGCTTTCTTACAACAATGGACACATGTTCATAGGTTAGTACTAGGCTAACTGCCATTGCAAGCCATTTTAAGCCTAGCCAATTATCCCTTGTGAGATTCAAACCCTGCACCTTGTGTTTGTAAGGCAAACACCTTAACCATTAGGCCACCCTCCCAACCCTGTTGGTCAAGAGTTAGGTCACTGTCCTCATAAGTTTCAAAATCCCAAACAACTGGATCAGCTTTTATGCGAGTATGGCCAATGTGCTAGCTCCCTGGGATAGATGACTTCCCAAAGTATACAATAATGCATTGATAATAACTCTACCTATTTTGTTTTTATTAAGGCTGACTCTTTATGTTGAGAGGCATTAGCAGGAAGAAAACAGGCAAACAGAAAAACAGGCTCAACTTTTCTGGAATTCATAAATTCCAATGCCTTGGATCAACTTATACACACCCCCACCAGGGGCAGCGATATCCTAGACCTGGTCATTACCAACATGGGCGACCAGTGTTCCACACCAGAGGTCAATTCCTCGTTGGTCAGATCCGACCACAAGCTAATCAACCTAGACATCCACATCCTGCCCCCACCCCCCATTAGGGAAACCACTGTAAATAATTTGTCCGAATCCAACTTCTCGCTTCTTAAGACAGAAGAGGCAAACTTCACGACACCCATGCAGATGGACAATAGAGTTATGACTGCTGAATCCTACACAAATGCACTTTACAAGCACTTACATGAGTGTATGGATTGTGCTATCCCTAACAGAACCAAGATGCTATCCTCCAAAAAAAGGAAGCCAATCTGGTAGTCCCTTGCCATAAACAAACTCTACAACAGAAGAAAGAAACTGTTACAAAAAAGAGTAAAATCCCATGATTGGAGGAACTCACTGGTCAGCCTCAGTAAGAAACTCAGATCCCTCATAAAATCATCCAAAGCTAGTTATGAAAACAAAATCGCCACAGATTCTAAAGACAACCGCAAAGCATTTTATAGCTACGTCAAGAATCTCAATGGCAACACTTAGATCTGCTCTAAGTTACAGCACAATGGCACTAAATATACAGAACCAAGTGATATTGCCAACATCCTGGCAGATAGGTTCAGTGCTAACTTTACCCCCCTCTCACTCCCTAAAGGGCACATGTCTATACCAGAAGAATGCAAAGTTTCTGTAATCATGGCTGCAGAGGTAAAAACCACACTCTCCTAAGCCAAGAACACAGCATCCATGGGACCTGATAACATCCCAGGCTGCATTCTACATGAAGTGCAGAATGAACTGGCACCCTACCTAAGCACCATGTTCAATCATAGCCTCACCTCAGGCTTTGTGCCCACTGAATTGTGCACAGCAACGGTTAGCCCATTCCACAAAGGAGGAGCCACCACGGACAATGGGAACTACCACCCCATTAGCCTAACGAGTCTGATCTGCAAGGCCATGGAACATATCATCATGGAACTTATAAACAAAGACATTGGTAATCTCCAAACTCTGTACCCCACCCAGTTCAGGTTTGTAAAAGGCAGATCATGTCTCCTAAACCTGATAGACTTCTTTGAAGCAGTCACCAAACCCGTAGACGAGGGTAAGATGTTTCACACAGGGTATCTAAATCTCGCCAAGGCTTTTGACACCATCCCCCACTCTTGAATTATAGATAAACTCACTAAACTAGGTATAAATCCCTATGTCACAAGATGGGTTGCCAACTGACTCACTGACAGAACCCACACTGTGAAAGTAGCAGACTCCAAATCCAACTTCAGACCAGTGAAAAGTGGAGTACCACAGGGTTCAGTCCTAGGTCCTCTCCTGTTTGGAATCTACTTTTCTGAAGTACAGGCTAACACAGAAGGTCTTTGGCTAACAAAAGTTCACAGATGATTGCAAACTAGGAGCCATAATCGAAACTCCTAACTATGTGGACATCCTACAACAGGGCCTCACTGAGACAGATGCCTGGTGTCAAAGCCATGGCCTCAAGCTCAATGCCAAAAAGTGCATTGTCATCTCCTTTGGTAAAAACTCTGTACTCATGAGCTCCACATAGGTGGTAGTCTACTTAACATTGAAAGTGTGATAAGAGACCTTGGGACACAGATGGACAGTAGTCGCTCCTTTGATAATCACATCGCCACAGTAGTTAGAAAATCCTTCTATGTGGCACACCTCATCACAAAAGGTTTCTCATCCAGGAAAAAAGAGGTCATTGCTCCCCTCTACTCGTCACTCATTAGACACATTATAGAGTACAATGCCCCTTTTGGTATGTACCTCACAAGACATCTGCAACAACTGCAAAGGCTGCAGAAATACCTCACAAAAAAGATTACCGGTCTCAAACAGATGCCTTACGCAGACTGTCTCATAAAACTCCAGCTTTACTCCGTCGCATATCACCTACTCAGAGGCGATGTCTGCCTAACATACAAAGCTATGTCAAACCCAGAGCTGTTGGACATTCTCCACTTAAAGAAATCCCAATCCCTCCAAGCTACATGCTCTAGGGACCTAAACCTTGTCACCACAATAAAAAGAACATGCTGGAGGGATAGATTCCTGCCCCAGAGACTTCCCATACCTTTTTGGCTAGGCTTATATAGGCCCTAGGGCCAATAGCCTAGTACCTACCTATGAACCTGTGAACTATAATTTGCATCTGTTTATTTTCTTTGTATGGTTTCCCTCATAACAAAAACACACACAAACAAATTGTGCACTATTTACCCTTCAACAAAGCTGCAGCCCTAATGAATTTTAAAAAATAATATCCTGAACACCTTAACATTCAGCAAAAAAAAAAAATGGTACCGAATGTCTCTTTCACAGCCAGTGAAATGTTAATATAAGTGTGATGGGAACATTAAGGAATCACAAAATCATAGAAAATGCAAGAAAACTGGACCAGAATGCCATTAAGACATTGTCAGTACTCACCCCAGACTGTATGTTCCTCTTCAAGGAAAGATACTCCAGTCATACTAGGTGTGAATTTTTTAATGCCAATCCAGTTATCTCTCTCTCTCTTTGAAGGAAGATAGTGAATTGAACTGCTTAATCTGGATCGAAATTTTGTTCTAGAGAAGAGGAAGGTGTGGTGTGGCAAATCATCTGTGCACTTTGTCTAGTTTTCTTCAGTAGGTGCTGGTCTCTGGTCCTAGTAACTGTAAGAGTGCTTGATTTTTGAAGGCATAAGAGGTGTTATACTACTGGAGCCCTTACAGTGGATAACCTAGGCATGGTTAAAGCTTCCAGTCTCTCCTGGGAGCTCAGATCTTTTAAGACCTTGATCTTTTTAAGTAGAAGTTACAGAACAGTTCTGCTTGAATTAGAAAATAAAGTTACGAGGATGTTTGCTACTCTCAGCAGAGAAATGGAAAGCATTTACAATCTTGTTTGAATGACTTTATTGTAACTGATTATAGAATTACATTGCAATACAAATGTTTTATTTATCTTTGTTTACCGGGATAGTCTGACTGGGATATACCCTTTTTCATTTGAGACCTTGGGGTGGAAGCTCCAAAAACAACATACAGAAGTTATATAAAGAATTAACATTGGTTCATTCATTTGATACACTCACACAAATTATGCACAGGATTAATTTGATACGTTCATTGAGATAGGTTAGTTTATATACATATACAATGTCACACTTATTGGTGTAGGTTGGTATAATTACATAGGTTAGAAAAAGAGAAAAACTAAACATCATGGTATTTACCATAGATATATGTTTTGGTACTTTTTTTCAGCAATGCAGTTCAAATATAAGTTCAAAAATGGAAGATTATACTTTTCTTGTGCATAGATGTAAGAGATATAATATGGTGGTTGGGGAGGTAAACAGGTCAGCGAAATGTGATTTTTATTTTTGTGACAGAAAGATTATGAGAAACAGAGTTAGGAAAACAGGAGTAAGAAGTAGTATGGCGGTAGCATGGGTAAGATGCGAGAAAAGAAAGTGGGGTGTAATTTGGGTCATGGGTAAGATGTGAGAAAAGAAAGCATGGTGTAATTTAGGTGTATGAGAGTACAGTAAGGGAGAAGAAGGACTGCTTGAAAAAGTAATGGTACTGGAAGATCAGGAGTTCTTTATGACTATCCAAGGATATATCAAGAGCATAGCCAGTTATAGCTTAGGTGTTTTTTAGTGGTGTTTTGAAACTGTTTTTCTTATTTATGTGTTTTAGGTGAGTTGAGATGGAGTTCCAGAGTTTGGCAACATGGTGGGAGTTGAGTGAATCACCAGCCAAGTGGTTAGATGTAGTTATTATTAGGGCATTTATTGTTGGAGTGCAAGTTTTTGGTGCAATTATGAGGTTGTAGTAAATTTTCTAGAGGATGGGCAGTCACATTCCTAGTTATTTATGGTTTTGTATGACAAGATTTTATAACTATTTTTAAATATATGTATGCAAATGTTTTTAACGTTCATAAAAATGGCTCTTTAAGTAAAGAGAGTGGATGATTTATGATCCCGCAAGGAAATGATGTAATTAATTGAGTTTACTATATAATGGATAGATGTGGTAGTTACTGGTATTCACTTCTGAAGAAGTACCACTGTTTTAGGATGAAAAAAATTTTATTTATGTGCTACACTTTGTGGACAAGTGGTTTCAAGTAGATTCATTAGAGTTGAGCTGTTGGTTTCATGTGTGACCTCTTGATTTCTAGGTACCTGAGAACCCAAATGAGGAATGAGTTATAAAGACCAAGGGAGGATAGTTTATTAAGAAGTTTCTGGTGGGATACTTTATCAAATGCTTTTGATAGGTCTATGAATAGTGCTGATACCAGGCTATAATTTCTTTGGTGATTGACTGTATTGGTAAATTTTATGAGGATAGCTGTTGTGCTATGTTCTAGGGGTTAGCCATGTTGAGTGCTGCATATAAGGTGTGGTCAGTAAAGTGTTTAAGCAATTGATGGTGGACACCATTTTTCCTGAACCTTTGATAGAGGAGATAGTATGGCTATGAGGGTATAGTTTATTAGTTCTGTAGAATTCACACCTTTGTGCAGTGGTCTAAAGTATGATTTTCCCCAATGTCAGGGACATATTTTTTTGTCATGGATTTATTAATAAGAATAGGCATGGTGTATGCTATACTTTCAGCTGTAGTTTTCAGGTATTCAAAAGGGGTGTTATCTGCATATTCTGATGCTAATTTGAGGTTTAGTTGATATCTTTTTTATTGCTATGGTAGGGACAGTTTTTATGCTGAAGTGGGGTATATAGTTTTCCTGGTAGATCTTGGTAATAGTCTCCAGTGAAGAAACTAAGAATGTAAATACCACGGAGTTCCAATAAGTGTTCCAACACCACTAAAGTATACTGTCACAAATTCCGTTGTAATAAACCTGCTGAATTATTCCACTGACAAGCGTCCCAAGCAATTCACCAACACTAATGGAATAAAACCAAACCAGTTTTATTAACGATAGCACTCAAAAGATGCTGGATGACCTCAGCGTCTTATACCAAAATATAAAAACAATTTGTAACACTGAAAATGTATAACAATAAAATATAAAAACGCTATATATTAAATACTGCGGACAATACTTAAAATTGGTTAAGCGCTTTCACCCATATCATATGGGGTTCTTCAGAACACCATTGAATTAAACTGTCCGCCTTATAAAACTTTCAAGGTGCCAAATTTGAACTGAACTGTTCAAATATTTAAAGTAACAGTATGTGATAGTGTCAATTCCAATTCTGAACTAAACTACCCATACCATTTGTTGCCTGCATATGCCTTTGTAACTAAATAGTCCGCTTAAAAGCAAACAACTAAAATAAAATTTAAAGTGCAATGCTTCTATAAAGTATACAATGTGTATAGTATAATAATTGTCAACTTTTTTCTAATAACATCATTGCTGCCACATAAATTAAATTATAAATATAAATATAAGTGTAAATATCCATCAAATACATGTGTACCTATCGCACTTCCTACACTAAAAGAACCCTCCATCCTAATGATTCTGTAACTGGAAATACATCTGAATTATGTATGTAATGTAAATATATATGTATATATATATATATATATATATATATATATATATATATATATATATATATATATGATGTAAACATATTGGAATTACGTAAACATATCTAATAATAGATTTGGCAGTTTGAACAACATAGATCAACAACAATAGAAAACTACCAAAACAAGCCTATATGCTGTACTACAAATAAAATTGAAAAAACACACTTATAACAAGAGTAGTTGTTGTAACGCAAAGATGATGAAAACTGACAAAGAGATTGGTCCCTTTCATACTACTGTCAACGTGGGTCAATAATGCCTAATTATATTGTATACTGACTCAAACCTATTTATATAGGGTAATAATATATGAATTGTATACATTGTGAATTATAGGCTATATGCTTAACTCAAGAATAGCTTTCATAGAAATGCTGTCATTGAGTCCCGGAGGTGTAGTGGCATCTGTAAACAACTGCCACCATACTTCACGATAGTTCAATAACTTTTTATTGTCTCTACCTCTGGGTTCAATCCTAACAATGTCTAATAAGGCAAATTTAAACTGATGTTTTGGACTGTTCTGTTCAATGTGCTTAAATAAGGCACTTTTCTGGTCCATTTTCCTTATATTATAAGTGTGTTCATAAATGCGTTTTTTTAGGCTTCTTTTGTTTTTCCTGCATAATAACTTAAACACTCTTGACAAATAGCAATATGCACAACCATCTTAGAGTTACAATTCCCCTTAATTAACCTTATTTTTGGTCTAAGTATATTATTTAAAGTAATTTCTTTTTCCTCTAAAATGTAACAACATTGGTTGCATGATCCACATTTGGTAGTGTGTTGATCTGTATCCTTTCCTTTTTCTTCTCTTGGTGTGCTACCTTTTTCTAGATACTTTTTAATGTTCGCGCCCATCTTGTAAACTATTCCTGGTTTGTCCCCTATTATATTCCTTAGTCTCATCACTGGTCAATAAATACCAATAATTCTTTATAATTTGTGTCACATCATCTGATCTTGGACTATATAACAAAACTAAAGCTCTTTGATGATATCCTTCTATGTTGCCTTTTGTCAGATGTTTGCCAATAAACCCATTTGCATAATTCACTTCATTACGTAAACTTAACAAAGGTTTATAGGTGGTGCCCTATAGGCCTAATACGTATTTATCCACTTCATTCAATAAATTCTGGGGATATCCCCTCTCAATAAACATAGTATGGATGTATCCTATCTCTTCCAATAATACTTCATACTCTGATGTCATCCTCAGGGCCCTTATACATTGGTCCTTATATATATTCTGCTTTAACCTCTTAGGATGACAACTTCCATATGCCAGGTAATCATTGGAAAAGGTTTCTTTTCTGTGAATTTTAGACTGTAATACACCTCCTTGTGAGTATACTAAAGTATCAAGGTATGCTATGCCTCCCTTGTTGTATGAATACGTAAATTTCAAAAAAATCACTACTCGTATTCAGAAACTGAATAAATTCTGATAATCTATCCTCACTGCAATTCCATATAATATAAATATCGTCCAAAAATCTCACATAGTGGACAATATGTTGGAAAAAAATACATGGAAAGAGAACAAATTCTTCCCAGTCAAGCATAACCAGGTTGGCATATACTGGAGCACATGCAGCTCCCATAGCTACCCCCCTGGTCTGCCTGAAATGTTCCCCTTCATAATATATAAAGTTATTGTCCAAAACTATGTCAGTCATTTCCATATATAAACTAACCTCATCCCATTCTATCCCAGCATGTTTCCTAATACTATTACCAAAAGCTTCAAGACCTGCTGTTTTAGGTATACATGAGAAAAGATCAACAACATCGATTGTTACAAACATGTATCCATCATTCCATACTTGCGTGGGGAAGTTCCTCAAAAATTCCCATGAGTTTTTAACAAGATGGGGTATGTTATTGTATACATGTTTCAACTTAACATCTATGTATTTACCCAAGGGGAATGTTTTAGACTTACTACCAGAAATAATAGGTCGGAAGGGGGGATCAGATATGTTTTTATGGATTTTCAGAATGCCTACCATAGTAGCCATTCTAGGACACTTAACCTTCAAAAACTTATAAGTGTCTCTGTCAATCCTACCATCAATAAAAAATTCTTCTATATAGCTATCAATTCTCTGATACACTATATTGATCTCGTTCAACGATATAGGTTCATAATTCCCAGATCCGTATAAGATGTTTTGTATCTTATTAATATACTCAAAATTATCATATAGTACCACCCCTCCGCCCTTATCCGGTTTCATAACCCTTACTCTATCACTTTTCTGCAAGTCTTTAAGTAAGTCTCTTTCCTCTTGGGTCATATTACAAATGTTATGCAGATGTTTATGCTCTTTATACAATTTGTATATCTCTCTAGATACAATTTTCTCATATATCTCAATGGTGGGGTGATGTACTGGCATAAAGGTACTTGGTACCTTTAACTTGGAATCCCTTCTTTGCTTTACCTCATATCCACCCTTATTATGTGTGTTCTTAAACATAATAGCCAGATTAATTTTCCTGGTGAATTTCTTTAATTCCACTAAACAATCAACAAGATTAAAGCTGGGAGTAGGAATAAATTTCATCTCTTTAGACAGGAGAGTGAAATATGCCTGACTAATCTTAACATTAGCATGATTGTATATATTAAAGCCATTCCAGGTATAAGTCAACCCTGTGACTGTAATGGCCTTACTTACAGGTGTATACCTTTGCGTATCACTATACATTCCCTTCATCATCTACGATTTTCCCAATACCTCTGTTTGTATTTGTCTTTCTGATAAAAGTTTCTCCCTTGATACTTGTATGGTTCTCCCTGTTGTCCCTGTTCCCTCCAAAAATGTGAATTGTTTATTCCTCGTTTGATGTAGACTCCATCATTAATTTGTTCTTTCCTATTAATAAACTCTGATTCCTGAATGTTCTCATTCTTCCTACCCTAAAAATATACTTTCCCTTGTTTGTAAAGTTCAACATCCTTATTTATCTTTTTTTGCTTATTTTCACTTAAAGTGTGTATCAATCTCTCTGCTGTATTAAATTGTTTATTATACATTCTCTCCCATTCTGAGAACAATGAATCAGTAGTAATTTTCATATTGAGATCTTCTGTTTCTTGTATGAGTCTACCTAATTTCTCATCATTATGCTTAATAATTAATTGCATAAATTTCAATCCACATTCATCAAAAAAATGATTGAACTTGTGAATAACCCTATGATTTAACATTAGTCCCATGAAAAATCTCAACCCTTTGGGAACAATTTTCATAGATATGCATTTTTGCAAATACGCATTGTCTATCTTAATACTGTTAATGTTTTTCAGCTTTTTCCCCAGCAAAAATAGCATATCCTTTAATGTCCCCATAAATTCAGACTTGTTGGGATTGGTAACAAACTGCATATCAATTTTATCCAAATTACAATCAATTTCCATGAACCTATTGAATTTATTAAAACCAGTTCCATTCTTATGTTCAACCATGCTGGCTGAATTCGAATGGTAATTAAATGTAGGTACAGTACCTTTTTTAATTGGTTCCTGCTTTCCTACTACATTGGAATATGTCTTAATAGGAAGGGTTCTCTTAGGTTTTGTGCCCACCCGCTTTGATTCTTCTTCTACATCATAAATAGAAAAATCAAATGTAAAATTGGAGCCATTGCGGTTGCTACTATGTAGTGGCTCCGAAATATTATTATTTTGTTGTCATGGATCTATTAATAAGAATAGGCATGGTGTATGCTATACTTTCAGCTGTAGTTTTCGAGTATTCAAAAGGGATCTTATCTGCATATACTGATGCTAATTTGAGGTTTAGTTGATATCTTTTTTATTGCTGTGGTAGGGACAGTTTTTATGCTGAAGTGGAGTATATAGTTTTTCTGGTAGATCTTGTTAACCATGGTGTTGGGATTGATCTTACCCCTTTTATTTGTAAGGGTAGCATGTTCATTTAGTATAAGATCATTTTGTTGAAGTGTGAGACAGTATTGTCTAGTGACATTCTTTTAATGGCGTTCCAGTTATATTGTTTTAGGATTTGATTAAATCTTTCTAAGCTAAAATCTGTTTGGTCACAAACTTGTTAAAAGGTTGTGTGTTTGGGAGCATTTTTCTGCTGTCTGATTGTAAAGGTTGGCAGGTGGTTAATGTCTAGTAAGGCTCCTACTGAGCTAATAGCAGTAGGACTATTTGTAAGTATCCAGTCTTGTCTGGATTGTTTTTTGTTGTTTTTTTGTTTCGTACCCTAGTGGTGACATATACTGATTGAGTGAAAATGCGCACATTTAGATCTGATTCTTGTCTAGATTTACATCTAATGCCAGGACAGTGTCTTGACTGATGTTTTTATTTAGTCATTGCAGAATCTCATCTGCTATTGATACATTTGTTACCTGCAGGAATATATAGGCCGAGATGCATATTGTGTTCTATTATTAATCTTTAGATAGGTTAATAAGATTTCTGCATTTTGAAATTTTGGGGTGGGGGATGGGTATGAAGGGTTACATTAAGGATGCTTCTTAACATGATTGCTAAACCACATTCTCATCTTTGTTTCCTGTCTTCCTCTTTCATGTCTGTATATGTTAAAACCTAGTGGTAGTATTTCATTACCTTTTTTCTGAGTTTAGCCAAGTTTCAGTTGTCACTATTATGTCTGATGAGTTATGGACACTGCATGAATGGAAATCCAGAACTTTATTCCTGATGCTCAAGAAGTTAATACTTAACAGTAGCCAATTGGATCCTTTTGTTTTTGGGCATGGATTTATTGACATTTGTTTACAAGGAAATGTCTACTGGGTAGGAGCCCATTGTCAGTGGAGGCCCAGGGAGAAAAGTTCCAAGATACTACAAAATATTTTAAGAATATTAATTTTACAGTCTTAAAAATAATACAAAAAGAAAAAATGCAGTTTAAATAATTACACTACATTAAACATAATATGAAAACATTGGTTAAGAACAGAAAGAAGTTATATGACAATGATTTAATTGTTAGAGAATTTTTAGCCAGTTTATAGAGAAATGAAAAGTAAGTTAGTAGAATACCAATAGGAATTGCAATATAAAGTGAGAGAAAAACAGGTTCAGTGTGGCAAGGTTTAGAATGTTATGCATACTAGAGGTGGGCCCTGGGTTGAGAAGGATATCACTCCACAGTTTGAGTGTTGTAGTAGAGTTTCTGAAAGGGGAGTAGTATTTAGAGTTTTTAAAAGGGTAGTGGTATTTTGGTTTAACAGCCATTTTTAGGGTGTGAGAGTGTGTTGAGTAGGTAGTTTTTTATGTATTTAAATGTGTATAGGTTTACTATTGCTTGTTGATACAGCTCTGGAGATATGTTAATATAATTGGGTATGTTGTAAAATTTATGAGAGATTGGGTTTGCAGGAGAGGAGTTTAGAGTTACAGGTTCATTATGGAATATAGTGATGTATGTGATATTTGTACATCTTACAAGAGTGAGGATGGAGGTGGATATATTACATTGTTCAGTTATGTGATGCATAGTAAGTACAAAAGTAGATAGTGGGTTAAATGTTTAGGCTAGAGAAAGGGTGGGATGGTTAGTGTTTAAATATGGTGATTGGTTTATGTGTATGGGAGGGAGTAGGTGTATAGATTGGATAATGTGTGTATGTGTGTGTTGACTGGTAGGGGAAGATGAGGGTTCTGGTTTTGAGAGTATAAGGTCGGGTAATGTGAGGGTGACTGGGAATTGGTAGGGAGGGTACAGGAGTGGAGTGAAGCCTGAGCAAAGTGAGGGCTGAACAGAGTGGGTCACAACAGCCTAGGTGGTACCTGCAAGACAACTAATCAGTAGGTTTGCAGGTTCATAGGTTGGTACTAGGCTATTGGCCCTAGGGCCTATACAAGCCTAGCCATAACAATTACCTGGCTATTTCTTCCCACAGTATTTACTTCCCTGGACCCCCTGTCTAGCAGGGTGACTGCCATGATCCCCGGGGTGAATTTTTTGTCTCCCAACCAATCATCAATGTTCCTTTTGAAGAGGGCCAAAGAGGGGCTCTGCTTGACATGTATGGGCAGTCTATTCCAGAGTCTGGGGAGTCTCTGGGTCAGGAACCTATCCCTCCAGCATGTTTTGTTTATTGTGATGACAAGGTTTAGATCCCTGGAGCGTGTGTCTCTGAGGGATTGGGATTTCTTTAAGTGTAGCATATCCAACAGCTCTGGGTTTGACATGGCCTTGTATGTTAAGCAGAGATTGCCACTGAGTAGACAATATGCGACAGAGTATAGGTGGAGTATTTTTTAGATGGTCAGCATAGGGCATCTGCTTTAGGCCTGTGATTCTTTTAGTGAGGTATTTCTGTGGCCTTTCCAGTTGTTGCAGATGTCTTGAGAGGTACATACCAAATGGGGCGTTGTATTCTATAATGGGTCTAATGAGGGGTGAGTACAGTGGGACAATGACCTTCTTTTTACTGCATGAAAAGCCCTTAGTGATGAGGTGTGCTGCATAGAATGATTTCCTGACTGTTGTGGCGATGACGTTATCGAAGGTGAGACCACAGTCCACCTGTGTCCCAAGTCTCTTATCACACTTTCGGTGTTTAGTGTACTGCCACCTATGTGGTAATTCATGGGTACATGTTTTTTCCCAAAGGGGATAACAGTACATTTCTTGGCATTGAGCTTGAGCCCATTGCTCTGGCACCAAGCATCTATTTCTGTAAGGCCCTTTTGTAGAATATCCACATCATTTGGGGATTCAATAAATTGCTTTTTATATTTTAGCTTCAATTTTTTTTTTTATTTTTTTTTTTTTTTTTTTTTTTAGTTTCACTCCAGGCAAATATGTAGTTCCAACTGCTATTGTTACTAGAAGAAATAAAAAAAACAACTAGGAAGCACTTTGTTTATTTTACATTGTTAATGTTACTGCCTGTCTTTCTGTCATTGAGACTACTGTAGACAGGATTATTCTCCATGCAGCTTTTGTTTCTATCCCTAATTATCAGGGGATTGCAGTGCTAGTATTTGATTATCACAAGGGAACTGCCTGCTTAGTTATTTTTAATTGCTAGCATAAGCTGAGCGGAGGGACAGTACCATCTAACAGTGTATATACTAGATGAAAGCTTTTACACACTAAACTGTCTAATATTCCCGACAAACTATTTTATATAAATATTTATATACTTTTAATCGAGTTTATCTGCTGGAGGTCCTTGTTTTTAGATTTTTCTGTTTGCTGCAGGATTACAGGACTTAAAGTCTCTTCAAAAGCAGGATAACAGTTGCCACTGGTTGTTTTGTTTTTTTCTTGGATTTGAATGGTATTATTTTTTATAAATGAGTTTTAGCTGTTAGAAACCTAAGCATGCATACTAGTAAGTGAAACGGCACAGGAGGGGGAGTTGGGCATAGGAGATGAAAAAAAAACAATTTACTTGAAGAACAGAGAATGCTCTGGAATCATTATAAAGTAAGTAATCAAACATAAACAAATAACAGTATTTTGTTATTATACCTAATGAGACATTACTATATTGCTAGAGGCCTTGAAGGAAAACAGTTCATTAAAACCAATCCTTCTTTGACTTTAAAGGCAACACTCTATTTTTTTAAAAGAAAAGATTTTTAAAACCTGAAATTGAAACAAGGCAAATTATCACCTCCGTGAAAATGTTTAACTAGGTACTCACCTTTCTCTAAATCACATAAATACTTTTTAAATCATTGCATAAGCACAGAAATTTTCAGATATAATTACTGGAACATATACATACAGCTACATACAATACCCCACAAGAACTACAAACAGCATATCCATTTAGAGAAAAAAACTTTGATTAAAGTATTAACAATATATAAAACAAGTAGTTTCTTCCACAAACAGCAAAACTTATATATACCCAAAAGGAACATTACTTTTTGTATATTGGCTGTTATTGAAGCGCTTTTCGTCTGTTACACTGAACAGACTTCATCAGCTATAATAAAAAGTAATGTTCAGTCTTTTATAAAATCTAAAAGTATCACATGTAATAAAACAACCAATCAAAATCACGGGAAAAACACTGGTCACCAAGCAGCCAGTTAACTATTCTAAAAGTAATAAATTAATTAACTCAAAATTATCATCAAATCTATTACACTTAAAATAAGAATTCAAAACACTTGTCCTGAAACATTACTGAGTATTCTAATATGAACACATAGACATATAGAAATAAATTGTGTTGTTAAACCTTCTTTAGTATTATTTACTGTTCGTTGCTACCTGCATAAACTTTTTAATTTTAATAAACAAGTGATGGCACACATATCATTGATGCCTGGATAACTGTGAGCATTCAATAACAATTGCCAATATAATTCTAGTTCTTCTAGCTTTAAAGGTGATGGTCCTCCTCTGCTGTCTACATGTATATGATCAATGGCTGTAATCTTGAAAGTATGTCCAGAGAATAGTGAAATATGTTTGGCTAAGGCAGTGTCCATCTTTTGCTTATTAATAGCATACAAGTGTTCGTATATACGGTCATGGAGTCTACGCTCCATCTTTCCGATATAGAATGCTGCACATCTGACATTTAGCTAGCTAAACTATATGTTTTGAGCAGCAAGGGAACTTATTTTTTAAGAAGTAGTTTTTATTTCTCACTTCAAACTTGCTGCCTGTGTCAATAAAATTGCAATATTTGCACATATTACATTTAATCATTCCTGGAAAACTAGGTCTACCAAACTTCCTGTTTTCTAATAAATTTTTTCAAGTTACTTATTTTTATATATAATATCTTTGGTTTGGTTCCCACTTTGTTCATGATAAATGTGTCACCACATAAAAGGTCCCAGTTATATACAATGTATGACACCATAGAACTGCTGACATTGAAAGTGGTAATAAAGCTACTGTTAAAATCTATAGCTTCCTTTCTGTTATCAGTTTGAACTAGTTGGGAATTAATTGCAGTTGGTAAATCATTGGTGTTGTCATTATTCATGTCACAATGTATATAATTTGGACCTAACATAGGGACATATCTACCTGCTCATCTCTTGTGTTAACTTCATCTACAAGGGACTCTATTAAATCTTTGGGATAATCCCTTTGCAAAAACAGGTTGCTGAGGTACTGGCATTCTAGACTGAAATCATCATCTAGTGTAACAATTCTAGCAGCTCTTGCTAGTTGTCCCTTCACCATCAATCTTTTCTGGTGTTGAGGGTGACAACTTGAGAAATGTAAGAATAAATTACAATAGTTTTTTTCTATGAATTTTGGCCAGATACCTATTCAAGTTGGTGTCTTTATTAAGATTAATATCCAAATAGTTAACATTACTCTCACTGAACGTAAAACTAAACTTCAGGAAATCTGAGGACAAGTTGAAGTAGTTAACCAATTCAGTAGCTTGTGTCCAGTCACCCAGGAATAAAACAAAAATCTCATCTAGGTACCAGGTATAAAACACTTTTCTTTGCATGAATTCTGGTTTATTGAAAATATTCTCCCTCTCCCAATGTGCCATCACAAAGTAGGCTAGGCTAGTTACACAGGGCGAACCCATAGCTACTCCGATTTTTTGAAGATAAAATTCATTATCAAAAAAGAAGTAGTTATTAGTAAGAATAATATCTAATAAAATGTCAACTAGATATAATTCTAGTGGTGTGACACCCCTGTATTTTAGCATAATGCTAACCCATTCTTCCCCTTCTTGGTGTGAGATAAAAGTGTATAAGTCCTTGACATCTATTGTTAAGAAGTTCTGATTGTCACTGTAGTTAAGATTGTTATTTTTTTCTAAAAAGGTCCAGGAGTCATTGCAAATTTATTGTCCGTAGTGTAAATATTTCTGTAAGATAGAATCAACTACTTTGGCACAAGGATATATAATGGAGTTACGTGCATCGATTAATGGTCTCATTGGTGGATTAATAAGCCTTTTGTGGATTTTTGGGATTCCGAACATAATTGGATTCCTAGAAAAAAGCATTGATATGTAATTAAACAAGTCTAAATTAATTTTAGCTTCAATAAAAAAGGTCATTTAAATAACCTTTGATCCAGTTATAGGCTATATTTAGTTAATTGTGAGAAACTTTAATGTAGGCTTCGCTTTGCAATATAATTTTCATCTCGATCACATAGTCTGCCTCATCAAAAATTAATAATCCACCACCTTTATCAGGTTTAATAATCCTCGCTTTTAGTTGAATTACAGAAAGGGATCTTTTGCCTGTAATGACTTCCATGACTCCCTTCATTCTTATTTAAACAATGTAGATCTAGTTCACATACATTCTCAAATAACAATAGTGTAGGATGAAGGGGTGGATTATATGTGCTCGAAACCTTAAATTCATTGTGCTCTGTTTCTCCTTTTCCTAGCAGTACTGTTAAGTTTAATTTTCTAACAAAGTGATTAATGTCCATTAAAGTTTTAGCAACATTCAAATGTTGAGAGGGAACAAAAGTTTTCCCTTTAGATAACACATTTAAAATCATAATCAATGATATCTGTGCCATCACTTGTTTATTAAAATTAAAAAGTTTATGCAGGTAGCAATGAACAGTAAATAATACTAAAGAATGTTTAACAACACAATTTATTCCTATATTTCTGTGTGTTCATATTAGAATACTCAGTAATGTTTCGGAACAAGTGTCTTGAATTCTTATTTTAAGCGTAATAAATTTGATGTTAATTTTGATTTAATTAATTTATTATTACTTTTAGAATAGTTAACTGGCTGCTTGGTAACCAGTGTTTTTCCCATGATTTTGATTGGTTGCTTTATTACATGCGATCATTTTAGATTTTATAAAAGACTGAAAATTACTTTTCATTATATCTGTTGAAGTCTGTTCAGTGTAACAGATGAAAAGCGCTTCAATAAATTATTTGTTACTGCCCGTAGTGGTCCACTGGCTTTGTTTTTTATTTTTCTAGTCCATTTGTATTTTTTGTATTTCTTGGTTCATTTAGTTAGGGCAACCTGCGGACCAGCTAGTCTGAGCAATCCAAACTTCTTTCAACAAACACAGTTGCAAGTTTTAAATCTTACTGCATTCATTAAAGTTCTTTCACAGTGGGTTGAAACGTTAGCAACCCGCTTAGATGTCCTGGATCACTTCTGGAACCAATTGAACTCCTTTCCTTTTACAAGCAACCAGTTCAGTACAACAGCGGACACTGCTTTAACTTCCATGCCTTCAAGACTCAGCGAAAATAGCGTAGCCACTGTCAACAGCTCTCCTACACTTTCTATTGCTTGTGGGCAACTGAATTTATCTTCTCTGAATGCAAAGAATCTTTCAGACAGTGGACCACATAACACTAGGTCTAATTTAAATAATAATTCAAACACACAACCTGGGTTTATGGCAACGAACACAATGAACTCTTTAAGTCAGATTCTTAATCAAAGACTGACTGACAGTGCTTTGGGGCTTACTGGAGTCCCAAATTTCATAGAGTGGATTAATGAGCCAGTAAAATTCTTGTCACATTCTGCAGACACACAGGGGCAACCGGCTGTAAGCACAAGGCATAAACCAGGTTAGTGATGTTACACTTTTTGACAAGTTGAAATTATTTGACCAGAGACTATTGAAACTTAAAAACAATGCAATTGAAATTAGCTTACTTCCATGAATGCCAGTGTCTACAAATTGTCCCAAAAAGCCTTAGATATCACCAATATCCAACGGGACTAATACCTAATTCAGTTTTTCACAAAGAACTATTATAATTTTTTGACCAGCAAGGGTTCAGGTTGCTGGAATTAATGATTAAACACTATTCTTTGTTGACTGACAGTCTTATAAAGGATATAACAGAATTACAAAGCAACATACATAATGACTCTGGATTTTTTTAGACATAAATATGAATATTCCAGCACTTTTACTAGTTTAGACCAACATCTGGACAAACTAAAAAGTACAAAACAGAAGAAAATCCAACGGGATCTGGCAGCTTATCAACAAGGTTTGGTGTATCCACCCCCCACCCACCCTCACAGAACTGGAACATGTCTATCAAGAATAATTCTAGCCATGTCTATCAACAATAATTCCAGCAAAACTAATGAGATTGTTAGAACTAATAATATTTATTCTTTAGATGGTCAAGATAACTCTAATGATGAGATAGACAATACAACCCCACTGAGATGGAGCGAACACATCCATAATTCTAACAACACTAATAATAATAACAATACTGAAATTAATCATCCAGTTAATAGTCAGAATAAATGACATTTTCAACATGGGGAACAAATGGGGGCAATACCAAAACAAAAACAGTACCAGAGAACCAGGAACAAACAAAGGCATCACCAACGGAGATGGTGGCATTTGAAAGACCTTACCAACCAACTATTTTGACAAATTCCACTGTGGACTTTAAAGTATACAATTATTCATCCATTGACATTGACCCTATGATTTTAAATGTGTTATCTAAAGGACAAACTTTTGTTCCCTCTCAACATTTGAATGTTGCTAAAACTTTAATGGACATTAAACACTTTGTTAGAAAATTAAACTTAACAGTACTACTAGGAAAAGTAGATATAAAGCACAATGAATTTAAGGTTTCTAGCGCATATAATCCACCCCTTCATCCTACACTATTGTTATTTGAGAATGTATGTGAACTAGATTTATGTTCTTTAAATAAGAATGAAGGGAGTCATTACAGGCAAAAGATCCCTTTCTGTACTTCAACTAAATACAATGTTAGTATAGAAGAATTGCAGGCACTAGAAATGTTAAGATCACTAGAAGCGAGGATTGTTAAACTTGATAAAGGTGGTGGATTATTATTTTTGATGAGGCAGACTATGTGATCCATTTGAAAATTATATTACAAAGCGAAGCCTACATTAAAGTTTCTCGCAATGAACTAAATATAGCCTATAACCGAATCAAAGGTTATTTAAATGACCTTTTTATTGAAGCTAAAATTAATTTAGACTTGTTTAATTACATGCCAATGCCTATTCCTAGGATTCCAGTTATGTTCATAATCCTGAAAATCCACAAAAGCTTTATTAATCCACCAATGAGACGATTAATGGATGCAAATAACTCCATTACATATCCTTGTGCCAAAGTAATTGATTCTATCTTACAGAAATATTTACACTACGAACAACAAATTTGTAAGGACTCCTGGACCATTTTAGAAAAAATCAGCAATCTTAACTACAGTAAAGATCAGAACTTCTTAGCAATAGATGTCAAGGACTTATACACTTCTATCCCACACCAAGAAAGGGTAGAATGGGTTAGCATTATGTTAAAACACAGGGGTGCCACACCACTAGAATTATATCTAGTTGAAATGTTATTAGATATTATTCTTACTAATAACTATTTCCTTTTTGATAATGAGTTTTATCTTCAAAAAATTGGAGTAGCTATGGGTTTGCCCTGTGTAGCTAGCCTAGCCAACTTTGTGATGGCATATTGGGAGAGACAGAATATTTTCAATAAACCAGAAATCATGCAAAGAATTGTGTTATATACCTGGTACCTAGATGACATTTTTATTTTATTCCTGGGTGACCGGACACAAGCTACTGAATTGGTTAACTACTTCAACTCATCCTCAGATTTCCTGAAGTTTACTTTTAACTTCAATGAGAGATCTAGTGACTATTTGGATATTAATCTTAATAAAGACACCAACTTGAATAGGCGTCTGGACAAAATTCATAGAAAGAAATATTCTAATTCATTCTTACATTTCTCAAGTTGTCAACCTCACCACCAGAAAAGATTGGTGGTGAAAGGACAACTAGTAAGAGCTGCTAGAACTGTTACACTAGATGATGATTTCAATCTAGAGTGCCAGTACCTCAGCAACCTGTTTTTGCAAAGGGATTATCCCAAAGATTTAATAGAGTCCCTTGCAGATGAAGTTAAACACAAGAGACCAGTAGGTATATATGTCCCTATATTAGGTATCCATTATATACATTGTGACATGAATAATGACAACACCAATGATTTACCAACTGTTATTAATTCCCAACTAGTTCAAACTGATAACAGAAAGGAAGCTATAGATTTTAACATTAGCTTCATTACCACTTTCAATGTCAGCAGTTTTATGGTGTCATACATTATACATAAGAACTGGGACCTTTTACGTGGTGACACTTTTATCATGAACATAGTGGGAACCAAACCAAAGATAGTATATAGAAGAGGGAGTAACTTGAAACATTTATTAGAAAATAGGAAGTTTGTTAGACTTAGTTTTCCAGGAATGGTTAAATATAATATATGCAAATATTGCAAATTTATTGTCACAGGCAGCAAGTTTGAAGTGAGAAATAAAAACTACTTCTTAAAAATAAGTTCACTTGCAATTCAAAACATATAGTTTAGCTAGCTAAATGTTAGACATGTGCAGCATTCTATATTGGAAAGATGGAGCATAGTCTCCTTGACCGTATATATGGACACTTGTATGCTATTAATAAGCAAAAGATGGACAATGCCTTAGCCAAACATATTTCACTTTTCTCTGGACATACTTTCAAGTTTGCAGCAATTGATCAGATACATGTAGGCAGCAAAGGAAGACCATCATCTCTGAAGCTAGAAGAACTAGAATTATATTGACAATTATTATTGAATGCTCACAGTTATCCTGGCATCAATGATATGTGTGCCATCACTTGTTTATTAAAATTAAAAAGTTTATGCAGGTAGCAATGAATAGTAAATAATACTAAAGAATGTTTAACAGCACAATTTATTCCTGTATGTCTGTGTGTTCATATTAAAATACTCAGTAATGTTTCAGGACAAGTGTCTTGAATTCTTATTTTAAGTGTAATAGATTAATGTTAATTTTGAGTTAATTAATTTATTATTACTTTTAGAATAGTTAATTGGCTGCTTGGTAACCGATGTTTTTCCCATGATTTTGATTGGTTGTTTTATTACATGTGATCCTTTTATATTTTATAAAAGTCTGAACATCAGTTTTTATTATATCTGATGAAGTCTATTCAGTGTTACAGATGAAAAGATTATTTGTTACTGCCCGTAGTGGTCCACTGGCTTTGCTTTTTTCTTCTTTTTTTTCTAGTCAGTTTGTATTTTTTGTATTTCTTATATTGGCTGTTATGCATGAACTCTATATACTCAGAAATAACAGTTATAACATTTTAACACCCAAAATGTCACAAAATATCTCAAGTCATTTTCATAATACATTCATGTCTTGATAGTGTTCCATAATGCTTAACAAAACTGTTAATGTTTACTTGTCCTGGATTTGTTGATATCACGAGAGTATGGCCCAGCTGCATTACCTGTCATCAATGTAACAATGCTGGAATTACTAAAATCATGCATAAAGTATTTCAGATCCTTTTCTAAAACTTAGCCAGAATACTCCCGTAAGGAAAAGTATGATCTTTCTGTTACTATCCCCTCCTTACTTCCATTGTTTATTGTTCACCAAAGAAGTTTTGTAAAAAATGACTTTTTGACATTGTATTTTACTCTAAATTAATGACAACTATTGAAGTACAGTAAATTGTTGGCACTTTTAGACATAATATAATAATCTAATTAACCACTTTCTAATATTAGCTTTGCTTAGTACAATATCCAAGATGTATATATCATCCTCAAAATTGTGAATGCCAATGGGTAGTGGTGAATATGTGTCACATACCACAATATAAAAGTCCTGCAAAACATTTCCTGACAAGCTAGAATAACAATTAATCAATCTCCAATACACCAGCAACAATTAAGAATCACAATAAAACTTACCAGAAAACAATCATTTGTGCTCAACATAAGCCAGGAAACTACACTCATATGTTAGAGCCATTAGAGTACACATGGCATTACTTTTTATTGCATGTTATAATACTACCTCAAACCAAATATGTTGTTTTGTAAAATAAAGTAATCTGGAACTGAAATACCTTCATAAAAAGAGTAAGACATCATGACATATATGTATCTTGATTTACCTTGAAAGCAGCAAGGGTGCTACTCTGTTTGACATGTAGTAGAAATTTGTTCCAGAGGTGAGGGATAGATTTAGATATGAATCTATCATGCCAACCTGCCTTATTTATCTGCTGATGAAGGTTTATTTCCTTTAACAGAGTATTTGATATTCCATTAGTTCTGCAAATGGAGGGGAGATCATATAGGGTTGGATCTTTTCATAGCATGAAAAGCTAGACATAGATCTCCATGGAGTAGTCTGTAACAGAATGAGTATTGAGAAAGAACTTAAGATTCTTGAGGCCACTGAATTTTTAATTATTAATCTCTGAGATTAAGTTCTGTGATATGTTTAGATAAATACAAAGCACATTCAATTCAACAGTGAGTTGGATACGATATGAGTAAAGTGAAATTAAGACTTTCTTGGCTCTGCTGGAGATGTCTTTCAAAACTGGGTGGAACAGATGAAAGTCTTCTGAATTAATGCAGAGATATGATGGCCAAATCATAAGGAATTATCAAGAAGAGTATCCAAGTCTGTTACAATGGTATCTGATTGGATGTTAAGTCAAAACTATTTTGCTTACAAAAATGAACTGTACTATACTATATTTTTTACATTTAATTTGAGACCATTGTCCTTGCAACAATTGTTACCATGGGAGCAATTGTGAGTCAGTTGAAGATTGAATAACACCCAATTTACACTCATCTGCAAACATAATTTACCATAGGCCAGAAGTACTACCCTGAAGGCCTAAGAAATATCTGCCAAATAGGAGATGGCGCAAAACTGAGCCCCATGGTACACCACTGGTGTTTTTTTTCCTTTCAGAAGTGGCACCTGCTACTAAAACCATGTGGGTACTGTCAGACAACCAGTTAATTCACTGTCGCACAATATAATGATTTATATTCAAATTTACAAGTCTATCAATAATGCCTGCCTGTGGAGTAGTGTCAAAGGCCTAGACAGGGCAGAAATATGCTGTGTGCACTGCATAACCACTACCCACTGCTTCAGTTATTTTTTTTCAAAGAAATAAATGATGTTAAAGAGATGCAACCTTCCTTTGATAAAGACAAATTTATGAAGGTTAAGAGATTTTTCAATGTCCAGATAAATGAAGTTTGAGATAATTTGCTCCTTAGCTTTACATATATTATGTGCCAACCAGCTAACCAGAACCGTCACTTATTCCCCAAACTGGAGCTTCCAATACCCAAGCTGCTATTCAAACCCAGGCTGTATGGGTCATAATCAGGGCTTTAGCCCTCTAAGCCAGAAATCTAGCCTACTTCATTATTCATTTATTGTGTACTTTCCATTCTTTATTGTGTACCACTTCTGTTTTTTTTTGTTTCCTTCAAACCCAACTAGAATTTGTAGTAGAGTGCTTCTAGCAGTAGAATATTCCATCTGACCCTCCTACATAAAATTCCTGATTCATGAGGGCGATAATTCTGTAAAAGTGTTCATTCTGCTAATGCCAAATGTGAACTAAAATCTGAGTCAGTTATGGCTTATAATACCTCCCATCAGTGTATCTCTCTCTCTCTCTGTATATATATATATATATATATATATATATATATATATATATATATATATATAGATAGATATACAGAGAGAGAGAGAGAGAAAAAAACACACACACACACACACTCATACTCACACTCACACTCACACACACATATCCAAGAATATTTCCATACATTCTTGGACATTGGCACTCACACATACAGTCAGTGGCAAACATGTCCCTACTTATACTCGCAAACATTCATACATGCTAGCACATGCACATATACACACACACACACACACACACACACACACACACACACACACACACACACACACACACACACACACACACACACACACACAGATTTCCTCTATGAACCTCCAGCAGTATATATATATATATATATAGGCATATATATGTAGACAGCAGTATATATATATATATATATATATATATATATATATATATACACACACACACACACACACACACACACACACACACACACACACACACACACACACACACACACACACACAAGCACACAGAACTACAGCTTTGTTATATCCACAGCTATGAAATGGACCTAATCCATCTCTAGTAGGGAATGGGTTGACAGTGCATAGCTTCTTCTTCCCAACTAAAATCACATGGTAGAGCTATTTTCTGAATGCCTCTAGAGATTCTGATACTAGCAACATTTCTGGGGGAAAGACAACTTTAATTAGTATTAGATGGCCCCTCCAGTATACTGCATTAATAGATTGCTATCTCTACTACAGCTTATACTGCTATAGCAAGAATGCGGTCTCTGAACTGTTCGGGCTTACTTCACTGAGAAAACTTGTCACATAAGTATATGCAGTAATCCTTTATGAATCTCAGGGAATGTTACTATTATAATACTGAATGCAAACAGTGCAAACTGCACTAATGAAAAAAAATAAAACAGTAACCATATGAAAAAAAATAAAACAGTAACCATATGAAATGTCAAGCCAGCTAGAGCAAGTCTTGAAATATGAAAAATGAATGTCCAAAAGATTGGAATTACATATATCAAGTTTGAGCTGCCATTTCTTGGAATATTCGTTTTTCTCCAAGGTATGGCAATTGCAGCATATATATGTTCGGGGTTTGCGGAGGACTTACCACCCTGCAAAAAAAAAAAAAAACATTTTAAGGAGAAGAGCGATTTTTAAGATTTGCTCTTTTTCAGGTTTTCAGGGGGGGGGGTTCTGCTTTTCTGCACTTGGCATTTTGAATGCCAACATTTCAGTAAGGAGCCAACTAAACAGATCCAATCAGACCAGAAACTCCCTGTGTACTGAATATATCTGCTTAATTAAACACATACATTTGTTTTATACATGAGCAGTTTTCTTGTAAAAAACTAAAAAAATTGTACAAAACTGTATAAATAAAACAGAACATTGTTTAAACAGTAGCACATGTACTAAATTTTTCAAATGATGTACTCTTCAAACAGTTTAAGTAATACAGACCACAATCCTGCCTTTTTATACTTATTTGCTATGGAGAGAGGCCTGTAAGGAGTAGGTACCATTTTTAACAAGCAAAGCAGAAGCAACATCTAATCAAGTATCTCATATTATTTTATTTAATTCAGAGTATTACAATGAATAATCATATAGAAATAAGACTATAATGCCTCAGCAAAATTGGTGGGTGTCACAAAGGGTTAAAGATGTGAGCTGTAGTTCCTGTGTTACAGCTTTTGGTTAATTTGCCAATTGTGTGACCTTCAGCAAGTCCGTTAACCAGGCAGTGCTTCCAGGTCACCTCTGAAAAAGGGTCTGTATGTCTAGTGAGCCTATTTGGTTAACAAATGGCTATTTATTTAATAATAAAAATAGAAACATGGTATAAACCCAAGAATGCATTAAATCATTAAAACCTTAACAAACAAAAAGTTCAAATACTTGTGACAAAGATCTCAACCTCCACTGCAAGATCAACAACACATGCTTGAGTGACAATTTCTTAATCCAGAGCATTCTATGTTTTTGGAATAAACTCCCTCTACATGACAAACAGTGAGGCACCATATGTACTTTCAGATCCAGACATCATAAGTTATTTATTGGGGTATAGGCAAATAATCTTCTTACACAGATAATGTACATACTGCCAATACCAAGGGGTACTATGGCTAAGTTTCATGACGTTCCTTAGCTATAATTTTAACATGAATGCATGAACCTGTGGTGCAGTTTCCTTCCTAGAGTTATAGTAGACCATGCAAGGGGCTCCTGAAGACAGACTCTGTCTCAGATGCCTTGATTAGAGATTGGTCTAGTCCAAACAGTTGGCAAGGAAAGTTAAACCTTCTCAGCCAAATGTATCCAAATGGGTCTATGTAATAGCGACAATAGACACAATAAACTGGGATTAAAGCTGTGAAATCTGGCTATATCCCACCAGACTGCCACTAATTAAATGTGATGTCCCTTACTGTCATGGGTCAAAAACTAAGGAGCTTCAATCCTCACTACTGACTCCAGTATTAGACTGTCACTTAAACAAGAGTAATATTTCCCTCAGAACACATCAGAAACATGCTCAATAATCTGGGACTGGACTGTATACTTCCTAGAAAAACTCTATCTTAGTAACTAAGCTTTCCTAATCTAACTAGAAAATACACTCCCTGATCTAATCTAACACATAACAGCAAGGCTAAGGGAGGATTTTGGTGAGTTCTCTTTTCTTCGGGTTTCACTGCACAGCACTGTATCTGACTGCAACTCTTCACAGACTGCTCAGCACTTGACTAGCTGCACAGGTTAACATTCTCAACTGTCTTATTTTAAAAATAATAGTCAGCTGTTTAAAAAAGTTATTTTTCCTGTCAATCAGCTGTTCAAATAATCACCTAGCAACCAGGAATATTCTAATGATATCACCTACTATTCAGCTGATTCTCCACAGTTTGTACTTTAGAATGTCCCTCACAAAGTTGTACAATTAGAAATGTATCAAAACACTGACAGCTTCTTTGAACATTCTGTATAAACAGGGAAATACTCAACATTTAAAAAACTTTTTTACAATTTCACAATTAGACACAATGGCATACAATGCAAGTCAATCTGAAAACGCACACAAATCTCCTGCCAGACATGATAACACAGATGACAGTATTTTCAGTTTCTTCACAAAAGCTTCAACATATTTAAAGATATCTATGTCATAACTGAATCCAGGTAGACATCTAAATGGGAACAATCTGGCACAGTCTCCAAAAAAGGGTTGGTGTAATGTGGTTATTATGAGAATAATGATGATAAGAAATACCTCTCCCTACCATGACCATCCTGATGGAAAACATGTATACCAAGGCCAATGGTTTACAGCAGTCAGGGCGTAAGAACTTGTAGAGTACAAACCTACCATAATGCATTGAGTATACCCACAGAGGTAAGAGGGAAACCACTCCAGAACTATACCCAGTATGCCACAGTTCAGTCTCACAAACTTAATTAGTATACTGTGGTCCACTATATCTGCTGCCAACAAGAGATCAGGTATGGATGGAACAATTCTGTTGATCCCTCATGTTTAGTAAGCCATTCATCACTACAGTGAGTCTCCATGTCATGTAGTTATCTAAAACCCAGACTAACAAAGATCTAACCTAACATTCCAGCAGAAAATGACTGGTTATAGAAGAATACAGCTGAACATAATGTATTTTTTGTATAACCTCGAAATAAATAAGAAGTCATAGACAGGGTGATAGATCTCCAGATTACTCATATCCAAAGTTGACGTATTAAAGAATTGCAATATGTACTGTTTCTATTAATAAAGACAGATTCCTGACCTCAAAGACAAGTGAAAACTCTGTGGTAAATCTGGATCCAAAGAGCATGACAAGTTTTCATAAGCTTCATTGGACCATTACACAATGTGCAGGTGGTTTAATAGGGTCATAGGTAACTACTAAGCTAGCTGCCCTTGTGGGTCATTTTCCCTTTTTGTGTTCAAATGACCCTATCCCATTTTTTCAGAGACTGACCTTACCCATATCATAGTTAATAATTATACATTACCCCATAATGAGAATAACAGGATCAAACCATAGATAATTTCAGGGGGCCCATGCATAGGATAAAGAATTTAGGAGCTGTGTCTGTCCATTAGTAGTACATGGGGTAATCCTGGTGTAAATGTTCTGTTTCTATCCATAAATCCAAGTTGCATTTCATTATGGATAGGGATGAAGTTTGTTCTATGTGGATTGGGAGTCTATTCCAAAAGAAATGGTGTCCAATGCAAAATATACATATTCCTCCAAACTATTCTGTGAATGATGCAGAAGAGGTTTAGATCCAAACACTGAGTATTTCTGATGCCATTTGACTTGCTACTGTGCAGTAAATCCATCAGTATTGGGTTGGAGGATGTCTTGTATGCCAGACAAAGTTCACCTTTTAGCAATCTGTAGGATACCTTGTATAGTAACAGGTCTTTGAGTCAGTCCATGTAGGACATGTTGTTTAACCCTTGTAGCTCTTTATTAAGGTATCTCTGTGGGCATTCCAGTTGTTGTATTTGTTTGGATAGATATATACCAAAGGGGGCATTATTTTCAATGACTGGCCTAATGAGGGCTGAGTAAAGGTGGGCAATGATATTCATAGATCTAGACACATCCCCCTTGTTTAAGAGCTGCTCAATACAGAAAGACTTTCTTATAATGGACACATGTTGGTCAGAAGTTATGTCACTGTCCATACAAGCTCCCAAATCCTGAACATCTGAGTCAATTCTTAGGGGATATTGTCAATGTGGTAGCTCCCTGGGATAGATGACTTCCCAAAGGATACAATAATGCATTTTTTGGCATTTCATTTCAGCCCATGATTTTGTCACCAGTTATTTATTTGGGAAAAACCTTCCTGATGGATGGCTAATTCATTTGGGGATTCAGTGACTGCTCCTAGCTTGCAGTCATCTGCAAACATAGTCACCCAGAGTCTTTTCATATTGGTTTTTACTTCAGAAAAGTAGATATCAAACAGGCAAGGACCTAGCACAGAACCCTGGGGGACTCTACTGGTGAGTGGTTTCTTTAAGGAGGTAACTTCCCCTATTTTGATTTCCTGTGTCCTATATATGAGACATTTGGTAATTAAATGGGTGACACAGGGCTTTATTCCCACTTTATTTATATTTTCTATTATGCCTGAGTGAAAAATTGAGTCAAAAATCTTTGCCAGGTCAAGGTATGCAGTGTATACCATTTTGCCTTCATCCATTGATTTGGTGACCTTTTCAAAGCAAACCTACTAGGTTGAGTAAGGATGACCTGGCCCTGATGAATCTAAACTGAGATCAGTCAAGTGCTTGGAGGTTCCCTATGTCCTCATTGATTAGTTCAATGATAGGTCTTTCCATGGCTTTGCATATGAGGCAATGCATAGTTGAAACCACATTCCTTTGCATATCATAGTCTATGTTTTTAAACTCAATCTTAATGTAGATTACTGCCCCAATCATACCACAGTCCCCTGTGGTTGAATCTTGGAGAAATGACTGCCTGACTAATAGCATATTGCCAGAAAGCAAACTATGCAGCTTTTCACAATCAGCAACAAAAAACAACTATGTAAGTAGTAGCCTTGCTCAGAGTCACATGGCAGGCAAGAAGTGAAACAACAACTACAGGATGGAGATTGTTAAAAACTTCTAGACTTTAGCATGCATTGTTAACTGTGTAAGTGAAACAAATACCTAATAAACAGAGTAGGAAGCATCCCTTCAAATTAAATAAATCTGCAATCAAACAAACCTAAAACACAGAATTCGGTGGACTTCTGAAAGTCTTATTACTATACAATAAAAACTGTCACTTGTAAAATATTAAAACTAATAAGAGCTTTCATCTTTTTAAATGTTACAGTCATTACAATAATATTTTAATACATTAAAGAAAATATCTACACATTTTAGCCTTATTCAGCCTAGTTATATAGTTTGTAAAAGCAAGCAGCTATAAGAAACTTGTTCAACTCAGCTGAAAACATGTGAGTAGGTCTAAATGTTCCCTTTAGACCATGTCATGTATCACACCATAAGTCATATGGTCTTCATGCAGCTATGCACTGCTATTGAAACTGTTGTCACAAAAGGGAATACTGCCAGCCCAGATCTCTGGAATTTTGTAAATAGTTCTATGTCATTTGTGAATATTGATATGATTCATACAGAAGTGTGTGTAAAGGTGTAAAGTACTGAGTTAAAATGTAACCACAGCATGCCCTGCTGGCTTAGAATAGAAATGTATATAAACTATTGTAATTGTGTAAATGTATATGCTTTAACAGTAGAAAGTAGAACATAGAGGGTTAACTTTTAAAACGTCAAGAAAATATGTTGAAATTTAATTGTTTTATGATTGTGCTATACAATTTCTCTCTCAGTTTCAGTTCAGTAGCAGACACAATGTCTAGTGCTAGAAGTTTTTGTATTGTCTTGGAAGAGAATTAATTACTAGGTTTGAGAAGCAGAAGTGCTTTATTGTTTTATGACTTCCAGGGTCTTCAAACATCTGTGAGATATGTATTTTTCACACAGAGATGTTAAATTCTGTTAGTTTCTGACAAAGAGGGTTTAGCTTGGGAACTAAAGTCAGGTGACAAAAAGTGATGTCATCCAAGCTAACCCAGCAGTAATATTTGATAGTAACTTAAGAACTCTCTCAGAGAGAGAGAGAGAGAGAGAGAGAGAGAGAGAGAGTGTGTGCATTTTCTATTTTTGTCTTTGACCTGAAAACATCCACTCATCACCACTTTCTGCATTTCTGCCTGTGTGTTGCTCTGTAAATAACTTTTTAGGGCATAGTAACTATTTATTTGAGGCTGTTCTGAAATGTTGTTTTAAATATTTCCTGTGATTTTGAATCTGAAGTCACTGAGAATACATATTTAGTATTGTCTTGTTCTTTTATTAT
The DNA here is from genome assembly GCF_019279795.1 of Protopterus annectens. Lineage (NCBI taxonomy): Eukaryota > Metazoa > Chordata > Ceratodontiformes > Protopteridae > Protopterus > Protopterus annectens. The sequence continues at coordinate 430,160,972 of NC_056742.1, read as the reverse complement.
TATTAAATATATTTAAACCTATCTTTGTCGCTGATATTTGTGAGACATGTTTATGCTCTTAGCGTACTTGCATATCTATATGGTGACACTGTGCAGGCCACTCCTAAACAGCATTGCTTTTGGTCAGACTACCATTTGGATAATAGCAACATTACACAGTAGGATTGGACACTCTTTGTTAAGGGCCTTAAGTAGATGATGTGTTTGTGTATCAATCAAATCTGAAAGTGTGTGTCTATCAACTACTTGGGCAGGGACACAAAGCACTGGTTCGACAGAGAAGGTGCTGGAAGTGTTAGCTTGGCCACTTAACTGAGATCTCAACCCCATAGCTGCACCAGTGGGGAGTCTTATTGGGAATCTGGAGAAAGAGGGTTGAACCCAGACCCAGACTGACTGTGATCACTGTGTGCTCTTAAGGAAAATTGCACTTTACTGTGTGTGTACTTGTCATCCTCACAGTGTGTGCATTCCCCACTGTTGCCAGTCGTGAGGACTGAGGCTCCTTGCACACTATGACAGTGCAGGGGCATCACAGCTGTCATGATGAAGATGGTTGCCCAAACAAGCAAATAGCGACAGTGTCTCTTCTGTTCCTGAGACTCATTTGCAGCCATTAGTGTAATGCAACACTTCTGTACAGTGTAGCTTGTGCTTTCATCCTAATAGTAACATTATATTAGTATAAAAAGCAGCCACAATCTTCATCTAACCAGTTTCTTGCTCAGATTCTTAAAACTCATATATGAGTTTGGTGGTTTACAGTGATTTTTTTTTAAATATGTTTCAAATATATGACAGTACTTAAATTGAAGTTTCAAAATTTTGGATTCTGGTGTTGATGGCTGTACTACACTTAGCTGAATTAATAATGCCTGAATATAACTTAACAAATCGTGAAATCTTTATCTAAACAACTGTCTGTTTATGCATATTTTAAAAATCCCACAGAGAAGAAGGCAGTCTAAATTAACATACATCAAGTCATCTGGACTCTGCAACAAAATTCATATAAAGATACCAAAACAAAATAAAATATGCATAGCTTAAAAAGCATAACATAGAAGAGTATGTGATTAAAACTCTCAAATGTTGCAGACTGTTCCTAGAAAAGAACTGTAAAAAAAAAAAAAAAAAACAGTCCACTTGTCTGCAACAACTGAATTTGAGGATGTAGAAGGCTGAATTACAGAAAGATTTCCATCATACATCTGACAGACATAGTTAAGCTGTGGAGTATTAAGATGCATACTGTGATAAACAGAAATTATATGTTTACTCAATTATTGAACATCTAAAGAACACAGCTTTTATATCTTGTCAAAGTTTTGGTAATTCAAATGGATGGAAGCCTTAGAGTATCCACAGGGACATAGATAATACAAGCCATAAAAAGCAAACAAAATACACATATTTAAATATTGCATTCAGAAAACAGAATAACTTTTACTCTTCAAATGAAAATCAAGTAATCCACTGTAGAGGTTAATGGAATAATGTAGAAATGTTTTATCTTACCTACTTCAAAAAGTATATGTGTGTTGATTGACTTTATTTGTTAAGTTTATATATATATATATATATATATATATATATATATATATATATATATATATATATATATAAAATATTTTGATAATGCATGCCTTTATACAAGAAGTCAAACTGTGTCCAGCAACATACTCCTCTTATGATAGACAGATTTTCTGATAAGTATATCTAGCCATTATAAATGATGTCTCCTGAAAGCAGAATAGCTTTTCTTCCACGTGTATAGATGACTGTGTTTGAAAATAAAACAGTGCAGAAAAGTGACTTAGTGGGATGTAATTTACCATAAATTAGCTAAACCTTAATGAAATCACCAGAAAACAAACTTTAATTTCTTATAATACTGGAAAAATGGTTCTGCAGATACACCTATCAAATAATTTCTGTATAACTAAATTTTTTTCCCATTCGTGGCAAAATGTCTTCTACAAAAAGTAGATAATATCTATTCAAACAGACATAAATTGCATCATACCTATCAACCTTTTAGTGTAATAAGTATGGACAAATGGAAAAATAATGGGGAACAATTGCATATATTGCTCTTATAAACTTAGAAAGTTGCTAGAATAACAGGTCTTGCATTAGCATGCATATTTTGAAAGATATGAATTCTGAAAATAAAATATCTGCCCTTTGCTTTCCTTCCTTTGTGATGTGCCAGGAAACTAGAGCTTTATGAGGAATAAACTGAAAATATAAGGCAAAAAATGGACAATTGAGGGGGGTATGATCAGTATACATTAATTTTAGAAAATGATGCAGGAAATATTCTTAGTACTTAATTAAAATACATAAAATACATTATAGCCCTCAGTGCTGAACAAGTACATTGTTCACGAGTGTTTTTTTTTTTCAGATTCAACAGTGAATTTTGTTTAAATGAATTGTACATGCTGTATAAACTCATCACTGTTTATATCATCTAAATAGCTGTATTTGATCCTTTTCCCCAGCAGGTTTGTCTTAGCCCATTATAGGATCTTGTGGTTTACAGAGCTCAGCAAACAATTAAATAGTGCTGAGAATTTGGAAAAACGTGCAGCTGTATTACATTAGCAGTATTAGGAACTACTGCAGACCAAAGACCCCCAATGGGTTATGTTCTGTAGTACTTTGCTGAGCTAATTGAACAGGAAATTCACCTTTAACCTCACACCATGTTAGTTACAAGGTGGCCTCTGAATCCATGGCGGTTCTAAATTAAGCATTTTTGTAACATTAAGCTTAATTCTTTGTATTTGTTCATGCTAGCCAAATTTATGCTAATTTTGCTTAGCAGTAAACATATCCAGCACATCTGTAATGTAGGAATCTAGCCATCACAAACACTTTTTGACATTTTATGCAATAAATAAATCTGTTCTCATGTTGTAAATAATGGAAGGTCACAGTAATCTGAGGGTTTAATTATGGGTGTTTTAACATGCCTGTGTTAAATAAAACCAGGTTTAGGATAGTGTCATGAATTATGAAAGTCACTAAGTATATGAACATTGTAAATATGTTAATGTTTGTTTTCTTTAACACTCTGAACACATCACGCAGGAAATACCTATATGGGTGGCCTTAGCAATGGTTTATAAAAGCAGACACATGGTAATCACTGTAGTTTGCAATATCAGGCATTTTCTTTTTTTTATTTTTTTATTTTTTCATTCAGTGCTCAGAAATTTCAGTGCTAGTTTTTCATTCCAAACTGTAGGTCTGTCATCCACTGAGCATGAAAATGTATTAAATATTTATTGTTCAGCTAATATGACTACTCCTAGCGAGTTCTGTCACAACAAGCACACACATTGTCATTAAAATAGTGTGCTAGCTCACAAGACTGGCAATTACTTTATTTCCCTACAGTTTATCTGGCAATGACAAAGATACAAGTATGACATCTTCACTAGACTTTTACCATCTGTTAAAACTGAACAACATTATTTTTGTAATATATCTTAATGCCTGTGTGGTGGAAGGTTGAATTCCACTGGATGGTATATGGTATATGGTATATGGTATGGAATGCAGTTTTCATGTGTTCTGCCATATTCTGATAAGAACAATATACTTCAAATGCCAACCAACCTCCTCAGTTTACCACAGCAGTAGCATAGAATCTACTTTCATACATGAACAGAAAATAGAGGCATGAAAAACACTCAGGCAATATAAACATCACGTATAGGTGTATGAGTGAGTGTGTGTGTGTGTGTGTGTGTGTGTGTGTGTGTGTGTGTGTGTGTGTGTGTGTGTGTGTGTGTGTGTGTGTGTGTGTGTATGTATATATATTTAAATTGTTTTATATATATATATATATATATATATATATATATATATATATATATATATATATATATATATATATATATATATAAATGGGTCTACCTGATAACAACGACACGCCAAAACACAGACAATGAAATAACTGACACCACAAAACTGAAAGTTCAAAATCACGAAACTTCACATGCCCAACAAACCACAATCCTGACAATCAACAAAACACATACCTTATCCGAAAAACACACACACAACACATGCACAACAAAAACCTTACAAACTTACACTAAACCATACATACACAACTATCTATGCACTAACCTTAACCCAAACCCTAACCCTAAGGTCCGTCACTATCACACACTTACCTTACCCGCACCCTAACCCTAACTCACTTAATCCGACCCTAACCCTAAAGTCCATCACTATCGCACACTTACCTTACCTGCACCCTAACCTAACTCACTTAATCCACCCCTAACCTTAAAGTCCGTCACTATCGCACACTTACCTTACCTGCACCCTAACCCTAACTCACTTAATCCACCCCTAACCCTAACGTCCATCTCTGTCGCACACTTACCTTATCATGTCGGTGTTCTCAGCATTGGGCTTTTCAACTGTCGGTCTTCTCCGTTGTCGATCTTCCGGTGTCAGTTATCTCATTGTCGGTGTTTTCCACTTTTGGCGTAATCAGGTAGACCCATAGATATATATATATATATATATATATATATATATATATATATATATATATATATATATATATATATATATATATATATATATATATATATATATATGTGGTACTTATGTATTATCGCAACCAGATTTTCGTGGTTGCGGAATTCGCATGCTGCACTGAAAAAGAGTGCAGGAAACACTTCAAGCTGCTTTTGAAAGTCCTTACTGCTGGCCAGAAACTTTGCATTACTTTGAGAAACAGGAACACTAAGAAATCTTCTTCCTGTTTTGCGTGCGTTACAAATGCACATTTGGGTTTTCATGTCTGCCTTTGTACTGTTGGAATACACGTAATGCATTAACATCTGAAGCAATGAAAAAAAAACATATAAATGGAAATTGAAAGGGTCAAGCTGACATTTGATAGTTAGTAAGTGCCTGGTGTAAAGAAACTGCTTTCATTCTTTGATAATGTTTGCATATTTAATAAGGCTCACATATATCTTTTTACATTTACACAATGCAGAAATGAGCCAGGACCACACCTGCTGGCAGTAAAGTACATGCGATGTTAGTCAAACCCTGTCCATAACAGATAACACGTTTACGTCTGAAGTCAGGCAAAAAAAGTTCAAGGGGAAATGAAAGGGTATCTCTAACATTTGCTAGAAAGTGCCCATTGTAAAAGTGGTTTAATTCCTTAATACTGCTTGTAGTTTCAGTAAGTTTCACAAATATATTTTTACCATTCACAGTTCATGCCGAAATGAGCTTGCAGCACACATGCTGGCAGTAAAGTGCACACATAAACAGCAACAGTAACTTTGTCAGTTTCTATCGATAACCTTTCATATAAAACCTTGCGTGTGAAAGAAAACACACTTCATGACATTTGTTCTGCATCAACAATCAGATCTCAGCATTGGTAAGCAACTGGTATTACTGCAAAAATCTGGTTGCGATAATATGTAAGTACTATATATATATATATATATATATATATATATATATATATATATATATATATATATATATATATATATATGTGCACACATACACATTATATATATAGATATGACTAGCATTACAATCATATTTGTCATATGTAAAATAACATAAATGTTGATGTAATACTATGCATGCACTGAGAAACTACCTTGGCCCATGGTGACTGCCCTCATTGTGAAGGTGGCCTCACCAGTTCTAACTTCCTGAGTCCTGTCCTATAACTGATCCAGCCAACTAGCTATCCGGTGTGTTCTAAATGGGTTTATACCTAGTTCCGTAACTTTGTTGACAATGCCTGAAGGGGGCATTGTATCAAATGCCTTAGCCAGAACAATGTAGGCAGCATGCATCATTTTCTAGTTCTCCATTTCCTTTGTAACCTTTTCAAAGAAGTATACTAGATTCAGTAACGTTGACCTTACAGGTCTTTAATAACACATTTGTTTCAGCTGTAGACATGCCATGGGGTTAATTTCTCCAAGTCTTTTGGGTTTCTAGTCACATGACATGAATGGACCCCCATTCCTTAGTCAAAGTATGATTGAAGTTCATGAAATTGTATTGTTTCAATCTTTTATGTTAGCCTAAAGTGCTATTTGCAGCACCCGCAATGTGTAAAGAATTTTCTCCTTCTGCAATTCATGTGGAATTACATGTATCTGTAGCATATCTAAATGTGACTGTAAATTATTTTTTATGATACCCATTGCTCCTACTACTACTATTGGAACTGTCAGGGTATCCTTTTTCCACACTGCCCTCATTTCTGCCTGCAAATCCTGGTATTTTATGACTTTTTTTTCTTTCTGTATGTTAGACACTGTAATCACTGGATGTAGCCATTTCAATGATCGGTGCTACTTTTGTCTTCTTTTCATGGATTATTATGTCTTGTTTTCTTGCATCTATTTTTTAAACTCGGATTAATTTAAATAGTGCACTGTGATTGATTAATTAGTTTTCTGATGTTTTAAAAGAAGTATGTCATTGAAAGAATATGTTTGTTGAGTCTAAAGAAGCGAGCTTGTACTCGTGAAAGCACTTACCATATATTTAATGAAACAGTCATGTTATTTTTATCCTGGCCATGTTTTGGACTAATCACTTAATTTATTTTTATGTTTCTTCTACATGTTCAATAGACTTTGTAAGCCAAAGCATATGTAGTCCGCTATCCTAGGCTGCCAATATTAAACATTCATATTTGGTTTAAACGCACCTCTCTTTAAACATTCCTGTGTCAGATC
>NC_056742.1:430001708-430149208 GCF_019279795.1 Protopterus annectens | reverse complement strand
TGCCAAAATATAGGAATGGCAAACTACCAGTGTATTACTTAGTGCAATGCTGGCTTGGCAGTGTTACAGAGGAATAATATACCAGAGCAATTAATCAAACAAAGTATGCCAAAAGGGTAAACAAAAAGTGATACCCAGCACATGGGAATATTATAGACTGAAAGAGCATAATCCAGCATAAGCCATGTAAGGTTGCACAGTATTCCAGAGCGGTGCACAAAAGGAATCATCAGTAACCATGCAGGCAGGGTAATGTAAGTGTGATAAATGGTACTTAAAAATTTAAATTGACAGAAATGTTCTAAAGCTGCAAAACACTGCAGGCAGTCTCATACAAATTGATAGTGGGGATGATGTTACAAGCAAACAGGAACAGCAAAGTATGCCAAAGAAATAAACATGTGGCTCAGGACAGTGAGGGTGCAGTAAGACAAAGTTTCTAAAGGTGACACATAACAACACTACAAAAGAGGTTATTGAGATCATAACTATGCAGACATGTTCAAGTGGAGTGAATGGAAATGCCAGGACAACACAACAAGGACAGCACTTTAAAAATGGAGTTTCCATGCAGCAAGTCAGGACAGATGTAAGTATCACAGAATACAGCATACAATGTTTACAAAGCTCCAGTAACAAATGTGGAGCAGAAATCTGTTAAGTTCAAAAACTGTGCATCATAACAAACTTGCAAAGTCACATGTTCTTTTTGCTTTACTCTTTTCATGTCTTCTAAAGTGTACTAAGGATGTTATCTGCGCAGCCACTTGTATTTTGTAAGAAGTAGTTGCACTTCACACCTGTGTCCATGTCACTTATCTCAGTCTTGTTTCTTATGGTTTGTACTGCTGTTCTGCTGTGCACCATATTTTGTAATTTCCTTAACAGATGACACTGACTGTATACTTCGGTTAGTGTGTTCCAACCCAACCAACTCTACCATTTGGGACTATGTCAGGGAATAAATGTTAAATAAATAAATGAATTAAAATACAAACTGTCATAATGTCAGAAGTTATGAAACACTTGAGTCAGTAGTATGCTGAAACCATAAAAATGATGATGAGAAAAATGACATTAATGGACATCAAAAATAAAAACATTAAAATATAAAATATAGCAAGTTGTTGTCTTTCGACTTTTCCCTGCTAGGGGTCACCACAGTGGAACTCTGGTCCGCTAATGATTGGCAGTAGATTTTGACAGTGCCGAGTTGCCAGCTCGACGCCCAACCTTCAAAGAAGGCACGCCCATTCATGCATGTCTTTTGGAAAGCCACTCGAACCATGAGGAGGACATGCAGACTCCACACAGAAGGCACTCCCCACACACTAGCTGAGAATCAAATGGGAGAACCTCTTGCTGTGAGGCAACAATGCTACCGCTGCACCACTGTGGAATATGTAAAAGATAGCAAGTGAGAAAACAAATTATACTGATTTTAGACAGAAGATGGTAGCAAATTTTATGAGGAAGGCAGATAATTACTCAAAGCTAAACCAGTACAGGAAGAAAAGTTTGATATTGTTGTGTTCAGAGGCTACTGTAGCTGAATGCACTAGCTAGGGCACACCAGTAGAAGGACAGGGTACAAAACTTTGAAAAAGCAAAATAAATCTACATACTTGACCTCCTTCTAAATGTTAGACTTGACCTTTCACTCCTGTCATTGAGCACAAAGCTTCTGTAATGACCAGCTGGCCTCTCCTTTATACAAATTAGCCCATTTGTCAGCCACATGTAGCGATAGCATGGAGGTCATTTGTGTAATCACCTCTAAAGTATTCAATATGGATAATCTGTATAGGGGAATTATGAGACTGCAGTTTAGACCTGATCATGCCTCTAAACTGCAACCTGACATTGTGAATAGCTACTCACTGTGCACATCCCTTGTATAAATCAGTGACATTATCACAAAACCTACCCATATTTTGTTGAAGTAGCATTAATTACATTCCCTATTTAACAAGCATATGCATCCTTATAAGTTGTTAAGGGCAAATCTTCTAATAAATTTAGTGTCAGGTCAACATGACTGAAGTTTCCGGGACTATTCTTTATACTGTAGTCTCAGATGTGGATTTGCAAACCTGATATGCTATCAAACTCTTGTGATTGTCTAACATAACCACAATCACAAATAAGCAAAAGCAGTCAATGCAAACAGCAATAAAGAACTTAAAATCACACATGTCCAAAATCATTTGTACAGGGTGGTGATCCCCCTGCATAATTGTTGTGGGGTACTGTACCCCCACACCTTTGCTACTTATATATATAAACTCTAAGGTTACACCATTATGGGGGAAAAGGAAATCCCTGGTTCACAGTAAACGTGAACTACCAAGTAAAAACCTGGCAGTTGCATGGTAGTGATCCTACAAGAAAAGTTTAATCACTAGTGTTTCACAGATAAGTGTGGCTCCTGTGTACGCAGTTACATGCTGACAACCCTACTGTTGGCTAGACAGGGTGAAGAGCAAAAATGGTTTATTTTGACAAAGCAGTTCCCTGCCAGGTGTATAATATTTTATGGTATTTTGTTTTGCTGGACAATTTTCTGATTTATATATTAGGTTAAGGGGAATAAGTAATTATGAGGATGTAAGATATTTTTGGGGCTCCAGCCAATATAGTTGCTTTAAGGTTATGCACCAGCAGTAATATTTTGTAAGTAGATTGGTGGCAAATCTAGCAGGTTTGTTGTAACAACTGTTTACTTCAATTGTGTATGTGCTAGAAAGATTAATCAGGATGGGGGGAGGCATAAATGATAGATGGTAGTAAGTAGGTTGAAGCAATGTTTTTTCTAGTGCTGTCTGTTAAGAGTGTTTACTTATGTATAATATAGTTTCTACTGTCTTTTTAACAGCTTGGAGAGTGTATCGATTCAATTTTAAATGTTCACGTATTGTGATTCTCAATAGCTTTGAATTTTGTATTATTCTTATCCCAGTGTTATTTTTGAACAGTATTTTGAAAGATTTTTAGTCTGAGAAATGTTTTGTGATGGAGTATTAGTGGGTTTTTTATGTTTGTTTGTTTGCTTTTAGGATTTTGCAGAAGGTAAGATTTTCTTAGTCATGTTTCAGTGAATGAGAAAGAGTCCTAGGTGAGGCCTTTGGCTATAATGTAACATTCTGTCAGACACAGTAACTGCATTGTTCTTAACATTTTGGGACTCACTTCTCATATACTTTTTTCCCATTCCTCCATACAAATATTCCATTAATGTTTAACTGTCTAGCATTCTCAAAACATACGTAAATTTTCTGCCTCACATCCCAAACATTTCTCACCCCCACTTTACAGGACCTCTATAACTGAAGGTGAGTTCTGAACCACCAATGTAACCATGTCATATACTGATCCCATAGAACAGGTACAACTTATAATTTATTGTACATTCTCAGTACTCCACTTCATTGTTCTAAAGATATATGTATACCCTCAACCATTATGCACCTTTTATTTAATTTCTCCATCTCCTGGTCATATTTGCTATCAACAAACATTCTGTATGTGTTTTCACTATTACGCCCTAATTGCAAATTCCTTCCTTTGTGAGTTCTGACATCTTTCCCTTTCTCGTGAACTGATTGCATTATCCAAACTATTACTAATAAAGCTTTTGCAGCCAATTTTAGTGGCATAAATTGTAATCATACCCTTACATTCAGGCCAAATTATAAATCTATTCCTCCTCCATCCTATATATCACATTATATACCTTATTCAACCACTTTCTTCTCCATCTTCTCCAGTTTTTAGTTTACTTTGTATTTTAATAGAGATCATTCCATAAAGTATTTAATTTGAGCTGCCTGTATGTGTCACCTTTACATGCTTCTCTGTTCCACAGCTCCAAAACCCTCTTTAACTTACTCAGTCTTCATCCTCCTCTTCTTCACCTCCCTGGCCTTCCTGAGCTCCTGAAATAAATGTGAACATTGCTGTATGCATCAGGAGAAACATCTTACCCTGTAGAGCATGCCAAGAGTACCAGAAATTGTTATATAATAATAGTATGCTCCTGTCATTTACTGAGTAAGGTGGACAGAAGTAGCTTTTCTATTGCATAGGATGGCCCAAAACATATAAATTCTAGATATATTTGAAGGCTTTGTTGGAGCTTTTTCAGCAATCCTATTTTAAATATGACTCTAAAGTTATTATACTTTGCACTTTCAATCTGAATCCAGCTAGGGCGGGCAGACATATTTTCAGTTATACTATTTGTAACTGTGAAGGGTACACATGGGTAACTGTTTGTATCACATAGATTAGACAACAGTGTTTAAGTTAATCCATGACAATCAGCTCTTTCTAAGGCAATAGAAAAGTGTTTAGCTGAGTTACAGTTGAGAATTTAGGAATGATATTTAGATAAGGTTTTTGTATGTTAATAAGTAGCCATCAGACTTAAGAAGGACTAACAGATATTTTTGTGGAAGCTATCCTAACACATGGTGCTTCAATTCTAAATGTCCTTCCCTGTCCTCATTCAGACCATATGGGATTAATGGTACATTTAGCTGACTGAACCAAGGTTTAGAGACCCCTGTCCTTACCTTACACAAAGGATTAATGTTCAAAACCTTCTCCAAGACTCCTTAGATCGGTTCCTGACAACACGTGTTATGGCATCTTTCTCCCCCACTGTATACAGGGCACTTTCATATCCTGTCTGCAGGCTTATATGGAATCCCCTGTGAGTGAACTGAAGCATTAGTGGATCTAAGAGTTGACTTTCCTTCAAAAACAACTTAAAACCATAACAAAACAGGCTGAAAAACAGAAAACAGTTGCAAATGAGCAGGAGCAGGAAAAAAAACAAAACAGGTCCAAGTGACCTTAACCAGATAAAAAGAAACATTTTCTAAAGATACAGACTCATGCAGGAATAAGAGGGGAGATGGATAGATACAGAGGTATCAGCTGATAGCCCTTGTCAGTTAAACAGTGAAGATCATACATGTAGGGTTATTGTACTCGGTACTGACTCCATTGCCAAAAAATATGTAATTTAAAAGGACCTTGGACAAACAGATATACCTGCTGAAGTTATTGTGTGATGTGAAAAGGCCTATTGGAGAAGTGTACATCAAAAAATGGGCAACAGTTATTAACTGTGACAAAGGGAAATCACAAAAAATGGATTGTCATAATGTATCACATAAACAAAATAATAAGAGAAATTATTTACTTTGTTAATGTGGTTACCAGTGACTTAGTGTCATATTTACATAAACACTGGAAAAGTCATCACAAGATGATTTTTAACTCTGCTTTATATATTAAGCCAGATATTTTTTAGCAAAAGAGGATGAAAGTTGTGTGATACAGCATTTCTAGAAGTCAAGATTCTGTTGGTCTAATGGATATTTAGCTTCATGACATGTTTTGTTGTAAATATTGCAGTATTAGTGAATATCTATGTCAGTTTAAATATATAAATGGCATGAGATTTGAAAGCTGAGGACAATTTAGCTGTAATACAGAGTCTGTGGTTTATGTCTTGTGATGTTTGGTAGTTTATATTACAAGATAGAGCAAAATCCTTAAAAGGTAAGACACCCTTGATCACTATAAGTAAAAAACTAAGAGCTCTCATAAAATCATCCAAAGCAAATTTTGAGAGAAAAATAGCTAAAGACTCAAAAGACAATCATAAGGCCTTCTTTAGCTATGTTAGAAACCTGGGAGGAAACTCCCAGATATGCTCAGAGCTAGTTCAAAATGATGTGAAGATTACTGATCCTACAGACATTGCCAACATACTGGCTGACAGGTTCAGTGCAAACTCCCCCCCCCAAAAGGAGAGATAACTATACCAAGCGATTGCAGCCCCCCAAACATCTCCACAGCCCAAGTGAGAACTGCTCTCTCCAAAGCAAAAAACACAGCATCCATGGGACCTGATGGTGTCCCCGGCTGTGTGCTCCATGAACTCAATGAGGAATTAAACCCACAGCTAGGACAGCTGTTTAATCAAAGTCTTACCTCTGGATACGCACCCAGGAGTGGCGCACTGCAACTGTGGTACCACTTCACAAAGCGGTGCCTCCACCGACCCTGGAAATTAACGCCCATTAGCTTGACAAGCCTTATCTGCAAAGCCATGGAGAGGATCATAATGGACCTCATAAATAAAGACATAGGGAATTTGCAGACTTTGGATCCAACCCAGTTTGGCTTTGTCAAAGGCAGATCATGCCTTTTAAACTTGGTTGACTTTTGAAACAGTCACCAAAGCCATTGATGAGGAAAGGCAGTCCATACAGCCTACCTCGATCTGGCTAAGGCCTTCGATACAATACCCCATTCGGGTATCATTGAAAAACTCATCAGCTTAAATGTCAACCCATACATCACAAGATGGGTTGCAAACTGGCTGAGTGACAGAACCCACAGGGTCAGAGCTGCTGGCGCCATGTCAGACTCAAAGCCTGTCACAAGTGGTGTCCCACAGGGCTCAGTCCTGGGCCCACTCTTGTTTGGCATCTACTTTTCCGAAGTACAAGCAAACACAGGAGGGTTATGGCTGACAAAGTTTGCAGATGACTGCAAACTGGGCGCCATAGTAGAAAACACATCTGACACAGATATCCTTCAGAAGGGTCTCACAGAAACGGATAACTGGTGCCAGAGTCATGGCCTAAAGTTAAATGCCAAAAAATGCATAGTCATACCCTTCGGGAAAAACAAGGTTACCCCTAGCTACCAAATAGGTGGCAATCCACTGAGCACAGAAGAAGTTATCAGGGACCTGGGGACCCAGGTTGATAGTAGTCTGTCATTCGACACCCATGTAGCTAAAGTAGTTAGGAAGACCTTCTACATTGCCCACCTTATCATGAAGGGATTCTCATCTAGATCAAGGGAGGTCATAGTCTCCCTTTACTCATCACTCATCAGACCAATGATTGAGTACAATGCCCCATTCGGAATGTATCTGACCCGACACTTGCAGCAGCTGGAGAGGCCACAAAAGTTCCTCACCAAAAGGATAAAGGGTCTCAAAATCTGTCCTATGCTGCCCGACTGAAAGAACTCCAGCTCTATTCAGTCGCCACGCTTGCTCAGAGGTGACCTTTGCCTAACATACAAGGCCATGTCAAACCCAGATTTGATGAATATGCTTCACCTCAAAAATCTAGATCCATCAGAGCCACAAGGGCGGAGACTTAAACCTTGACACGGCTATTAATAGGACGTGCTGGAGGGATAGATTCATCACCCAAAGACTCCCTATGCTGTGGAACAAAATCCCGGTACATGTGAGGCAGAGCACCTCGCTGGCCTTGTTCAAGAGAAATCTTGACCAATGGATGGGAGATCGCAGATATACCCCAGGGATTACCTCAGTGTCACTGCTCGACAGAGGCACAGCAAAATAATGGGTATAGTTCCCCATACTAAAGGGGTGGCGTAAGCCACAAAACGAAGGGCTAGGCTTGTAAATGCCCTCGGGCAGATAGCCTAGTATGAACCTATGAACCTATGAACCTATGAACCTATAAGTGAAACTAAAAGAAAATTTAGAGTGAGGCTACAGGAATAAATTAGGGTTCTACATAATGCGAAGAAAGACAATCCTGTTGCACTACATTCTGTAAGCTATCATAGCATCCTAAAAAGTGCAATTAATAATAAAAATGTTTTAGAAATTAACAGTTTCAAAAGTATCAGTTTATATTTTAAAGTATGGTACACTGAAACATAAAGGGATAAATCAGGAAGTTAACTAGGCAATAATGATTGATTAATTGTATAGGTTCATAGGTTCATAGGTGTGTACTAGGCTAATGGACCTGGGGCCTTTACAAGCCTAGCCATAGGATTACCCTGGCATAGTGCCACCCAACCTTAGTTCCCAGTGACTCTGTCGAGTAGAGCCACTGGAGTTATCCTGCTGCTATCATCCTCCTGTAATTTTTTTAAATGTCGGTTATAGTCTGAAATTCAGTTTCCTTAAAGGCTTTAAAAAGCCAAGGCCCTAGAACATTTGTTATGCTGTTTTAATAAAGTTTCCTAATGAATATTATTTGGTCATGAATTACTGTTCCCTACATTATTGCTTAAGGGATCTGCTATAATAAAGTACCTGTCCTTGCAAATGATACTTTTGAGACTACTGCATCTGTGATGTGGTCACCCACTATGGCAGCTCACAAAATACCAGGTCAGTAAGTGGTGGAGGGAATGAAAGTCAGGTTAATAAGGAGTTGAGCAAATCTGTATTTCATGCTTTCTGGATGGCATTTGGGGACATTTTCCATACCTGCTTAAATGATATTTTACAGTAGGACTGTGATGTTTTTGATCTTTGGTAAGACTTGAACTAGAAAGACAGATAATAGAGGAGGGGAATTTAATTTGTAATGGGGAACTAAAGGTTGGATCATTAATGTAAAATTAGAGCCGAATTTGTCAGAAAAGATGTTAAAGCCCTCAGGATTAAAGCAAGTGGAGGTATTAAATGTTAGTTCAGAGCAGAACTGAGTGTTACTTCTAAGATTCCTGATATAGGTAAAGAAAGCTTTGTGTCTGTCTTTGGCAGAAGTGCTCATTTTTAGTTCAAAGATAACCTTACATTGTTTAATAGGGCTTTTAACATTTTTCCTAACCATTTTTTAAATCCTTTCTAAGGAGAGTGAAAGACTGATTATATAAAGCTAGCAGTTTTTTCTGTTGCTGTACAATATATTTATGTGGTAATTCCACTGTAAGGGTTTATTCGTGACATTTTTTATTCCATTTCTGGTGTTTGGGATAGATGCTTTGATGCCGCTGTTTAGATGGCAGCAGAAATTGGAGCTGAAGTAAACAATTTGGATAAGAGGATTTGCAAGAGGTACAGCCACATTAATATTTGTCTAGGGAGCCCAAGAACAGTAAGGAGTTGGCTTTGCAGTAGTTCCCAAATGTTATAGGGTTCAATGGGGGAGAAGATGGCAGTCTGGTGGATGGACCTGACAAGAAAAGTGTAGTACACAATGGGACAGAAGCATGGACAAAACTGACAAGGACAAGGTCAGTAAGGTGCATGAGTAGTTCAAGGAGCTGGACTTTATAAAATCTAAGAGCTGCTGTGCATACTTATTTTTTGTTATATAGGTACCTATCATTTATGGGGTTGACAGTTTTTTCTTACAAGTAATTTGTGTATAAATCATGATTGGATAGAGACATTGAAGGGGACCTATAATTTGCGACAGTATAGTAAATGGCTTCATTAAGTATGACCATGACCTCAAGAATATCAGGGATGAGTCATGTGGAATTTGTAATGAGATGTGGATCTCTTGGATAAATATACAGTTGCCTGTGTTCTTTCTAGGGCATTTAAATGTTAAACACCGAACCCAGGTAAAGAAGGCATGTTATCCGTAGATTGAAACCAAAGTAATGACATAGACGTGCATGTGTCTGAGCAGCAGCAAGGCCTCAGATTCAGACATCTTCTTATGTAAACTCCTAGCATTAAGCAATGCCATTGTGACGTAAGCTGAGCTGGAATCTGTTAAGATGCTATGTCCAGGAGATGGGGCTTACTAATGCTAGTATGCAGAAACCATGGAGGAGTGGTACAGTCCATCTCAGGTAAAGCACATTGGCGTATCTGTTATCTCTTGCCAAGAAGACACATGCTGGAGACTCCTAGAATGATACAAGTTACACAACTAATCATTAAAGCACAATATTTTGCCACTGTAATGTGACATCATTCTTGGTGATGGCCGAATATTTATTTATTTGTCATTTGTCATTTGTTAACAGGGTTAGTTCAACTGAGCCAAAGGTCAGTTTTCAATGGAGACCCAAGGAGAAAAGCTCCAAAATATGTAAAAAAATTACATAAATTCAAGTCCGTGACAGTTAAAAAAATTGCATAAATTCAAGACTGTATGAACTGAAAATTAACAATTACATAGAAAGTTTATACAAGATAAAATGGTAAGTTATAAAGAAAACTGATAGACATGAGTAAGTAACAGCAAATGAAATACTTATGTAAGTCTAGACAAAAACAAGTCAATATCTATATTAGCATTACATCAAATTACAGTAAAACTAACTAGACAGGCAACATAGTTCAGAAGTGTTGCTATTTACATAAAATATATGTACAATGAAGCAGCTGTTAGCTTCTCATCATAAGATTAGAGTTCTGTCTGCCTCAGTCACATACATAGATTAGAGGGATCCATCCTGTCTCCTTGAATATTCCCCGGGGAATGGAATTTAAGTTTATTCTACAGCACAGTAGCAACAACGAGGCCTTATTCTTACTTAGTGTAGAGGGATCTAAGGTTTCTACTCTCATTCACAAATTCTGTGTCCTGAAAGGAAGCATGCTGTCACTAGCTTCTTATCCAGTCTAATGAAGGCAGAATCTTCTATGCAGAACTGCAGAGTCACCATTGAATAAGACTTTACCTTCGGTGTTTTGTAGACCATATGGGTGTAGGCCTGCGATGGTGACAACCTCCTTCACTGATGAGTGAGGACACATGTGCAGCTGTAGTTATGCGTCTTAGAGGTAAAGGTTCTGATATGACTAGCAGTCTTACATAATAATTTCTTAACAAACTCACATAAGAGTTTAGTGTTGCATTGCTATATACTCCAGAAAGGTTGTTTTTCAATATATATATGTAGATATAGATATATATGGATTACAATCATAAGCTTGAAGTCCTACAACAGAGAACCTTATAAGGTCAAGCTGGAGATATCGAAAGCCAAGAAGGTGAACCAACAAATTATAACACAATGCCAGCTTTTTCACAGTGGGAAATCCTAGTTCTGCCCAACTCACCACCGATTAATTATCTATGCAAACTCCAAGATTGCATTACAGTTGGGAAAGGAGAAAATCCTAATCTCTACTGCACCGCAATCCCGCATAATGACTGTTCAAGCTGTTTGGGTTTCCAATATCCTGGCTCAAGCTTGTAAGTTTCTCACTTATGGGACTTCTCTCATATAATAGGGACCTACACACACACACACACACACACACACACACACTATATATATATATATATATATATATATATACATATATATATATATATATATATATATATATATATATATATATATATATATATATATATATATATATATATATATATATACATATGCAAAATTCAAAACACTAGAACTGCAACATTTAATATCTGTTTTACTGTTGATGCCATTTCAAAGTGATACCTGCAAAACGTCCAATGAATGTTTATTACCTGCATTAATTAAGTATTGGAATTCAGTCTGCTTGACTTGCTTCATAATGTTTATTGCTTAGTCATATGAAAAATTCATCTCATAAAGTGAAAGGTATTAGAATTATTTTGCAATACCACGTAATGTTTTTGTGTTTTCAAGAAGTTTCTTCTATCAAAATGGCTGAGTTGAGCAAGTCACCACACTCATGCTAGAGTGGAGGTAGAAGACAGTGAAGCCATTCAGTGCTTTGCATAATGCTGATGTAGAATTACTTTATTACATACTACAATGCTTTAGAAAATGCTGAATAAATGACAAATTATCCATAATGAGCACATGAACAGAAATAATGTAAATATTAATATAAGCACAGATAAACATTGATGTGAATATTTCATTGCAGCTTAGACTAGTTACTTAAAATTGTTTATAAAGTTAGCATCCCTTGCAGAAATGCACCTTTCCCTTCATCCTTCCTGAAATGGACTATCTGCTATGTTTGCCACGCAGATCAATATGTCAACATCAAACCACCATCCACTCCTTGACAGATACAGTGGTGTCTGTAACTGTATCACCTCAGAAATTGTCATAACACCTCATTAGTTACATAGCATACTATTCAAAAAGAAAAATAACAGGTTGTCAAGGATTAACACCTGCTCAGCTCTGTTCATCTCTGCTGTAAGTTTGCAAGAAATACCTGAGCAAGGTCCAGTCACATATTTACTAGCCATGCATGAAGTAGAAATGCTTTGACAGTAGTAAAAAAATAATAATAATAATAAACAATCTGACAGTCATTATAAATTATAAGTTGCTTTCAGCCATGATATACATGCATATAAAATGAGCAAGCAACTTTCATTCCTTTTTTTTTTAATTTTTGTAACTCCATAGCTTAGGAGGAAATAGCCCATGGCAGGGAGAGAGTCAGTTAGAGAAATTAGTGTGGAGAACTCATAAGTAGCAAGCATATGAAAAGTTGCAAACAAATATAAAACCTTGAAAAATAATTATTTTCTGTAATGTAACTGATGGATCATATTTAAAGTAAACAAATAAAAAGAGGTAAATGAATGTCAGCTCTCATTGCCTGTTAGTAGTGTCACCTTTTACTGTAGTAATCCCTAAACTACTAATTCATTTAAATAATTTAAGAAGCATTAATGTTAATTGTCATTAGTACTTTTTCTCAGAATGCCTTCAGAGGTTGGGGGACAGTGTATAAATTGGATATGATAGCAATTTCTGAATAAAGGAATATATCCTTACTTTAAATTCATTAAATAAAGTATAATGTTTAAAAAAAATTGTTATTCTTGTCTCCATTTCTGCCTGTCAGTCTTCCTTTTATACTTCTTTTTCCATACATTCAGAGATCCCAAGGGTAGCACAGCAGTCTGCCTCCCAGATGAGGGACTACTCACCACTACACCATCTGCCCACCTGGGAACATCTTTACAGGTTGCAGTCATGGATCCGCCCTTGTGGGTCTCCACGTGCATGGCAGGCAATCAAGCTGTAAAGGCTAAGTGCTTTAAAGCTTGTTTGAGGCAGCAGTTGAGTAAGTAGTAGAAACATGCCTGCAACCTATTGAAGGCCTGCTCTGGTTGAGGGCAACACTCACTGACCTGGCCTGCTGCAGTCAACAAGCCAGTGAAGGCCTCCATCCCCACACCAATAAGGTCTACCTCTCAAGGTGCAGAGAAAGGAGACAATTCAGGTCTTCAGGACAGTGATGTTACCTGCATGCCACACCCTCCTCCTTACCTCTTATTTTGTGTCGGCCTGAAATCCACGTCTTGTCACCAATCCCAATGTCATCCCACCACAGTGCTATTGTCTGCCTTGTCAGCATTTTATGTTTATATATTATCCTTAACTCTTTCCTAAGTCACTCCCCTAAACCCTCTGTCTTATTCCTTCCCCAATATATCTTTTAAAAAAGAACTGGAAAAGGGTGGTCTATTTCCCACAAAAACATAGTGTCCCACCTTATGTAGCACAACCCTCTTAATGTCTTCATTGTGGGTGTCCCTTGTCTTCTCTTTCTCCCTCAAGTCCAAATTTTCTATCTTCTCCCTTTCCAACCATATAAAAGATCAGTCAGGATGTCTACATAAGAACACCCTTAGAGTAAATAATTAAACATTATAGCAGTTTGAGTTTATTTCTGGATTACTGTACTCAGCACAGCTCAGCACAGATTCCCTTATGAGATCTCAAAAGAGCTGCCCGGATGTGTGCATACAGTCACTTAATGAAAGCAGTGAGTGAAAAGAAATTATAACTTTACATATGTATGGCTTCCACCACACATAACTACTTATACAAGAGAACATGGACGAAATTCTTATGAGTGTGTCTCTCGGAATGGAGATATGATACCAGTCAGCATGCAAAGGAGAGTAGTATTGCTGGAACTGAATTCATCCTCAAGTCTTTCTGAGTACTTTCATGAGGTAGACCCTGTTTTCAAAAAAATCTCACCAAGACAACACTGATGTATGGACTGTATTTAATATAGCTTATATCATGGACAGAAGTAGGTTAAAAAACAAAAAACATAGCTGGTTGAGCAAGCCCCAGGATAAAAAGTACCAATCCTGGTAGTCACATTGGTGTCAGGTCTGGAAAAAAGGACAATGTAAAATCCTCAAGACACAGAAGCATTCTTTCAATGGGATTAGACCAAGCTCAGAGGATGGGCCCCCAGTTGCAGAAGGTAGTAGTCCGCAAAAATCACACAAAATTGACAGGCCAAACAAGAGCCATAAAGATGGTAGACTAGACTATTGAGGATAAGAAATAAATTATCTATTGTTATTATTATGCAAGAATCCCAGAATTTCTAGACAAAATATATACAAAAAAGATTGAGAAAGAAATTACAGGAAAGAAGACTACTTGCATGGGAAAAACTGTTAAAAGCTTTACAAGCAATTTTGTGTTTATTAATACAACAGATTCATGAAAAACATTATATAGGCTAAGAAACCTTGGGCCATTTGGTAAAAGAAGCAACAGAGGAACTGTGAAAATATAAAGAACAAAATCTAGAGATTTTTGAAAGGTATAAAAAAGAAATATGGATGTGGGAAAGAAAAAGAGATCTGATATTGTACAATATTTACACAAAGGAAAATGCCAAATTGAATATTTCTGGAGCTGCTTTTTTTTTTGTATTATTTAAAGAGAAATACAGGCAAAGGCACCCATATATAGACATAAGAAAGAAAAAGAGATTTAATGTTGGTGTAATATTTATGCAAATGAGAAAACAAAACTTATCAATACAAAAAAGCAGCATCAAAGATATTTGAAGAGAAATACAGGAAAAGGACTCCAAATATGGAAAATTTTACAATACAAAAATTTAGAAAGCAGAGGAGGAAGTAGAAAACAGGATTAGTAATGGAGAAGTTTAACAGAAACTGAAGTTATGGATTGCCTGCAAAGTGGAGGATGTAGAGCAAGATTCAATAAAGCCTACAGTAAGTGTACACTGTTCTGAGTGAATAGACAACACAGACATAACTCACACTTTCTTCCTCCAATTTTAGTTTTCCAACTGATATTCTTGAAGCTTTAAATATTGATATGGATTCATAAAGGTTACCACAAAGTGTAGACTACAAATGCACTTAGTGTAATCTTTCTAAGTGACTAGAAAACAGAAAAAGTGTGATATGAATTTTATTCAATACGTATCGTGTACACTTAGTACAGGCTTTATTGAATCTGGCCCGTAGTGTAGGAAATTTGACTTGAATAACATCACAGCATGATAAAATAATAAATCCACAAATTAAGGAGATACCAGTGGAACTGGAAACAGTTGCCATATGAAGATACTTTGGAGACTTCAGAAGGAAACCAGTACAAAAGTTGTGTTGGATATGCAGAGCAAGAGAAGGAACAGGGAAATGTGGCAACTCTGACCCAGTTAATGTTGTAGAGTAATAGATCTGTGAGTTCCCATTTGAAAGAGCAATGGATGCACAGGGTGAAGTTGAAAAAATATGGCACAGGAAGATTTACTGGAGCATTCTGTAAAATGCCTGTGGGGAATGGAGAACAAAGAATGCACACTTAGTTTAGAAGAAAATGATCTAAGGGAAGAATTGTTTGAATTAATAGGGATGGATAGACATACTAAGATCAATGAAGGAAATACACCACAGAAAATCAATAATACCCAAAATATTAGAAGTTTGATAAAATGAATGATCACAGTAATCAAGACTGTTTATAAAAATTCATACAATATAACAGAAGTAAATAGAATATATTACTGTGCAGCTAAATTAATAGATAAAGCCTTACCACAAAAACACAGGCAATAAGGGAAAGGAACGGGAGAAATCAAATGCTATCATGGAAGTTTTGCATAGAGAAAACTATAAACCAATTAAGACAAGAAGTGTCACTGTTAGCAGAGTACAGAAGAGGGAACAGATCAACAAAAATGCGCAGAAAGGTAGATGTGATAAAGCAAGGATTTGAATCAGAACAGAGCAGGATCTGTTGTACACTATTGAAATAATAAACTAAATATATCAGTGCTGGCAGAAAAACTTAAAAGATAAATAGATAACTATAAAGGAAAAGTACAAAATAAGCAATTTATTGATGACCCAAAAAATTTGCATATACAGTTGGGAAACAAAGCAAAAGGAATAGAAGCACCACCAAAAAGGAGAAATAGACACATTTTGGAGAAATATCTATGTGGAACACAGCAAACATACTGAATGGATAAAGGAAGTAAAGGAAAGAATAAGAAGTTTAAATCGACAGGATATGAAATGGGATGAAATAACTGCCAGAGAATCTAAAACAAAATTAAGAAAAGCTCTTAAATGGAAAACCTTAGGCCAAGATGCAGTACTTAACTTTACATGAAGATTTATCCATGAGTAAGAACTAATTATATGCACACCAGAAACAGATGCCTACCTGTTTAATAACAGGTAAAACGATACTCGTCCTTAAGAGTAAACTTGCAAGATCTCATAAAAACTATAAGCCAATAAATTGTCTTCCAAAGATGTATAAACTATACACTGGGATTGATGCCGATATATTTTATACTGATTTAGAAGAAGACTCGGTCATAGCTATAGAACAAAAGGGTAACAAAAGAAAGCCATATGGAGCAAAGAATTGTCAGTGGTTAAAGTCACAATGAAGAACTGTTAAAAGAGGAAGACTTTAAGTATGGCATGGAGAAATTACAAAAAAATGTTTGACAGCATCCCACATTCATAGATAAAAGAGTGCTAACAAATGTATAACATGCACCCTACATTGATTGATTACATTACAGTGACCATGAAACAGTTGCAAACCACTTTCCAGTTAAGCCATAATAAAGTACAAATTATTATCCTAGGGATAACAATTCAACAGGAGATATTCCACTGAGACTATCACCACTGCTCTTTTGTCTTGCCCTTAACCAGTTAAGCTGTATACTTAATAAATTAGGTCATGGTTACAATTTGGCTCCCAAAAAACAACAAAATGTAAAGACTTCTCATCTTCTCTTTGTGGATGATTTAAAACTGGATATTTCATCAAATGAGGAATTGAAAATACCACTAGAAATACTTAAAACTTTCTCAGGTGATATAAGAATGTTATTTGCTCTTGATGAATGTGCAAAAGTACCTTTAAGACAGGAAATCTGCAGCTCCAAGAAAACATCAGTTTGGGACAGGAATGTGGAGTCTATATTATAATCTCGAAGGTTTAAAACTTCAAATCACTAAAGATCGAACTTTAATGATTGAAGTCTTAAACCATCGAAACAAGAAAAATACTAAATTAAATAATAAAAAACTAAATAGTGTGTAGGAAGGTGGCAAGCCCCCCTGCACCACCACACCCCCCTACTTAAATATACCAATTCCAAGAATGCACTAAATTGAAGTAAACAGAAATCTCCCCCAAGGAGATTTTCCATTTAAACGTTCAATGTAGTGTGTTTTCGGTATTCTCGTGTCGACAATATCATATTCAGTATTGTCAGACTTCGAGATTTTAATATAGACTCCAGGAATGTGATATAAAAGAACTTGTGCAAGAGGAAGTGTATAAATATTTGGGAATTGATGAAGGATCAACAATAAAACACAGACCAATGCAAATAAAACTCAGTAAAAGAATAATTTAGAAGACTAAAATTAATACCAAAAACAGCTCTGACCTCTAGGATTAAAGTCCAAGCTAATAAACCAATTTGCTCTTCCTTTTTTAACTTACAGTTTTGGGGTGATTGACTGGCCACAAAATGTACTGGATCAGTTGGACAGGAAAACAAGAGAAATGCTTTATGCTTATGAAGTTATTTATAAAAATCAGTGCATACCAATATTATATATTCCCCATTCTCAAGGATGTATGGTCCTCCTCAAAACTGATTACATGTATGGATCTGTAACTGTAATACTGCATACATATTTGCTGACCTCACAAGACCCAAACATTGAGAAAGTTTTAAAACATGAGGAGAAGAAGTCTAAGATGACTTCCCTGCTTAGTTTAGCAGAAGCATATTGGTATCAAGCAGGAATGGAAATCAAACCAGAAGTAGATTAAAATCAAGCAGCAATCAAATGTGTCAAAAAGCAACAAATAAAAAGAATATAAGGTGAAGGACCAGATGAGAAACCAAAACATGAGGAAAATGCATAAATATACTTGCAAGTACATAAAACTACAGTAACAACCTCATGCCAATCAGGATTTATCACAGGAATGGTTACGGAGAAGTGAATTTAAACTAAAAGATGGAAGGTTAATATTGGTGGTTCAGGATAGTGGACTATGTACACATTGGTTTACAAAATACATTGAACATGTCTGAGAAACAGACAAACCTGGGTTTTGTAAAACAGAATTGGAAACAGTTGAACATCTTGTTGCTGGGTGTGATACACTGATGGCATAAGGCCTGTATACTGAAAGGCATAATAATGTGGCCAGACTGTTCCATTGAGGACTATAATACTGAAATTGTTGAGAATATTTGGAAACATGTGCCACAAAGTACTATAGAGAATGATGGTTTATGTCACATGCCCCATTACCATCAGTTCAAAAAATAGATGTGAGAAAACCAGATATAGTAGTCCAGGAAAAGAAGACAAAAGTAACATTGATGACTGAAATTGCTACACCCAATGATTACAGTGTCTTACATACAGAAAGACATAAAGTCATGCTAAAAGAGTATTTGCAGGCAGAAACAAGAGCAATGTGAAATAAGGATACCCATACAGTTCCAACAATAGAAAGAGCAATATGCCTAATTTGCGGTCATAATCAGGTATGTTACTGATACATGTAACTCTGTATGAATTGCAGAAGGAGTAAGTTCTGGATAAATTACGGGTTTGTGCGAAGAGTACTTTTGGATAACATCAAAGACTGAAATAATACTAATTTCATGAACTTTAATCATACTTTGACTTGGGAATGAGGTCCATTCCCATTATGGAATTAGCAACCCAAAGTCTTGGAGAAATTAAAAAGGGAGAATATGGATGAAACTCTGAGTGTTTCAGCTCATAACTGAGATTTTCTGTAATCAGCACTTTTCATCCTTGCTTATCCAATTCCCATATAGTCAAGCCAGTAGGAGTAACACCACTCTTTGCTAATTATCTCTACTCATATGTGGAATGTGGCACTGTGAATACCACCCTAAAGTTTCCTATGATCAGCAGTTCATGCAAACACAGTAGTGGTAAAGCACATAAGGGACACCATAGTGACATGCACACCAGCACCATGACCATCTGTACTGTAGAAATATTCCACCAAGCTGTAAAAATCAAGCTAATGAAGATGAAGGTGAGAATTCACAAAAGGTAGGATAGCAGAAAATGCATGCTAGCTTGTAAGGCGGTTTCCATAAATGTTAGCCCCATAACAATATAAGAGCACTCATAATTTGAGAATTATAGGACTGATACAGTCAAATACAGGCTCAAGTTATGGTTACAAAATGATGCTGTCATCAGCAACATAAACATTACATTAAAGACTAAAGGTGATGAGTTTACAGAGATCTTATAATCTGTATCATCTAGCTGTCATTTTGTAGTTACTACACATTCATGTATGTGTGTTTGTGTTAGATATGAATAGGGAGAGATCTGGGGAAAGAAACACACACGCACACACACGCACACGCGCGCGCACACACGCACACACACACGCACACGCACGCACGCACACACAGGCACACACACACACACACTTTGTATGCTGTCTTACGCAGTTATGACATGTTCTCGATCCCATATTTTGAGCTCCCTCAGCTATGTTAATATAATTTGTGCTATGTCTAGAACACTGTGCACTACTGCACACATGCACACACAAAGGAGCCCATCAATACATATAAAACACTTGTTTCCATTCACTTTCTTTTTGATCCTACTTTATTTTCAGGAAGTGTATTTCAATCATTTATGATCATTCCTGTAAAAACTGGTTTCAAATATCATAAGTTTCCTAATATGTACTTAGACTATAAGTTTTTGTTCTCATTATGTTTTTTTTTTTTTTTTTTTTTGAAATAATGGCACCCACCTGAACTCATTTCTTTGAGTACCTTGAGTAATTTTGTTTTGTATTTAATTTCTGTCTTTTCCTCAAGGTTAATTGTGATGTTCATTTAGTTTCACTTTGTATGCTGTCTTACGCAGTTATGACATGTTCTCGATCCCATATTTTGAGCTCCCTCAGCTATGTTAATATAATTTGTGCTATGTCTAGAACACTGTGCACTACTGCAATGGTAGTATCACCTGCTGGAATTTCTGTTTTTCTTCTGGTGTTTATTTTTGCAATTTCTAGTATTCTACTAGCCATGCTCAAAGATTTTTTCACAGAGTTTGCTTGCCTATGATTTCAGTTTTGTAATCTGGTTTTGTTTTTACCCCTGTCCCTCAATTCTGCATTCCTTTTTCAGTGTTTGGTAACCATTTGCTTACAGAATATGCATCTCAGATGTCTCAGATATTGGTCAGATGAAAACAAAGCCCAGTAATGCCTTAGATACAGACTTACATTAGTTACAACTACTGTACACCACCCTAGACTTTAATGTATCTGTCAGCCATTCATTTATCATACTAAACATCACCGTAAAATTTCTCCTTCTACTGTGTTCTTGTTTGTTAAGTAGTTAAAGACGTTCCCTAGGTCAAACACAATGTAAACATAGCTATAAATTTATCTTTTTAAGTGTTTAGTCTTACTCTCAGGTCCTCTTTCCTAGTCTTTAGTTAAACATTCACTATAATTATAGCATTTGTATGCAACCATTAGCAAGTCACTAAATCTTTTAAATGGACAGCTGCTTGTCATTTTCCATTAAATCTTATTCTAGCTTGTCACCTGCCATTCACCTCTACAAAAACATATCCAAAGGCCAGTTTCTTGGTTCTGCTACCTATGCACCATCTGAAGTTTATATTTCAAATGAGTCTAATTACCTTTTACTCAAATGTCCGTAGCATCTAAACACCAAATTGTCTGAGAATATGTTTCGTCACATTTCTTTAGTTTTATAATTTGCTATACATTCCTCTATCTGTCTATCTGCATGACTGTGTGTGTGTGTGTGTGTGTGTGTGTGTGTGTGTGTGTGTGTGTGTGTGTGTGTGTTGATGTTTGAGCTTTCATTCATTGCATCATTTTAGAGGATACTGAATGCTGCATGTGACATACATATTGTAAAATTGTTACATTTACAAGTATTTTGGTTTTAAAGAATTGTTAATGCTACTGTGTGATGTAAATATTAAGTAAATAATGCTGTTCCTTTAACTGCAGTCAGGTAATGCTACATATTGGCTAGAGGAAAAATCACTTGATTTTGGGTTATTATGAATGTAATTACATAATTCATTCTTGTATAAAAGGAGGGCTTTTCTAAGCTATGGTACATGCACAAGGATATTAAGTTGGATAATCATTGTCTGTGAACTGGAAGACAAAAGAATGAATGGAGGCTATCACTGTGACTCAGTAAGAGATGGGTCCTCATGCCTAAAGGGAGGTGCCTGTAGTTTCCTAAAGCATGGAGTGGGAAAATATGTAGATATGCTATATAACTGTACGCACTGATTGGAGTGGATGAAAGCAGGTTCATTTAATCCTGTTACAAATTTATCATAGCTAGTCCAGGATTTTTCAGTATATTTGCACTTTATTTTCTCAAACTCTGGAGAACACTGTTGTTGTTGTGTCTTTCGGCTTTTCCCGGTTAGGGGTCGCCACAGTGGAACTCCGGTCTGCTAATACTTGGCAGTAGATTTTTATGTGCCGAGTTGCCGGCCCTGACGCACAACCTTCAATGAAGGTATGCCCATTCATGCATGTCTCCACACAGAAGACGCTCTAGCTGAGAATTGAACGGGACAACATCTTACTGTGAGGCGACAATGCTACCGCAGCACCACCACCGCAGTTTGCTAGTCCAGGATTTTTCAGTATATTTGCACTTTATTTTCTCAAACACTGGAGAACACTGTTCATGGGCATATTTTCATAATGGTAAGAATATAATTGTATTTGCTCTGTAACATATAATTTTAGTTATTTTGAATAATGACAAATACTTTATGTTGTATATTATTATTTCCAGTTGTATATTTTAAATAATGGCATATAGTGTATATTGTATTCTATGCTTGACTACATATTTTTGGAAGATAATTTTTTCAGATTCTATATAGTAATGCTATTTTACTTAACCAATATTGTAAGAGAAATGTTATTGAAAAATATCTTGTTTCTCTTCGTTTCCATTTTAAATGAGTGCAACCTCCTCTAAGCAGGTTTTATTAAAAAAGCGGAGTTAGCAAATTAACTTTATGCTGCACCTTTGTTCTTCCACACATTTTTTCAAAGATTATATAAGCTTCTGTTGCTATAATCTTTAGGCCTCTCCATTTATCAGCTTGGTTAACTGCACGTATTTCAAAGGTGTTGCCCCTTTGTATGTTCTTTATTTTATAACCTGTTTCACTATATTTTCCTTCTTTCGATTTTTTTTTGTAATTGAATTGAAATGGCATAATTTTATAATTGCTGAGATATTTTTTGTAAAAAGTAGGTTATTTCTTTGGTTGTACGTCACCTACTGTACATTGCTTTGTTTATATATGCATTATTAAACTATCAGTCATTATAATTTTGGTAAGTTTAGTAATTCCCTTTAAGTTTCTCATGCATTTATTTCAGTTTATTCCTATTAATTTTATGTGTTGCATGTGTCAGTGCCAAATGGAAGTGAGGATGGCTTATCTGTAGAACACATCAGTGCTTTAAATAACATTTCAGCTTTATAATAGGCATAGAATGGTTGTGCGAGTAAACTTACGTAAAAGTAGACATTTGGTTGATCACGACTGCAGTAGAATAAGCTAAAAGGGTTATACACTACATAGGATATAATAGACAGCCAGCTTCCAAAGCTAAAGGGCAGCTTCTAGGTCTATATTACCTCATCTTAAAACCTACCCATCTAATGCCTTTTCGTCGACCACTAAACATCAAACTTCCATTTCTGCAAATGCCCACTTTAGCGATTTTTTTTTTTCCTATGGGGAAAGATCACTTGGCTATCCTCATGAATTTGCTATTTTCCCCACTGTAGTGTGAGCTCTGATTTGATATATTCAGTTGGGGGGGGTGAGGCCACAGGCTCCCACATTGGGTGCGTGGGGTGAAGCCCCCTACTTTGAATGGTTTGAAATTGTGTGTCGTTTGTGGTTGGCCAAGCAATTTATTCCCTTAGAAAAAAAATTGCTGAAGTGGTCGTTAGCAGAAAAGGAAGTTCGATATTTAGTGGTCGACAAAAAGGTGTTCAATGGGTAGGTTTTTTGATGAGGTAATATAGACCCCAGCTTCCACATGCCCAAACCATTAGTCAGTTCAAGCTAAGCAGACACAAAAGAAAAGATAGTGTGCCAAGCCCTTTACAGCTTTCATGCCAATGGAGAAAGCGAGACTGAGCCCTGAGAGAATATTGCTAGGAACCGCAAAAAATAAATATTCACACCCTGACCTAAAAAACACCAAAAAACAAGGGGGGGTGTGGCTACTGCAGCAGTGACCATTATTACAGTAAGTATGGGAGGTAAAAGGAGAAAGGTCCTAGCAAAGCTTGACCTAGACTTGAAGAAGGAATCTAGCTTGTAGTGCTTTGTAAAAGTAAATCTGATAACAAAGCTGCTTCTTCCAGTATTCATTAACAGTCCTAGCCTTTCCAATAAGCCGCACATGAAGCCAAGGCCCTGGTAAAATGTGCCTTGACCCTGCATGACATAGTCTTATTATGGTGGGAAAAGAAAAAAGCCATAGCCTAAGACAACCACTTGGAAATAGTCTGCTATGACATAGGTTGTCTCTTCCTACTTTTACAAGAAATGAAGAACTGATCGGAAGTTCTGAAAGATTTAGTTCTGTCAAGATAGTACCCAGGTTGTCTGGGTACATCCAAGGTATGAAATATCCTTTCTCCAAGATTTTGTGAATGAGGGAGAAACACAGGGAGATGGATAGTTTGGCTTAATGTTAACTTGGATACCACTTTAAGCATAAAAGGAGGATTACTTCTTAAGGAAACCCTCTCGCTACAGAAAAGAGATAAGGTTGACCCACCACAAGAGCTTAAAACTTAGATACTCTTCTTGCAGAGGTCAGAGCAACTGGTAAAACTGTTTTCTCTGTTAAGAACCTCAAGTCAGTCAGATAAGTTGGTTCAAATGAAGCAAGTGTAAACTTCTTTAACACAAAATTAAGATCCCAAGGAATAGCCACCAGTTTTCTTGGAGGTCTCTTATGCAATAGTCTTTCAAAAAACATTTTTGACATGGCAATGTCCTTAAAGAGGGGATCCATAGGCAGAGATGCTAAAATGGCTGACAAATGAACCCTGGCTGAGTAGTTAGGCCATAGAAAAGTAACTCACATAAATACTATAAAACCAGAGAAACACTAGCCCTGAATGGGTACTGGATATGTTGTCAGCGCCAACTAGAAAACCTTTTCAATTTTATAAGATATGATTTTCTAAAAGCAAGCTTTTTTGCTTCCATTAGTACGTGCTGCATATCTTCAGTGAACAGCTGACTAAACAGCATTAAGACACTATCACCTAGACAGTAAGTTGAAGTTTTTTGGGGTCGAGATGTATCATCCAGGGACAAAGCGGTCATAACATCCCAGTATTCTTCCCTTATAAGACCCATTATTGAGTACAATGCCCACTTTGGCATGTACCTCACAAAGGACATGCAGCAGCTGAAGACACCACAGAGGTTCCTCATCAGGAGAATCCAGGGCCTCAAACATCTACCCTACATAGATAGGCTACAGGCCCTGTCCCTCTACTCAGTCTCCTACAGACTACTCAGAGCTGACCTCTGTCTGGCATACAAAGCAATCTCAGATCCTGCTTTGATGGGATTGCAGCTTATCCGTAAGTCAAGCTCCACTCGAGTAACCCACATGCGTGACCTCAACTTGGTCTGTGACATCAATAGGACTTGCTGGCGGGACAGATATGTGTCTCAGAGAATCCCCCTTTTGTGGAATAGACTCCCTCTCCACATCAAGCAGAATACCTCATTAATTCTTTTTAACTGCAACCTGGATAACTGGATGGGGAATAAAAAATACACCCCTGGGATTCCACCTGTGTCCCTACTGGACAGTGACATAGGATGCTGACTTGTTGGAACATGGTCTAAATTCTTGGCTAGGTTTGAAAGGGCCTCAGGGCCAATAGCCTAGTAACATCCTATGATCCTATGATCAAATACGTGTTCTTGTGAGAGTAGGTCTAACCTCTGTGTAAGCTTTTGGTAATTGCCCATAGCCAATTCCAAAAGAATAAACACTGTTGCATGGGCGAGAAGAGACTCACCACATTGTTCTTGGGGGTTTCTTATGAATCTTCAGAAGTACCCTCCATATCAGTGGAAGGGGTAGAAAAGCATACTGGAACATTCCTGTCCAAGGAAAAGAAAAAAAAGAAGGCATCTGTATTCCAGGTCTTCTTGCATGAGTCCTGAAGCAGAATCTTGACAGCTGACTGTTCAATGAGCAGGCAAAGGGGTCTTTTTGAGGAACTCCTTACAGATGGATCAGATCTCATAAGACCTCCCTGACCTAGTTTTTATTCAAGAGGGTTAGCCTTTGTCCTGCTCAGCTTATCCGCCACACAATTTTGCTCTGATGAAATGTAGGACAGCTGTACAGTGAAACTGTGGTGTACAGCTGTATCTCATGCTAAAATGACTAGCCTGCTTAGAGGGTTAAGACCTGGTTCCCAATTGCTAGTTTATGCACCACATTGTTGTGGTATTGTCCTTAACTTGAAGTGGTCCTGGGGACCAAAGCTGATTCAGAGAGCTGAGTGCCTTGGCAAGGTCAAGCATCTCTCTTGCATTTTTGTGCTTCTGCCTATCTTTGTTGTCCTAAATATCTTGAACATTTATCAGTCTTGGCACTTCTCCTCAAGCAATCTCCAAGATGTCTTTGGTGGCTGGCTGCTTTGGAGCAGGTGGAGAGAAGGGAATATTTGATGTCTCCATCAAGTGATTTCTCTTCTCAGAAATCCAAGAACTGGAATCAGAAATGATAATGGGCATTGATGGTGGGACCTAAAAGACTTCAGATACCATTGTATCTTTCTCATGTTGAGTCTTGCCAGAGAGAGACTGAAATTAGGATCATAGGAGATTACTAGGGTATCAACTCAGAGGTCATTTTAAGCCTAGCCATTTTGACCCAAGGTAATACCATAAAAGTACTAGTCAGTACTCAAGATGGCATTTAGTGATGACTGCCCATGTCCAGGAGAGCTTTGAGCACTATCCCCAGTGAGAATTTATGTTACCCCATCCACTCGTCCTGGATCCTCTTGAACAGTGTCATAGTGGTGCTCTGTTTCACATGAATTGGCAGCCTGTTCCAAACATGTGGCATTCACTGGAAGATAAATCTGTCCCTTCACCAAGTCCTATTTAAGTCACAAGCCATATTTACGTCCCTAGAATGGGTAGCCCTAGACCCATTTGATTTACAGATATGCAGGAAGTTCATTAGGTTTGGGTCTTGGGTTGCTCTGTTGGCCAGGCATAAGTCTCCCCTAAGAAGTCTATATGATACAGACTATAGTGAAGGGGACTTTAGCTGGTCAATTTAAGACACATGCTGGAGACCATTGATTTTCTTTGTTAGAAACCTCTGAGGTCTCACTAATTGCTGTAGGTGCTTAGTACCATAAATACCGAGTGGGTCATTATACTCAATTATGGGCCTGATAAGTGCTGAGTATAGGGGGGTTATAACCTCTTTTGCTCTCAAGGTGATGCCTTTACTAATAAATTCAGCTATGTGGAATGCTTTCCTTACAATGGTAGACATGTAGTGGTTGAAGTTAAGGTCATGGTCAACCTGTGATCCCAGGTCCCTTACCACTTCATGGGAACTTAAGGTATTGTTGTTGATTTTATAGTGTGAAGGGACATTGTTTGTGCCAAAGGAAATGGCGATGCATTTCTTTGCATTCAGTTTGAGACCATGACTAATACACCAGTTGTTGATCTGTGTAAGATCCTCTTGGAGTGTACTGATATCATTTGGGTATTCAATGATATTGCATAATTTGCAGTCATTTGCAAATTTGGTCAGCCACAACCCTTTAGTTTTGATCTGAACTTCTGAGAAGTATACACAAAACAGTAGGGAGCCCAGCACTGACCCCTGTGGCACCCCACTGGTAACAGGTCTGCTGGTTGATGTGGAGTCACCCACTTTGATGGTGTGTGTGCAGTTTGTGAGCCAGTTAGCAAACCATCTTACAACAAAAGGGTTTACATTCAGTTTGCTAAGTTTATCAGTAATGCCTGAAAGTGGGATTGTGCTGAAAGGCTTTGACAAGTTAAGGGATGTTGTGTGCACAGATTTGCCTTCATCAATGGCCTTGGTCATGCTTTCAAAGAAATATACCAGATTTAACAGGCAGGATTTGCACTTCATGAAGCCGAATTGGATAGGATCCAGGGTTTCTAGGTCACCTATGTCTTTATTTATAAGGTCCATAATGATATGCTTCATGGCCTTAAAGATGAGGATGGTCAGGCTTATGGGTCTGTAATTCCCTGAGTCTGTTGCTAGGCTACCTTTGTGGAGGGGAGCAACTGTAGCTGTTCTCCATTCCACAGGAACAAAGCCTGTGGTTAGGCTATGATTGAAAAGGATACTTAGTGGTGATGATAGTTCATGTTCTAGCCTGTTTATAAGACAGCCTGGGATGCCATCTGGTCCCATAGAATCTGTGTTCTTTGGGCAGGGCTATGAGGACCTGCTCTTCAGATATGTAAGGTGGATGGGGATTTTGGGGGAGGGTTGTTGTAAATTAAGAGGGGATACGGGAGTGAAATTTGTGCCAAACCTGTCTGCTAGGAGGTTCACCATCTCTGTGGGGTCAGTGTGTGTGATAGTGTTGGCCACCAATTGTGCACATGCTTGGGTCCTGCCCTTTAGATTATGTATGTAGCTGCAAAAGGCCTTATGGTTATCCTTGGGAGTACTTGTTAAGTTTCTCTCAAAGGAGCTCTTGGATGATTTGATAAGTTGTCTTATTTTCCTGTGAAAGCTGAAGATGGTGCTTTTCCATTGTCGGGCCCTTGCCTTTGTTTTCTTGGACAGCAAATGTTTGCATTTATTGTAGAGTTTGTTGATGCTGGAAGTCCACCATGGCAGCTTGATTTTACTTGGGGCTCTGGCTTTGATTCTATCTGGCACAGCTGAGTTTATGCACTTATGCAAGTGACTGTACAGGGCTTTAGTGTAATCTTCAGTGTAGTTACCATTTTCAGCTTGGAGTGAGGCTTGTAATGTATTTATAACTTCACCTAGGAGGGTATAGTTTGCCTTGGTGAAGTTTTCTAGTCTGATTTTACCCTTTGTGGGTTCTGGTGTTAGTGTCATTTCGAAGGTCACTGATTTGTGGTCAGTTTTAACTAATGAGGGTCCAACAGTTGCAGCAGAGCACTAGTTTGACATGTTGGTGAGGACCAGATCTGGAATTTTTGTTCCTCTTGTTGGGTATGTAAATTTGCTCAAGGACATTTGAATTCACAAAGTCAAAGACCTTTTGTGCTAGCGAATTTGGGCTAGAGTAGGTCTCCCAATTGATGGTGGGATAACTGAAATCCCCCATAACCAGTGTGTTCAGTAAAATTGGATTATCTTCAGTTTGGTTAAGTAGGACTTGAATGGGGTCTTACCCACCATAACCTGGACCTGGATAACTCCATGAAGTTGTCCAGTCTATCTAAACGGGAGATGAATTTATCTCTAGCATAAATTGAAGCACCACTTTCTTTGCTTTTCACACATTCATTTTGTGGTCTAAAGGTGTGTAAGGCATCATAGCCTTGCAAGGTCAAGGTACTCTCTGAGGCCTTAAACCAGGTTTCTGTGACTGCACAGACATCTCCTAGTGATAGAAGTGCTTGCAAGAAGTCTAGTGTTTGGTTTAAGCTCCTAGCATTTATCAGCATGACCCTTATTTTGTAAGATTGGTTAATTTCACATCAATAAAGTTGTATTCAAGATCTTGCTTAAAAAGGCACTATGCCAAGGTAAGAGGCTTTGACAGCAGCTGAAAGCCTGGGGGTGCCAGGTGCAAACTGTCTCTGGCAAAGAAGCGAGGTTTGTCAACCATGGCTTCCCAGGTAGACAGGAACTGGATCCCCTTGGAATGATGCCAAAAATTAACCCAATTATTGAATTCAATCATTTTTTTTATACTGTGGCATTGTTCTAGGTGAGGGTAGTATACTGCTCAAGGTTAGGGACTTACCTGCTTGGGACACATACTCAGAAAGCTCGACCATGTCTCGCTTCATATAGTCCAGCGAGGTACATCTCAGGTCATTCACACCAAAATGAACTATGACAGAGTCATAATGGTACCTGTTGCTGAGAGACATGAGTGCATGCATGGTTTGGCGGATCCTGGCACTAGACATGCAGCTGACCATGACTTCTTCCTCAAAAGTCAATAATTTGCTGAATAAAAAGAGAGATCTTCCATATTTTATTGATAGTGCAAAGACATTATGCCTGTGATTGTTTTGTTTAGAAACTTTGGATTCTTTCTAATTGTTTGATAGGATAGTGAGGTACATCCCAAAGGAGAACATTATACTGAATAATTGGACTGAGTGTAAGTGGTTACCTCTTTAGATCTTAATGATACGTCTATGCTAAATAAAATGCTTTCTTGATGACACTTGTCACACGATGGTCATTTATCATTTTTTTAGTGATGTGCTATCTAAAAAATATGAAGGGAAGGGATATCTACCAAAAAGTATGATACCTCACTTTTAAGCATTTAGTTTGAATCCATTTTTAGTGCACCAATAGTTTACTAGATAGAGTTCAGTCTGGAAAGTCTGGGTATCAGAGGGTGACAAGTTTGCAGTTATTTGCAAACATTGTAACCCAGAGGTCTTGGCTCTCTTCTTGGAGATCAGAGACATACAGTCTTAAAAGAAGAAATCCTAGCACCAGGCCCTGAGATACACTGCTGGTTACTTTCATACTTTCTAATGAAGTACCTGAAACTCATAGTGGGCAGATTCTGTTTTTCAGTAAGTTTGCTATCCATGTTATCACATATGAGTTGAATTTTAAACCACGTAGCTTTTTTATGATGTAAGAATGGGCAATCAGGTTGAATCCCTTGACCAGATCAAAATATAACATCTCTACTACATGGCCACGGTCAACGACTTCCATCACCATTTTGAAGAAGTTTGCAAGATTCAGTAGACAGGATCTACCATTCACAATGCCAGATTATTGAGGGTCAAGTTTAATAACATTCTAATACCATTTTTTAATAAAGTCGATTATAATACATTCATTGGCTTTGCAGATGAGGATTTTTAAGGCTGATAGGTCGGTAATTATCCATGTTGGTTGTAAGGCTATCCTTATGGAGTGGTATCATCTCAGTAGTGGACCATACATCAGGAACAAAAGCAGTAGCTAAACTTAGGTTAAATAACTAAAAAGTGTATCAGCAATGGCACATTTAACAGTTTTAATTAAGCAATGAGTTATATTGTCAGGTCCCATGGTTGAAATATTTTTGGTCTTGGTTAACAATTTCAGTAAACGATCATTAGTCATAATTTGTGGAGTAAGGGATTCAAATATTTCAGGGCTTTAAATAGAAGTTTGAGGTAAAATTGGCACTTAATTTGTTTGCAAAGATATTGACAATGTCTATTGGATTAGGTTAGGGGGAGTCATTATGAACAAGTTTAGAGCAATGCAGAAATAGTTTCTTAGTTTTTTTCATGTAGCTAAAGATGGATTAATAATTATCATTGGATGCAGTGGCCAAACTGTTCACAAGCTCCTTCATTGCACCTTGGTAGTGTTCTTCATTTTTTTTACAATTCTTTTGATATTATCCTTGATAAAATGTTTTTTGGATATACTAAATTTAAGGTGTTTCTTTCATTTGTTGGATATTTTATTTATGACAATGGATCACTAGGGTGGTTTATGAATTTCCCATGATGCTTTATTCTGGTGGGGACTGCTAGCTCTATGCATTTTGCTAGATGGGTGTAGGTCAGTGAAGGTACATCAAAACTGACCTGACATTTTATTAAGGATAATGTTGAGATTGGCATCTTTGCAATCCTTATATTCAGTGGGTTTACTGTTGAGACATTTGGGAGGTTAAAGGAGTAGGTCTCATGATACTGGCCAGACTTTACTGAGGTAGGAGATATGAGGGGAGTAGGGCAAAAAGCAACAATAATTGTAATATTCAGGTCAAGAATGCATTGTTCTCTAGTAGATTTGTTTACCAGCTGTTCAATTGTGTTTTTTTTTAATAAGTCTAGGAACTGGAGCATATCCTACATTGGAAGTATAGGTCTTCTAGTTTATTAAAGGGTAGTTAAAGTCATCCAAATAATTTTTTTTTTCTAAAAAGGAGATCATTTCAAAGACTGAAGAATCATATGTGCTCATCAGGGGACAAAGAAGGTGTTCTGTAAGAAGCTAATGAATCCTGTCTAGAGTGGTCTATACCAAGGAGTTCAGTACATGGGCCACTTGGCATCTACCCGGTGGTAACATGTTCCATGACAAACATGGAGACTATCCATAGTTGCCAGTGAGTTTGAAGGCATGTAAAGCACAAAAGTCTGGTACAGAGGGAATGCTTTCTTTACAGTTAAACCAAGTCTCAGTAACTACACAGACATGGATGCTTTTCAAATGCAAGAGAGCCTGAATGTCAGGCCATTTATTGCTTAGACATTCAACTTTGAGGAAAGCTACCTTAATAGTGTCTAATTTTGAGACTGATATGTTAATTATGTTGGAAAGCATATTAACTGGAATCTTTGTAGAAAAAGCAATGTGGGCAGGAAAGACTTTAGTCACTGTGCAGAAGCTATGGAAAAAAGGTGCAGACCATCTTTAGTTACGCAACATGGACTGTAAATCATCTTGTCCCATGCTGACATACACTAGTCCCCCCTAAAATGACACCAGACATTTAACCAATTACTGAAGCCTTTTACCTTTTCCTTGTATCGAGGCATCATTAATGATGAAGGAAGGATTCCACTCAGAACTCTTACATGCATTTGTTACATGCATAGAAAATTTCTGAAATGTCCTTCTACAATCCCTCAGGTTTGATGTCTCATGTTCTTCACTCCAACATGTACCACTAGCACATTGTAGTCTTATTTGTCAAAAGTTTAGGTCCTAAGCCATTGTAACATCAGAGATCCTGGCATGTAAAAGAAAACTTTGCAGCCCTGAGAGTGACAAGTCCATTTGCCTGACAATAACATCATCTA
Organism: Protopterus annectens; assembly: GCF_019279795.1. Taxonomy (NCBI): domain Eukaryota; kingdom Metazoa; phylum Chordata; order Ceratodontiformes; family Protopteridae; genus Protopterus; species Protopterus annectens. The sequence continues at coordinate 430,117,022 of NC_056742.1, read as the reverse complement.
TTACTAAAACATTTCTCTTGCTGCCATGGTTCAAAGTGACAGGTTTGAAGTGTTTTTCTCAGGGTGATGGGTCTTTCCAATTGTTTGATATGTTTAGTGAGATACGTCGTAAAGAGGATATTGTAATCGATAATTTTGGATGAGTGACTTGCATTTCACTGAGAATCATTTTATTTCTAGGAGGCTTTGGGAGTGATTCTTTTATAGGTCATCATATGGCATCTTGGTGTGATTAATGAAAAATTGTACTGGGTGATCTGAAGCTCATGGGAGAATCTTTTAGGTGAGAAGGGGGCGTCCAGATTTATTAGATATTTCTATCTCTCACAGATGAAATTATCAATGTTGAGTATATTTTCCAATTCGTTATCTTTGAGCATAAGGAAGTTTGTACATTGTCTTAAGAAGCTCAGTGTTAAAAGGTTGGCATCAGACGTGAAACTATCAGGTTGACCTTCTATCTTGTCCAGTGCTTAGGTGTTTAAATGAGCAAAGTGAAGTGTGGTAGAGGGTTTGTGTAATTATAATAGAATACAGAAGGGTCACCAGTGATTAGCAGCCTTGTCTGAGATGCTGCAGAAGTCAAAAGTAAGATGGTAAAAAGGGGTTAATACTTCTTGACAATGCACTGTGTACTAAACATGTAGGATGACAGGAAGGACTGGATACTTCTATCTTAAGAGGAGGGATTATTCGGTTTGATCTTCCAGTACTCATTGGTATGAGCAGAAGCGATGAAACCAGGAGGAGCTTCCAAAAGCAAATTTATAACAATGGCAGACAACTCAAGAGCAACCAAGTATAAAACAACAATATGGATTTTCTTGGCAGACACTCAATATACTCAATCTATGGAATACAATGGGAGGGCAAAAGTATTAAACTGAGTGACTTCAAAAAATGATTACTTTATAATTACTGACAGTAGCCAGTGAGGAATACAATAAAGAGAATAGTATGTCTAAGAACACAACTCAAATACATAAGACTGGAAAAATTACAGACATGACTATTTACTACCCTATAATTTTGACATCTGTACAGGGGAAATGTTTCGAAAGGTGCCTTAATGAGCTTATTATACAAGACAAGGAATCAAATAATCTGTATGACCTGTATCAATGTGGTTTTAGTAACAGAAGATTAACATTAACTAATTTAATTGACTTCTGTGACTATAAAACTACAACAATATACAAGGTATGACTGCAGTGGCCATTTATTTAGATTTGACAAAGTCCACATAAAGCTATACATGATATTCTTCTTAAATTAAATTTAAATCTGTATCTTATTAATTGGATTATTTAGTGGTTATGAGAAGAGAGACAAGCTATTGCTGTATTAGGACACAGTTGTGATCCTAATCCCATGTCCGCAGAGGTTCCATAAGGTTCAGTGTTGGGTATTTTGTTGTTTAATATTGTTTTCACAACTTTGTCAGCAATAAATTATTGATAGATGAAATAATATGCAGATGATTGTAAGCTGAGGACTGTTCTTACTTCAGCTGAAATATATAAAAACATAATTATATTACATAATGAATAAAGAGGACCAGTGGAGTGAATGCTCAACGGAGCAACAAGCTCAAAGATAAATAGTTAAAAACAAACACCGCTGAGCAAAACAATGGAGGATTGCAGTCTCATTTAAATCACAAGTAGCTCCTAAATCCAATAGCCAATGATGTAAATAATCCAAGTGCAGGCGAGGTATGTAAAAAGCAGGTTTATTAATAAAAAGAGGTGAGCGCTTTCGCATGAGCTTCTTCAGACCTATACAACTAAACTGTCTGTAAACATCAGTTTAAAAAGCCAAAATGGCGCCAAAATCCTGTCCATTATTTAAAGGTACATGGCTCATTAAAAATATCATGTAAAAAAGTCATATATAAAATTCCTATACACCATCATAAAACAGCTCATGCAAAAGCGCTCACCTCTTTTTATTAATAAACCTGCTTTTTACATACCTCGCCTGCACTTGGATTATTTACATCATTGGCTATTGGATTTAGGAGCTACTTGTGATTTAAATGAGACTGCAATCCTCCATTGTTTTGCTCAGCGGTGTTTGTTTTTAACTATTTATAATTATATTACAGAAATATTGTCCTGCGCTAACAATACTGGTATAAATTTTAGTATAAACAAATGTAATATTATATATTTTGGTAAAATATTATAAGGGAACTTATTTTATTATATAATAAAGACTTAACTGAGGTAGTTGACTACAGAGATTCGGGTGTATTAATTTCCTCAAATTTAACATTAACTTAGCATGTCAATGAAACTACAACAAAAGCATTGAAACAATTAGGTTTATTGTTGAAAATATTTATTTAAGAGATGAATAGTATATAGTGGAATTGCATAAATCACTTAGAAAACCTTTGTTTGAATATTTTTTTTTCATTTACAACAAAGACCAGCTAGCAAAACTTGAATATGTACAAAGTAAGTTCCCTAAGAGAATTAAATTACTGAAAGATCAAACTTTTGAAGAGAGATGTGGTGAATTAAGTTGTATTCAGTTCATTATAGACACCTCAGAGGGAAATTTATTTTTGGTAATCAGTATTTTGTAATAAATTGTTTCAGGCAATGTTTGATATTAATATCAATGTTAATAATAAGACTCATAAACATACAAATTGAATGTCAGGCAAAAACAAAACCAGTGCACCAGATAAAGTCCAGACCAGGCTCCAAAAATATAATGCAAGAAATCCAAGCAGGCAAAGGACATGCACAACATCAAACCAAACAATTTATTTAGTAAAAAAACATGTAAACGCTTTCTTGTAATACTCCTACACTTCATCAGACATGTCTGCGTTACGTTTTTTTTTATTTCTTAGTTTTATATTATCAGATGCAGGGCATCCCATGCTGATTAGACAACCATTTTCCTTTAATAACCTTAGAATCATATTATATACTTACAAGTGAAACTGTGAAACCATTTATCATCTAGTAATAGTTAGCTGTTTAAACACTTGCTGTAACACTGGCAGTTGGTGACAGTAAAAATACCATTCTCAAATAAAAGTACCTAGTTGAAAATTCTGTCTTATTAAATGTTACTATTTCTCTAAATCACTTCATTATTACAATAAATTTTAATTTTCTCACTCATAGCTTTTAAGTATTCATATTTCACATCTGAATATGAACTGAAACATTTTCAATGATTGCCATGTGCTATTTCTATAATATTTATTTCATTTTATTAAAATGCTTGGCACTGGAAATGTTTTCACTTGGATTTCTCTTCATGATCCGCTCTCTTATACCCCACTTAAACTAGTATTTGCAATCATGGTAAGCTGTAGCATAGGCATACAGTATTTTTTTAACTCCTTGTTAAAATATTGGTCAAAGAGTTTCACAATTGCACTGATAAAATACATTCCAGTAATTTATTAAAGCACTGCAAACTAAAGTTGTTTGTTTGAATGTACTCCTTAAAAATATCAGAACTGCCTTATGTACCTCTGACTCTTAATCCTTCATGTACTTCCTATTCTGTCTTTCTCAGCCTCTCCCCCTCTGCCATATCCCTCCATAACTATTTTGGACAATACTGGATATATGTTAATATTGCTACTTTTATCCTATTGTTCACCATTTTACTGCACTAACAATCTGTATGTATCCACTACTTTCAACCAACTCCAGCATTACTTACTGTCTTCTGTTTGGAATGTAATGCATGCCTGCTGTCTTTTATAGTTTTTGCATTCTAACTGTAATGTCTGCTCCTAGGCTGAGCCTGAAAATTTCCTGTGTAGATCGGTGTTCTACCCTGGTTAAAAACATTAAATTAAATTAAATTAAATTAAATTAAATTAAATGTAATTATTGTAGTGATCAGCTTTTGGCTAACTCACACAATTTAGTTTTTTAGAGGTATGTGGCAATCCTTCCTGTGGAAATCTAATTGTTTTATTCAAGTGCATTAACTTTTTGTAATTCAGATAGTTGCACTCAGACAGTTAAAGGAATGTAACACTGGCATGTAGTAACAGAAATGAGAAATTCCATTCTCAAGTGCAAGTCTCCAGTGAGAAAGTCTATCACCTCAAATGTCACCCTTTTTTCCATGTCAGTAAACTACTGCAGGGAATTTTTAACTTCCTCACTTTCAATGAATTCTCTTACACATTTTTTCTACAACAGGGTTTCAGCAATAGGGAAACACAGTTATACATTTTCATAACCTATATCTTCTGAACCAATATGTGTTCCACACCAGTTCATTATTCTTACATATGCACTTCTCAGAAATACTGTATATTTCAGCCAGAGAAGAACACATGAAATGTATGATTTGTACCTATATTTCTAGTTCAACTGACCAGCAACACACTTTCACATTACACTTTTGTAATATTAATTGCTATTAAAAGGTCAAGGCATATTGACATTAAAAAATACAAAATATAAATGTTGATCAATACACATAAAACAGAGTACAATAACAGATATCATGAGCAGAACACACCATGATGACATAATAAGGGTTGTTGTTGTTGTTGTTGTTGTATCTTTCGGCTTTTCCCGGTTAGGGGGTTGCCACAGCGGAACTCCGGTCCGCTAAATGATTGGTAGTTGATTTTTACATGCCGAGTTACCGGCCCTGACGCACAACCTTTAATGAAGGTACGCCCATTCACACATGTCTCCACGCAGAAGACGCTCTAGCTGAGACTCGAACCAGACAGCGTCTTACTGCGAGGCGACAACGCTACCGCAGGATGACATAATAAGGGTAAAGAACTAGAAGAATAAATATCATGTACAATATATTTTTGTTCACATTTACCACACTTTGTTTAAACAGTTGAATACATATAGCAAGGGGAATAAGAAAAGTGAGAAGAAGTGAATTTACAGCTTTGCTTGAAGAGAAGAACTGATGAGACCAGCCATACTGTAGTGTAGAGAACATATTATAAGTAACATACACAATGAGAATGATGGAGAAATGTAAAGGGAAGACATATGATTGTCCAAGCTTCAACTTAGAATGTCATAGCAAGGTGGGGTTTCATGTTCAACAGGTCCTAACCAAACAGGGCAGTGCAATGAGGTAAGTCAGATGAGGAAGTAATAAGGAAGTGCACAGCAGGTGACAGAATACTGAGCAAAGCATGTGCTCAAATACATAAGCGAGCTGTGGCTGAGGTCTATGTGAGTACATGGCCATATACATGCTGTCTGCATTTAATCTTTATACATAACATGAAGAATGAGATATATGCCATGCATCAGTTATGGAAAACACAGGCCAAAATCTAAATACACAGTATCAACTATCTGGACTACAAGGAATTATCAGGAATGGTTCCATACTGGTAGTAGTACAAGTAACCAGAGTATACAATATGCATTTGCCTCGTGGCATTTTGTGGTGCAGATGTAATACTATGTAATGTGGCAACATAATCAAGACAAGCACAGGTGAGGGATGAGGGCATACACACATGGTGGCCCATGGCATCATCTTTTAGCTAGGAATCTTAATGTTACAACTGGCTAAAATGTGTGAAACAAGGATGAAGATAGCCTTTGTGGAATAAAAGGTAGGTCATTTAGCCCATCCTCCTAGACTATGCCATCAAGCACCTAAATTGTTAATTCATTCTGGATTACCTGGATGTAGTTATGGTATTATCCGTCTATACCACCCTCAAGTCTCTTAATTTCAATTTTTAGCTAACATCCATTATTTGCATATGCTATCCACAACATGACACTATCACACTTCATTTCTGCAGAATTAATGTAAATATGGAAAATATGCAATATTTTTTAAAACATTTTGCAAACATTCTTTAATATCTCCCAGATCTGTATATCCCACACTGTGCATACATAGCAAATCATGTCAACATTTTTATGGTACCTTGCTCTTTCAGGCACAAACTAACATTCACAAATATTAAAGTTATTAAAATTAGTATATTGGTAATATTATCTTTAAACTAATACTTGTATATTTCTGAGTATGTGTACTATTTTTTGGAACACTCACTGTTATCATACACCACCTAATACGACACCATCATAATTCATTATTGCTTTATTAATATAGAAATGCACAATTTATACTTTTCAAAACCTTTGCAAATACTCTTCCATATATAAAGTCTGTTATATCTCACACTGATGCTTTTATTAAGGATACCTCCAATCAGTAGTATAGCTAGAGCAGGGTGAGAGGGACACCTGTCCCAGAAGCAAAGTATCAGAAGGATAAAATCAGCTGATTCTGATCTCTCCAAAAGAAAAGAACCACAAGTAGTGAAGGTAGAGGTCCAGGAACCACATAAACCAAAGTCCAAACTGCAAATCCAATTCATTGACAGCAAAAACAGACCAAATGCAGCCAAGTGCTTTTATCTTTAGCAAAAACTTCAGAACTCCTGAAGAAGTTTTTGCTAAAGACAAAAGTGCTTGACTGCATTTGGTCTGTTTTTGCTGTCAATAAATTGGATTTGTGGTTTGGACTTTGATTTGTGTGGTTCCTTGGCCTCTACCTTCACTACTTGTGATTCTGATCTCTCTTTAATGCAATACTGGCTTTTAAAAGCCAGTATTGCATTTGCAGTCAAACCTGAGTTCTGTAGCATTCTGTGTGCTGTCTAAACTGTAGCAAGTAGTTTGCTACAGTTTAAAAGTACCTATATATATATATATATATATATATATATATATATATATATATATATATATATATGTGTGTCCCCTATGAAATACCGAATGCTAAGAATCCCGATGCCCAAATTACCAAGACCAGAAGCCTGATACCCCACATTACCGAAAGACCAGAAGCATGAAATTCAAAATCCCGATATTGAGGGATATTGAGTTAGCGCTTCTGGTGTTGCAATTCAGGTAAGTATCTGTGTGTAAGTGTGTTTGTGAGGGGCTTTAGTGTGTGTTAGTGTGTGTTGTGACTGTGGTGTGTGTGTGTGTTTGTGTGTGTGTGTGTGTGTGTGTGTGTGTGTGTGTGTGTGTGTGTGTGTGTGTGCGTGTGTGAGACTATAATGTGTGGCTGTGAGTTTGCCTTGTGTGTGTGTTTGTGCGATCGTGGAGTTAGAATATTAAAGTAGGGGGGTGTGGAAGGTGCAGCCCCCCACATGGGAGTGCAGGGGGGCTTGCCCCCCTGCTTAACTATAGTGTAGGATTATTTGTTTGGGTGTGGGGGGACACTGTGTGTATGTGTATGTACGTACTGTATGTATGTTGATCGTTCACGATTTTGAATTTCACGCTTGTGGTCCATCAGTCGTCTCATCTTTCGGGTATTTGGTCTCAGGATTATGGGCTTCAGTCGTGTGGGTTTTCGGTCTTTCGTAGTGAACATATATATATATATATATATATATATATATATATATATATATATATATTAATAATTAAATACTTTTTTTCACTAAAACATGAGCACCATAGTGCTCTATGCAGGTAGGGTATAAGCTGTAGCAATTGCCTCAAACATTACTCCAGCAGGTGGCATTCATCCAAATCCAGGTCCCATCTCTCACTCTCCCACCAATAATACCATCACTCCTAAAGTAGTAAACTCTACTTGTCCCAAAAAACATATCTCATTCTACTCAATGAATACTAGAAGCAAACTTAGCAAAGTAAGGGAATTCCATGCCTGGATTGCTCAGCATACTCCTGATATTGTCACCCTAACAGAAACCTGGCTAAAACTTCGAAACCCTGACACACAGTTACTCCCTCCTAATTATAATATTCTACATTTAGATTGCCAAAAGAAGAAAGAGGGTGGTGTTACTATACTGTACTCCAAGCAACTCACAGTAACACACGCCAGCAAACCTATTCCACACTTTCCTCCAGCTGGAATTCTGACAGCTGATTTTAAACTTAATGACTACAGCACAATCACTGTTGCAGCCATCTACATTCCCCCAGGAGACAACATTCCTGTATTGGAAAATATTCTCTCTTATCTCTCACAACACATCCCAAATTAAACCGTACTCCTTGGGGATGTTAATATTATCTGGCTATCTCTCTGTATTCCTAACTCCACCTGTTTTATTAACTTACATGGGTTTACTCAACTCATCTCACAGCCAGCCCATAACAGTAATTCAGGCAATCCTACCACTCTTCTTGACTGGATACTAGTTTCAGATCCCAGCAAATATCATAACCCAGAAACACTATCTAACTCCCTAAGTGACCACTCCTCAGTAAAAACCGATAGATTTACTCCTCACTTCTCCAGACCACATAGATATATAACCTCCCACAAACTAACTAACTTCTGCCCTGTAACATTTAAAAACCACCTCTGTAGAATTAACTGGATGAAGCAGTCCACTTTTTCAACTCTAGTTTTTTTCATATTCTCAACAGCCTTGCACCTATCCGTACAGTTCCTATTAAATCAAACATATCCCCATGACTAACTAATGCTACTCGTACCCTAATGAAATCCTGAGACAGGATGTGGAAAACATGGGTTAAAACTAAACACCCTACTGATAAAAATATAAAGAACTCAGAAATCTGACAAAAAAAACAACATATTATTAAAGATAAAAGGGAATTTTACCTTAACCCCCTCCCGTCAATGCAAAGTTCAAACCCCAAAAAATTCTGGAACTCTATAAATCTAATATTGCATCCCTGGAGCCCTTCTTCTCCTAATCCCCTGTCCTAACGGGAATATAGAAGAAACTGCTACTATCTTTAACAACTATTTGAACTGAACTGTCATTGAATCCATATTGAAAATGATCACCTCTGATCCCTCTTCTACTACCACAACAAACTTAAAAAACAAAGAAAACATAAGGAAGACTAGGATAGCCATTTCCACTGATATAAAGTTTTAATGAAACACAACCAAGTTGCCAGCACCAACACCACATGGTTGAGTTACATTAAAACTTTATATCAGTGGAAATGGCTATCCTAGTCCTCCTTTTGTTTTATCGGTGTCATATTAAGCACTATTTCCTCCTTTCATTGATTTTGAAACTTAAAAAATAACTTCACTACTAATCCCCTTGTACCCTCTTCTACTCCAAACTCCTCTACCACTTTCTCTCTCAGATCTGTACCTATTTGCTACATTAAATCTTTACTCTCCAAACTAAAACCCTGCTCCACATCAGCTGGCAATATTCCTTTTGATTACCTTCAGTTAGCTGCTGACGCACTGGCTCTCCCTGTATCTATCTCGATAAACCGCTCTAAGTCAAAGGCCCCCTCTATCTGGAAAGAATTCTGTACCCAACCTATACACAAATGGGTAACTCCACAGAAATCTCTAACTTTAGACCCATAACAATCGTATCCTCACTCTCTAAAGTTTTGTAAAAATGCATACACAAGCAAGTCATGCAATATCTACTACAGGAATAACTGCTCACACCTGCACAACATGGATTTCGCCCTAAACATACTACTGCCACTGCCCTCATAGCCTTCCTTAACACTATTTCGCTGGCCAGAGATAGTAACAAGCACATCTCTTGCCTTTTCTTAGACCTATCTAAAGTCTCTGACACTGTGTTTCACTCACATCTTGTGACTAAATTAACTAACTTTAACTTCTCCACTTCTACTGTTACTTGGTTTTCCAGCTATTTCACAGATTGAATGCAATCTGTGAGATGGCTTTCTGCACTTTCCCCTTCTCACCCAGCTAAAGTGGGTGTCCCCCAAGGCTCAATACTCAGGCCATTACTTTTCAATATCTTCACCAATTTACTCTATACATCATGCCCCAAGTCATCCCAAGTACAATATGCAGATGTCTCTACAGTCATCACCATTGCTAACACCCCCTCTGAACTCCTATCTACTCATCAGACATCCTTTAACTCAATTGAAACCTAGCTTGCTAATAACTTGCTTATCATGAACCCCCCAAAAACTCCTACTCTTCTTACTTAAAAATCTTTACCATCTTAGACCTACCTTCTCAATACTGTCTCTCAACAAGTAGAATCCAACACAAAACTCTTAGGTGTCATCTTAGATGATCAACTTAAATTTGACTTGCACATTAATAACTGTATCCAAAAGACTCATCTAAATCTGGGCCTCCTATATAGAAATAAAAAGTTTTTCACTAACAAAGCAAAAGTAACCCCATCTCATGCTTACCTCCTCCTTTGTCTCTTGCATAGCTCTCAAATTCTTACAATTCTCAACTCCTCTCTGCTTACCAAACTTGAATCAACCTATAACAAAGTTGCCAGATTCGCAGCACATCAGTCGTACAAATCCCATCACTGTCTATCATTGAAACACCTAAACTGGCTTGAAATACCCCACCAGCTCCTCTTCCCTCAGCTCCAAATTATTCATTCCATTCTATATCAACCTTCCTACTGCCCCAGCTTAGTCCCTCTTATGTCTCATTATTCCCCCACTAGGTCTCTATGCAGCTGAGACCAACACCTCCTACAGATCTATAAACCCATGTCCAAAATAGGATGTAACCTCTCTATAGTTACCATCCACCCACTTCTTGGAACAAGCTACCTTTTGAAATTAGGTCCCTCAATCAACTTAAACATTTCAAAGAAGCTACCAAGGAATACCTAAAAAGCAATTGGTCCTGCCACTTACCCACCTCTCTTAATCTTCCCTACTCTTGTACCTATCCTGTCTTTTATGTTGATTTTGCTTTACTAATCTCTCTCTACCTCTTAGTCCCTCCCAGCCTTACTTAGCTCTATGACCCCAGCTGTCTTTAGCATAAACTGTAACCACCTCTTACCACTGTTAATAAGCCACACCTCTCATCTCCCTCCTTCAACATCAGCTAATGTTTCCATTTTTCCTGTATACCTTTTAGTTTGATGCCAACTCTTTAAATATTGTTATATAGCATACTTAAGATAGTTCTTTATACTTCTATTGTAAAATGTTTTTTTTTTAAATCACTCTGTTAATGCTTTTGAATAACCTTTATTTTAATGCTTGTGGAGCTTTTCTGCCTGGGCCTCCGCTGAAAAAGGGCTAATCAGCTCAGTTGGACTATCCCAGTCAACAAATGTAAAATAAAATAAATAAATAATAAATATCTGTCTACTACATTTGTAGCAAGCAGTTTGATACAGTTTAAAAGAAGAAATTATTATTTAAATAAAATATATTAAAGGAGGGTTGGGAGGGGGCAGGACACAGAAACAGGGCCTGAATAGCTAAAGCAGGAGATGGAACTGCGTGTGTCATCATACCTCTCAAATGTCCAGATTTTTGCAAAATGTCCAGATTTTTGCCTCATATTTTTGGTCTGTTCCTCATAGAATTTGTGATTTTCTGGATTTCTATGGCAAATCAGTGAATTCACTAAGTAATGACAGGTATTTGCGTTTCAGACTTCATAGTCTTCAGAAAATGTATGGTAACACAAGACCTTTTATTCTAGTGACTTACTAAGTTTATATGGGCAATATTTAAAATGTGTCCCTATTTTGAGGCTTTGTTCCCCCATTATTTTTGACTTTGTCCAGATTTCATGTGTCAAGAGGATGAGAGCTGTGTGTGTCGTACATCTGGCTCTCCTAGTTGGTGTGCCAGTACAAGTTCTAATGGAAGAGCTGGGGAAGGGTGGTGTTAATCAATGAAGTGCTGTTTTTTGTTTTTTTTGCCAAAGGAGTGGGATGCTGGCTCATAGTATAGACAAAGGGGTGCTGATTAAACCAGCTATCCTTCTGTCTCTTATATCCTGTCATTGTAGAAATGACAGCTTGACACCTAACATATACAACTTACCTTCTATAACACATTAGTGTCATGGTTTGCTGTGACAATGTTGAAGTGGATTTGGTCAAATCCACTTTGACGAAGTCCAGATGCTGAATGACAACAATGTCAAACCTAACATTGTCGAAGTACAAATCTTCCCCTATCTTGACCCATGTTAAAGCCTGTTCTGAGGTTGAATTCAATATGTACTTTAACAATGTCGAAATTCGACATTGTCACTTTTGTGGACGTGGGTCGATAATACCATCATTTGACTAAGTCTGCTTCAACATTGTCATAGTAAACCTAGTGTCAATATTAGTATAGTGCTAACATTAAAATACTGAACCTCAATTAAATATTTATAATATTTGATATGTTTCTCTTACACAAGTGATATAGTCATTTTTTATATCACCCAAAGAAAGCTACTGCAGCCTGAATTATGAGACAGTCTGAAGTGCACACAGGATTATTTCCAGTGTGTCTTTGTGGAACCCATATAGCTTGTCTGATAACAGATATGGCATACATCTAAAGTCAGAGTGCTTTTCAAAGTGATGAACTCCCACATGGCCATCATGTCAGTAAGAGATGCACAGTGTGTAGAAATATGCCAACTCATACACATTATGAATGTAGCTAGCAGCACGCCCCTCAAAAAAAGTAATGTAGGGTTGTGTTTTGCAGGTGAAGCTGGCTGCCCCCTGGAACCCTGAGTTATGAGACCTCTGCACAATACTAAAACTCTGGCAGAGATGCGATACAACCATTCTCATGGCCAAACATGGAAAATCACTAAATTTGTCGCTGGGTTAATGAAGGCATGGGTTTGTTTTGTTGCAATGTCACTTCTTTTGGTCTATATTACATTATTGAATACTCATGTATTCGAAAACGTAATAGTCAACCCGTAAATGTCAAAAAGTCAAACATCGAACATTTCAATGGAGATCTCCGTACAGTGCGGAAATAGAAGTTTTCCATTGTCTGCACTGTATGGTGATCTCAGAGTTGGTATATTTAAGTAGTGGGGGGTGTGGGGGTACAGCTGGGTGGCTTGCTCCCCTGCTTACACCATTTAAATCGTTTGCTTTGGTGGGTTTTTGCGTTTTTTGTACTTGTTCGACGTTTGATGTTTTCGACATTTATGGGTAGACTATTACATTTTCGAATACATGAGTATTCAATAATGTAATATAGACCCACTTCTTCTGAGTCTCTGAAAATAATATTCTGCATTACTCCCAGAGTTCTCCCTCCAACATGACAGCAACACTGTATTTTTCAGTTGTCAATTCTTTTTGATGTTTCAACCAAATGCACAGCTATTTATCCATTTCCTTCTGCCAGATGTGGCATCATGTGCACCCATATGTTCTCACACTTGCGTCAAGGAGAGATGTGAGTAGGCATAACCAGTTTATTCCCCTTCCATCCTCAATCTACGCTTACAGTGCCTAACTTTTCTTATCAGTGAAACCTCACCGTCTGAGTCACAGTCAGGGCTTCATTCCTCTGTGCCACAGTGCTGACACCTCTTTCCATTTTTGGAGACTATCTCAGATATTAATCATCATTCTAGCTTACATTAGTTAATTTAGAGTGCGATAAGTTCTATTTCATAATTCATAGCCCTCAGTCTAAGATAATTCGCTCAATAATAACATACCTCATTATGAAACTCAGCTATGTGTAGCATTGCAGACAAAGTTTATTAATTGTGAAATGAAATGAAGTCCACCTTTTAAAAGAATGGTCTGGCCATCAAATGCTATATAGAAGTACAAAACTGATTTGCATTTATCATGGTGCATGAAACCTATTTTCAAAAATAGGCTTTGCATAAATGAATGCTTAATTAAGCTGTCTGATGTTAGTTAAACAGATTTTGAAACATCAGTAACAGCATTGAAACTATTAGATGTCTAAGACTCTGGAACCACCCCTATTGGCTTGAATGAGATTTTTTTTCCTTGCTGCCACAGAAAATTAATAGGTGTAACAACTGGCAACAAAGCAGGATGTAAAATAACATTCTGGAATACACCAATGTAATCAAGACTGAACATCAAATTAGTGTGAATATAGTTTACTTAGAAACGTGTACAATTGTGCAAAACAAAACAGTACAATACAGCAGAATTCAGATACCTTGGACATATGTGCCATGGAACTCAAATAATAAAACTAAAGAGAAATAACTTAGAGAAAAAAAAGAAAACTGAGGGGACTTCTTGTCTTAGTTAAAGGAAATGAATTTGTTCTAGAAGAACACGATCTGTCCTTACATCAAAATGGAATAGTTCAAAAATTCAAAACCAAAACAAACCTTTTTCAGAAAAAATAAATGTCCTTAACTTTGAATCTAAATTGGTTAATTACCATATGTTTTCATATTGATTACATGTAACTATGATTCTGGAGGCACTTCTTTCAAGATCAAAATACAAGACATCCTTAAAAAAAAGGACATTCCCTGGATGTAGAAACAGTGTAAACAAACCCTCCTCTGTTTAATGTGTGTATTACTGCTCACTAACCATGAAAGTGGGTGGGCAAGAGTGTGTGTGTGTGTGTGTGTGTGTGTGTGTGTGTGTGTGTGTGTGTGTGTGTGTGTGTGTGTGTGTGTGATGAGCTGCTTATTAAACATCCTGGTTGCAGCTGTAACAGGAACCTGCAGAAAGAGTGTGTAGTTATATGGTGTGGCTGCAGAGAAGTACACGGACCAGTAATGGTCCCTGCAGCAGTTACACTCCCTGTAATCACTTGACTAGAATGTTCCTATGCTCCTGTCTAATGCTGGTCTGTCAAGCAGGAGCCAAAATGGTGCTCAGCCTGCTCTCATGTGCACAGCTGCAATAAGTGAAAGAAGTTATGTGGCAGCCCTACAAAGTCAAGAACTCAACTGTTGAATTTGTTTTCAGAACCAAGGAGATTTTATAAAGTTATATGCACACAGACACACAGGCACACATACAGAGACACACACACACACACACACACACACACACACACACACACACACGCACACACGCACGCACGCACGCACACACATAAACAGAAGGTAAGTTGGAGAAGAGAGTACCTTAAATGATGGTAGGCTATATAGCAGGGGTAGCCACATAGGTTCATAGGTTGGAACTAGGCTATCAGCCCTAGGGCCTATACAAGCTTAGCCATAACAATTCCCTGGCTATTACTTCCCACAATATTTACTTCCCTGGACCTCTGTCTAGCAGGGTGACTGACGTGATCCCCGGGGAGAATTTCCTATCTCCCACCTAATCATAAAGGTTCCTTTTGAAGAGGGCCAAAGAGGCACTCTGCTTGACATGTATGCGCAGTCTATTCCAGAGTCTGGGGAGTCTCTGGGTCAGGAACCTATCCCTCCAGCATGTTTTTTTCATTGTGATGACAAGGTTTAGATCCCTGGAGTGTGTGTCTCTAAGGGATTGGGATTTCTTTAAGTTTAGCATGTTCAACAGCTCTGGGTTTGAAATGGCTTTGTATGTTAAGCAGAGATCGCCTATGGGTAGATGATATGTGACAGAGTATAGGTGGATTTTTTAAACGGTCAGCATAGGGCATCTGCTTTAGGCCTATGATTCTTTTATTGAGATATTTCTGTGGCCTTTCCAGTTGTTGGAGATGTCTTGAGAGGTACATACCAAATGGGGCAATGTATTCTATAATGGGTCTAAAAAGGGATGAGTACAGTGGGACAATGACCTCCTTTTTTTCCGGATGAAAAGCCCTTAGTGATGAGGTGTGCCACATAGAAGGATTTCCTGACTGTTGTGGCAATGTGGTTATCAAAGGTGAGACCACTGTCCACCTGTGTCCCTAAGTCTCTTATCACACTTTCAGTGTTTAGTGTACTGCCACCTATGTGGTAATTCATGGGTACATGTTTTTTTCCCAAAGGGGATAACTATACATTTTTTGGCATTGAGCTTGAGCCCATGGCTCTGGCACCAAGCATTTGTTTCTGTAAGGCCCTTTTGTAGAATATCCACATCATTTGAGGATTCAATAACGGCTCCCAGTTTGCAGTCATCTGCAAACTTTGTTAGCTAGAGTCCCTTAGTGTTGGCCTGTACTTCAGAGAAGTAGATGCCAAACAAGAGCCGTCCCAGGACTGAACCCTGAGGTACTCCACTTGTCTGGAGCTGGATTTGGAGTTGGCTACTTTTACAGTGTGGATTCTGTCAGTAAGCCAGTTGGCAACCCATCGAGTGATGTAGGGATTACTGCCCAGCTTAGTAAGTTTATCTATGATTCCAGAGTGGAGGATGGTGTTGAAAGCCTTGGTGAGGTCCAGATAAGCTGTGTGGACCACCTCACCCTCAGCTCTGGAGACTGATTTGATGAAGGCAGTCAGGTTCAGGAGATAAGATCGGCCCTTCACAAACCCAAACTAAGTGGGGTCCAGTGTTTGAAGGTTGCCAATGTCTTTGTTTTTATGTTCCATGATGATACGTTCCATGGCCTTGCAGATCAGGCTCATCAGACTGATGGGGCAGTAGTTCCCAGGATCCAAGCTGGATCTCCTCTTGTGGAGTGGGATAACTGTAACTGTGTACCACTCAGTGGGCACAAAGCATGAGGTAAGGCTGTGATTAAACATGACACTTAGGTGAGGTGCCAGTTCATTTTGTAGTTCATGTAGTACACAGCCTGGGATGTCGTCTGGTCCGATGGATGCTGTATTCTTAGCTTTGGAGTGTGTGGTTTTTACCTGCATGGCCGTTATTACCGGAATTTGGCAATCTTTTGCTATTGAGATGAGCCCTTTAGGGGGTGAGAGGGGGATGAAATTTGCACTCAATCGATCTGCCAGGATGTTAGCAATATCCTTGGGATCAATATGTTTAATGCCATTCTGTTGTAGCTCAGAGCAGATCTGAGCATTGCCATTTAAATTCTTGACTTGGCTATGGAACGCCTTGGGGTTGTCTTTGGAATCTCTGGCAATTTTATTTTCGTAACTAGCTTTGGAGGATTTTATGAGGGATCTCAGCTTCTTACTGAGGCTGGTAAGGGAGCTTTTTACATCCTGGGATTTTCCTCTTTTCTGCAACAGATTTTTCCTTTTGTTGTAAAATTTGTTTATAGCAAGGGACCACCAGATTGGCTTCCTTTTTTTGGAGGAGAGTGTCTTGGTACTATTGGGGATGGCATGATTCATGCACGAGTGGATGTGCTCATACAGTGCCTTAATGTAGGATTCAGCAGGTGAACTTTCAATTCCTGTCTGCATAGATGTCGTGAAGTTTGTCACTTCTGACTTGAGTAGCATGAAGTTGGCTTTGGAGAAGTTTTTTTACAGAGGTTTCATTACTGGGGGGTGGGGGTGGGATGTGGATGTCAAGGGTGATTAGCTTATGGTCAGACCTGACCAATGAGGGGGTGACCATAGGTGTGGAGCATTGATTTCCATTGTTGGTAATGACCAGGTCTAGGATATTGGAGCCCCTGGTGGGATAAAGGATTAGTTGATCCAGGGCATTGGAATTTATGAATTCCAAGAACCGTTGGGCAAAGGAGTTGGTACACGAGAAGTTTTCCCAGTTAATGGCAGGATAGTTGAAATCAGCCAGTATTAGGGTGTTTGGTTGTATCTTAATATTTTCCAGTATGTTTAGAAAGGTGTAGTGAGAATCTTGGGGCATTGTGGGGGATCTGTAGCAAGCTACAGTTTGGATTGCAGTCTTACCTAGTATTAGTTGCACCGGAGAATTTCAGATGCATTGTGTTGGGCATCTAGCCTGGTGTTGTGAATATCCATGGTGAATATGGACACTCCTCCACCTTTAGTGTTTCGGTCCTGGTTTGGTGGCCGAAAAGTGTGGTAAGAGTTGTAGCCTGGTATTGCAGGGGTGCTCTCTGGACCCTTGAACCAGGTCTCAGTTACTGCACAGATATTGATGTTCTCCATTTTTAGGAGTGCCTCGAGAAAGTGCATTTTGAGGTTTAGACTTCTAGCATTGAGTAGTATTACCTTCAGATTTCGCATGCTTGTAACTGTTACGGTGGTGATTTTGTCCTTTGAACTTTGCCTAAAAAGGCACTATAGGAGTGGCAAGAGCCTTAGCCAGTAACTTGAATCCCAGGGGTGACAGGTGCAGACCATCTCTGGCAAAGCATCGTGGTCTGTCGATCATGTCGTCCCAGGCAGACAGATACTGGATCCCTTTTGAATGACACCAGAAGCTTAACCAATTGTTGAAGTCAATCACCTTATCCTTATACTGTGGTATCATTCTGGGTGAAGGCAGGATGCTACTCAGGGCTAGGGTCATACCTGCCTGGGCCACATGATCCGAGAGCTCTTCCATGTCTCTTTTCATGTAATCCAGGGAGGTACATCTCAAGTCATTCTCTCCAACATGGACAATGACAGAGTCATATTTGTACTTGTTGTGGAGTGACTTGAGTGCATGCTTTATGTGGCATAAGACTCAAAGCATGTGAGAAACACAATGAGGGACAGGGAACACACTGGAGAAGAAGACATCAGAAAATAAAGAAAAGACAATGATAAGGGATGGAATGAGCAACCATCTGGGAAAGCACTCACACAAAGGGAGGAGAACAAAAAGGGGATAGGATGTGTGTCCACTGCTGCAGTGTGTGGCAGTTGTGACCCAGTGGGAGATTACTCACCACCATGGGTACCATCACCATTATGCCCCTATCTCAGAATGGTAGAGAAAGTGCTGGACAGGGTTGTTGCTCAACAAGTTGCCATAGGACGTTATCCATCTGGCTAATATGGGCATTCTACCTCCTGTCAATAAGCTACTCTACAATGTCTGTCAGCTGATGGGTGACAAAGGTGTCTTCTCCACTAGTGATGCCTCTATTGGAAGATGCATGTAGAGCAGGAGGTGACTATGACAGGCTGGGAATTGGCTGAGTTAGTTATTTCTGATGGTGGCAGTACTACTACCGCCCCCTGCAGGGTGCTGTCAAGTCTTGCCTGAGAGATGGATACAGGTATTGATGCTGCTGAATATGATAATAAAATAAACTGAGAGAAAATATAAAAAACAAAATAAATGTATGTATAAAAAAGGATAGTGGCAAAGAGGGTGAGGAGAAAGAAAAATCAAAATACAGTGCAAACATACAGCGGAAATTCAATTACTGTATGATTAAGTTATACCTAATATAAGTGAATGAACAAACACACCTCCCAACTTAACAACACTGTTAGAATAGACAGTTGAGGAGGGAACCTGAACCCACAGCCATCAACTCATGCATTCCAAAAGACAAAGTAGTAATGTGATGAGCTGTCTAAACAAAGTAACAAGGTCTGTAATTCAAGACACAGCAAAGGCAAGTCTGAGACAAATGTATGTACACGAAGAAAAACTGCTGCTCAGACACATATTTCACTCAGGTTTTATATAGAGGAAATAAATATATTTATAAAGATTGTCCATAACACAGATGTCCACCCACCGTAAAATGTTGCTCATGCATATATTCCATGTAATATACTGTATTTAGTCTCATGAGACAGAGATCTCAACTGAAACATTTTGACCACAGAAATGGGATGACTACCACAGACATCCTCACAATGTGGGAGCACAGCCTTAACATCTAGACCCACTCGTACAAGTATATGGCATGAAGGATGCATGCAGAAACAAACACTAATAGCATTCAGCAGTCATACTGCTACCTTTTACCTAGGGCAGTTAACACAGAAGTGACAAAGATTTATGAAAGATATATTGTTTTAAAAAGAATATCTACTACTGTTAATACTAAAAGCTGTACATTCTGAAGCAAGAGTGCATACTCCAACACTCTCTTTAGTGCTCTAATCTCCTTCTGTGTAGCTGCCTGTTCACTTCAATGTCTTCGGGATCCATAGAGATAAGAAGGACACTGTGTGGATGGTACGGAGTGGCAACTTAGATGCATGTCTAACCTAGGTTCTACTAAAAGTACATAGATGGTGAATTTCTATAACAAATCCATCCATTGGATTAAGAAGTTAGAATTGTGGTGCATCACATGACTAATGGTGATGCCACTGTTCCCCTGGGCATGGTGGCTGTCTGGGCTAAACTATTCCAGACATTAGTCTTATTCTGGTAATGGACTACAATACCACCCAGGTTGGAAGGGACAGATCAAAAAAGATGCTGTATGTAGATGATGTGGCTTTAGAGGCAGATTCTGTGCAAGAAGTTCAGCAAAGGATTAGTAAATGGAATGCAAAACTGAAGGCACATGGGATGAAACAGAGTACTGTACACAATAGCAGCAAATGGGGGAAATCAGAAGAAGCTGAGAAATGAGATAGAAGGGAAAACAGCTTCAAGTATCGGGAAGGGGTGGTTGAAGAAAAGGGAAGTCTGAATGAAGAGGTCAAAGCTCGAATCAAAGGGGCTGCAGCCAACTGGCACAGAGTGTTAGGTGTAGTGTATAACAGAAGAATGCCAAAGAATCTGAAAAGTTAGGTGTACAAAATGGTGATAAGACCAGTACTGCATTATGGTACAGAAACCTGTGCAGCAAAGGCAGAGCAGTTGAGGAAGCAACAGGCGATGGAGATGTAGTGCTTGAGATGGGTGGTAGGATGCACACTGTGGGACCGACAAAGAAATGAGGACATAAGAGGAGAAATGAAAGCAGCTCTAATTGCAGAAAATGTCAAAAAGAGCAGCTTACAGTGGTTTGTGCATATGTGCAGTAAAGCAGAAGAGAATCTGGTAAAGATGATTTCAGATAGATTGGAAAAAGGCAAGAGGAAACAAATGCAACTAGCAAAGATGTGGATGGATTGTGTGAGAGAAGACATGTGACAGTCAGGCAAGAGTGTCAAAGAAGGTAGGAGAGTGGTACTGAATAGAAAAGATGGCAGTAGCTGACATGATACCCTAGTCCATGTACAAAATGGGAAAAAGGGGGTTGATGATGATGAATCTTATAGTGAGGTCCTTGATATCCCTCCTACAGGAGCCTCTGGCTGCAATTTTTATGAAGAGGTAAAACATTTGTGATGCCTCCACACAACACCTTTGTATTTTACAAGGAGTACTAACATCTCCTTCTGCAGCCATGATGTCTTACCTGGAAGAATGTTAACAAAAATGGTAAAATATTGGTGCCTAAAGCAGGTTTCACACATGCCATGCAGTGACAGTCATCAATGGGCACCTCACTTCCATGACGCAGAGCAAGCTAATAGAATATAGATACTGCATTAAAATTGTTCACATCACTTTAAAATGTGAAACATGGCAGCCTTCTATCCTTGTGTATGGTGCTAAAAGAAAAACAGGCACTGCATTACAGCGACTCCATTTACAAAAAGGTTAAATTTGAAATGAACAGATCCTTCCCCAGAGCCATAGCCTGGACTGTGCATGTTCAGTGCTGCCCCTAGTGACCCAAGCATGTGCAAACATCAAGGAGACGAGCAGAATGGTTAGCAGGTGTGTTAGTCATGAAAAGTGAGTGATTCAGACAGAATAAGACTTGATGCCTAATTGGCATAATCATCAAACCCAGGCAGCTGAATCTATACCACGTAACTACGACGGCTGGCTGATCACCTCATTATGCTAGGGAAGAAATTGTAGGCCAGCCAAGTTCAGAAACAACAATACTAAGATACAAATTTGTTAAACAAACCTGAATTTTTGCTAGAACAAAGTAAGTGCTACTTTTTTCAAGTACTGCTGCTTTTTACTACTACTGAACCTATTAACATAGTTAGAAATAAGTTTGTCAGTGCCTGTAAATGTATTATGGTTTATTGAGAGGGCAATTGCAATGGATAAAGAATTGTTTAGCAGAATGTGAGACCCACTCATAAGCACACACTCAGAGCACACTTCAACACATTTCTTGATGGGTTTCTAATACCGCTTTCAGTAACTGAATTTGACTGTGGTATACATTTCACATATGTAGCTAGCTAAACTGTTTTTAACCATGAGAAAAACAGTAATGACTCTTTGGTCTGTTCCAATGGTATGGGTATTATATTGTTGGGAGATGTGCTCAGTATAGTTAAATTAATTAAAGAGCTCCTGTCAGTTAAATTAATTAAAGAGCTCCTGCCAGTTACCAACTGGCATGCTATATGGTAAGCAGGGAGACTGGTGGTATAAAGATATGCAGGAACAAGTCTGGTAATTACAATGCTTTTCATACCTGCAGAATAATGCATAAAAAACAGAAAAGCAGAAACACACTGCAGACTCTGGAATTTCTGCTGAAAAATCCACCCATAAGCCTAACTTCTCCAATGTGGAGAATGAGGTGCTACTTCAGGCCCTGTGTCAACAAAGATGAAAGGCTGTTTGGCCAGCATGTAGCTCACTAGGCCTTAAAGGACCATTCCTGGTAAAATGATGTAGCATATATCAATGCAGTTGGCAGCCACAACCACAGTTATAATGTGGTGCACTCCTGGGTCAGTGGCATCACACTTGCTTCCAAACAAAGAACTCAACTTCTGGCGAGTGAAGGAACATCAGTGGGGGTGGGGGTACACATTGAGTTCACCACTTCTCATGTAGATGGAGACATTCTTGGCCTCTCTCAGAGGCAGTAACACATTACCAGAATCCCACAGAGTGGCACTGGATGTTGAGCAAGAGCTGGACCGGCCAGAGAGATAATTGACTGCAGACACCTGGGCTATGTAGGCTTATTTCTGTGTAAGAAATCTTCTGCATCCCTTAGTCACCAGCTAAATTATTAAAGCGGTCTGATTTGTGGTATGCAGGTACATCAGGAGTTCTCCCTCTACAGTCATCTGCACAAGGTATGCATTTAAATAATTAAATTTTTAACTTGTTAATATTTGTAAAATTCACTTGCATTTATACTTCTGGTGCTACTTACACATTTATTGTGTTCACGGGTGATTATTTATCCAGAGCCAGTACTGTGCAACTTGCCCTGCCTGATGTTGAAAGATCTGTAACCTCTGATAATGATGGTAAGGATACCCTGGCACAGGCATGATATACAGAGTGCATAAGAACACAGAGAATGTGACCACTGAATTCCCGACACAGACCATGGACACAGTGTCTACATCTGTAGCTAGCCCTGGTACCTACTCCTCACAGAGAGAACATGTTAATGGGGACACTATTGATCAGGGAAGAACACTGGCCCCTACTTGAAAGGTGTCAGACTCTGCAGATAGTATCCAAGGGCAGAGAAATCCACAAAGGGAAGGTGGATAATGTTAGTCACTGGAAATACTATATATGCCCTCCATCTGTGGTTGGTGTGCCAGTGGCTGCAACACAGCATATGGACATGGCCATCATGGAGGCATAGGCTAGTACCATCACAGCCATGGCAGAGTTAGTGAGAGTAATACAGGGTGTACTTGAAGACTTATGAGAATTTTTTCTCCATATGTGTGATTGCTTGGATAGACTCAGTTACACATTGGAATGTACAGTGTCCTTTAAGGAGCACCTGACAGGGGTGATGAGCAGTTCATGCACTGACCAGTCTGCTGCTGCATCCACAGAATGAAGACATCATCAGGAATGACTGAAATCATAGGTACACAGTGTTATCACTACCATGGCTACATTTGTTGCAGAGGTGTGCACACCAAGGAGATGATGTTCCTGTGGTCATGACAATCTACATAATTTTACACCTCAAAGCAAATGATGCACATGATCATTCAGCACACCAATGTTTATCCAAGGGAGTGGTACATCCAGTGCAACTCCAGGCATAGCCAGCTGTCATGGGTGGTAGAATGTTTAGGATGATGAATTCTCTGCTATGCATGCCTTGGAGCTGTTCAAGCTTCAATGCTGCAGCTACTGCTGATGCTATGTCCCAGCAGATCAAATGTCATACCACTGCAACCCTCAAGACATTACTCATTTCCACTGCCACTGGCCCTTCTTAAAAAGTTTTATGTTAAACATTCTTCCAAACGCTGACAGGACACACAACAGCATGATTTTGTTTCATAATCCTTAGCACTAACACACTTTCCTGGAAAGACAGCCACTCCAGTGCTCCCTTCCCTACCTTTGCAAATGATGACAACTGTACCCTGCTCTTTGGACATTCTTACTTTGGTTGCCTATATCTGATAAATTGTGTTGCCAGACTAATCATTTGTAAACACATTAAGGTGTTGATTTTGCTTGCAGCATTTCTACTGTAGTCTATCTGCTTTATCTTTGTCTACTCTGTTTTAAATCTATACACAAGGTGCCGGTGCTACCTCTTTGTTAGTGCCATGTCATACTGACCCCTCCATCTGGCATGATAATTCTCTGCTGCTGACTCCTCCACTGAATCATCTTCTGAATCAGTCTCCCCTACTTGGTATGCTTGAGGTGGATGCCACTACAAGTGCCCACCATGATCAAACTGCTTCGTAAGTATTATGTGACACTGGACTGTCTGTCACAATTTTTGCACATGTGTTAGGGTCATACTGTAAAGCATCAGCAGATGAATCCAGACAGTGAAAGTATGCCTTCAGCAGCCCAAGCACATACTTAGTGCTGTTCTGTGCTTGTGACTGGGCATGGTTGTACCACTTGCCTATTAAGATTTGTTGTTTTCTTATGCATGTCATGAACCAGAGTTCTAGTGCATATCTAGCATTACTAACATGATGCACTGGGAAGAAGTCAGCCTTCATCAACTGCCGATACAAATCACAGGTGCATCATAAGTGGGAATCATGGTAACTGCCGGTTTAGCCTGCACACTCATTGTACTTGATACCCTGTGCATTACAAACCACCTGATGGTTGATGGAGTGATACCATTTTGGGGTCATGTACCTTCTTCCAAGTTCAAAAGGAGAGGTCTTTATTTCAGAGTTGCTGTAGTCTGTGACCCCCAGTACCTCAAAGAAATGAGCTGTATAACAGAAGTCCCAGATGATGTCATTTTTTTCCTGTGGAGCACATGGAAACCACACGTACTTCCCCACATGCTAAAGCAAGGTATGGAGAAACTGACAGAGTATTCAAGTAAGATGCCTGAGATACTATCAATGAGTCCCCAGTAGATCACTTAAAGGTCCCTGTGGTTAACATATGTAAAGCCACACATATCTTACTGTTCACTGGGATAGGTCATCCATAACACTTAATGGACCACAAATGAGGCTGACTCATGTCCACAATTTTTAGATGGTGTCCCTATCTATGTGGTACTAGTCCAAAATGTGGATGTTGTGGAGTCTATGAAATGCTAAGTATGTCCCAATGATCTGGCTCCTTCAGAGGTGTCATCATGCATCAGATAGTATAGCAGCAAAAATGTGAACCTCTTGCAGATACACACTTACTACTGCAGTGGCAACTAGTAATATTGTTTAATATGAACATGAACATCTGGATGAGTTTGCATATATTGTTGGTACAGATAAGCTGCCTGAGATTTGTACATTTATGAATCATTCCACCATCTTGTTTTTCTTATTAGCATACACACGCAGACTAATTTTAACAATGTTGCTCATTACCATGTCATCATATGTTCATTAGCTTATAATTCACCCAGCTATGCTGTTTGGCTTGCTTGTGTTGTGGATCTTGCTTTAATGCATCACATAAACCATGAGAATGTCTACTCTTCATCCAAATTTACTTAGAGTGATGCTGGAAAGTTTTCAGAATCTGAGTGATTGTTTTGGTCACACAGTGCATTGGGCATGAAACGATTGCTATGGTAAACAAAGCTGTAACTGAGGAATAAGTAAATCAATTATAGAAATCTGTTTTCCTATTTATATGTTTTATATGTTTCTTTAAGAAATGAATATTTTAAATATGCTTTTATAAGATATGTTATTTTAGAACTTCATTTTAACATTCATATACAGGGTATATTATTTTTCTTAAGGTTAGAGAGAGAGAAATGTTCTTAATATATGTATTTATCTGTTGTCCCTTTAAATAAACAATAAGCTTAATTTGAAAAGGTTTAAAAGGAAGTGAAATCAATGAACATACGTTATTTGATGAAGTCTCCCATGAGAGACAAAAGCCCTTAAACAAAAGTACATGTATTAAAATATTTGATTTTTTATTTGAATAAAAGTATTTGCACCAAGTTCCTTGTGTCCTGGTGTCAGAGTTGTCAGTACTGTATTGTATTAAGGTTCCTGATTGTTTAGAGAGTGTGTGTCCCAATATTCTTGAAGTTTATTGGTTGTTTCTGTTTTGTGACTAGCTTGCACTTGGTTCTGTGGTGGTTTTGAACTTCAAAAACACATGGAAGGCTCACAGGAATGATTTTCTTTTAACAGCATTAATGCCTGTGTTGATTGAATTAACAGGCATTCAAGGCAATTTAACTAGATTTACTGATTTGAAGGTGGAGATGGTTAACTATATGACTGAGGTAAGGGCTCTGTACCCCTTCAGGAGGGTACTAGATGGCACATTTTGTTTAGGGTCTAGAGGGGAAACATGCCCTCAGGGCTAGAAGTATGTTTCTGTAAAGGAAAATAGTGATGGTAACTTAGTGAATGTGAACAACAAGGCAAGGGGGTGTTCAAACGATTCCCTGGAAGGAATTGAGCAAGATTTGGAAAATGCTTATATTTGTGGGCCTTCCAGCACCAAAAATAAATAAATAAAAAACAAGTACTGTATCTTGTAAGAAGAAAGATAATGGTATTTTAGCAGTTTTTCATTTGGAAGATACTGGACTTAATGATAATCCTTTGGATAAGGGTTCAATGTGATTTATTAATGGTTTGGATACACAACATTTTAGTGACACATATAATATTGTGAATTATTTTTTTAGTGTCAGTAGATGGGATGATGATCATTTTACTGGTTTCATTGATGGTGATGACAGGTATAGCTATGTTCATTTTGATAGAACTGAAGAATTTGATTTTACAACTTGGATAAGTAGGACTTACAATTTTTTTGAATTAGGTGGACCCAGAAGTGGGAAACCTAATTGTGAACAAGGATATAGGAATTATTTTCATTCCCTAAAGGACTATATTTATGAGTCTGAAAGGAAGTTATTAAAGGTTAAAGGACTGCAAATTGATAACACTTATTTGAGAGAATGTATTAGTAAAAAGATAATGCCCTTACGGCTTTGAGTGTATAAATTTCCTAATGATTTAGATGGCAATGATTCTATGTATTCATTTTGTTGCTTTGTTTAATAAGCATGGTCTAGAGTTAGTTAATTGAATTAATTACAATTATAATTAATTATAAGTGCAAACCAAATCTATTAATGATATGTTGAAAGATACTGAATATTTAAATGAATTGGTTCATAAAGATTTATTGTTTGATAATTATAGAACAATGTTTTTAATGTTTTTTCTAGAGTAGATAAAAAGTGTGAACTATTAAATGAAAACAAAATAAATTGGTGTGGGATCTTGAACAGCATTCTAGAAATATAGCATACCCTTCATTATGAACATGATAGGCAATTTGGGGTGATGACCAACAAGAAATGGATAACAACAACTGTGAGAGTTTACAGCAGGTTGAATGTCATGAGATAAACATTGAAGATGCAGTAAATCATATTGATAAGGATGATGATCTCCACCCATGAATGTCAGAGAGGTTAGCAAATCATATAGATATTGGGCCAACCAATTATTTCAGGGAAGGATAGTACAGTCCCAGGGGAAATATGTCCATGTGGAATAGGAATTACAAACCAGGAGGCAGAGGATAGAGAGAATAGGTAGTGAAATGGAAAATGACTAAGGGGGAATTTTATTGACTAAAATGGTTTCAACATCTTTAACTATAATAGTTTAACAAGAGATAATTTCTTTTCTCTTTTTGAAAGGGTTGAAATTAATTTATACCTAGTAGACAAATATTGGTGGGTTAATAATAGAATTTAAATTGCATATTACAAAATGAATTTGGCATTGTTTTACAAAGATGAGAGAACTGAAGGGAAGAAACCATTGGAAAGTCTATTGAGAAAGAAAGTATTTTAATCTACCACTTCAACCTGCTTTAGCCTCCTTTGAAAACGTTTTTCTGTTGAGATATATATTTGTAGAGAAGAATCAAAACAAAATGAATAATTTGAGTGAGAGTGAGGACGAGCTATTGAAAGCTTTAGCTAATAGTAAGTCTATAAGTGTAATGAAACCTGACAAACTTGGGGGTATTATGATTTGTGAAACTATTGATTATGTAGATGGCATGACAGAAATCCTACATAATGTTGAATTTTATTGTTCAGTTTTTGGAAATGAGGTCAATGTGGCTTATAGAGGGATATATTTATTTAGAACTACTGCTAAATGAAAGAATTTCTTTAGCATTATATCAGTTTTTTGAAGGATCATAAGCCTATCATTCCCATTACATTCAGGATTTCTAAGGTGCACAAAGATATTTTTAACACCCCATATAGACATATTGTGGCTGCAGGTGGCTCTAAAGCTCAGCAATTTGGAATTTATATTGATAAGAATTTGAAAACCATTTATATTTTTGAAAGGCATGTATTAAAAGACTCATGGGATTTTTTGGAAAGGTTGACCCCAGAGATCTGGGAATGATCTGCTGTTTTTTTAACAGTGGACATGGCACTCCTTGTCAACTTTATCCCTAAAGAGAAAGGGATGAGTGTGTTTCTTGATATGTTAGCAGAATGTGATTTTTTAGATGGTGGAAATATTATGTTGCTTTTAGAACTTGTCATTACTGTTTTAGATAATAATTTTATAATCTTAGAAGGGAAAGTTTGTCAACAGGTTAAAGGAGTGGCAATGGATCAAGCTTGTGTGCCTATTTATGCCAACATTGCATTATTGGCTTTTGAAAAAGGTATGATATTCCCCTCAGATTTTTTTTAATATATGAAGATTTATTTAAGATTTTTAGATGATATTTTTATTTTGTGGATACGAAGTTAAAGAATTTATAGATTTCTTGCATAAATCTATTAGCTTTATAAAATTCACATTTAATTTTAACAAGGATTCAATTAATTAATTGGATGTCCAGATTGACAATACTAAGATTTGTACTATGAATTAATATTGTATTGGCAATACTAAGATTTAAAACTTAGATATATTGAAAACTGACTTTTAGTCATTAAATATTTACATTTCAACATTTTTCATCCATTTTTCCTCAAACATAACTTAGTCAAGGGGCAATGCATAACAGTGGCCAAATGATATTTAGTTCACAGGACTTGGAAGCAGAAATGGTTATATTAAGAGGGATGGTCAAGGACAGGAGTTATCTTGATAAATTTTTTTTTTGAGATTATGAGAGGGATAACAGGTACAAGCCATTATTAGGGAGAAAGAGGGAAGAATTATTGAAAGTTAAAAGAGAAGAAAGGAGTTATGATATAACTTGTGCAGTGATGTACAATGAAACATACACATATATAAAATGTTATAAGAGGAAATTGGAAGACTTTAAAAGGAAATAATGATTTGGTGGAAGTTATTCACAGAGATCCATGATTTATTAATAAAACTCTGGTGAACTTTAAGCATATATTAGAAAGTAAAGGACAACAGAATCAGAACAACGAGGGACCACTAATTGTGTTTTTTGTAAACAATGTCCTTTCATTACTGAGGACAGACATGCTACTTTGAAAAATAGGTTGAGCTTGAAAGTGTTTTTTATGTCCAGTAAATGTGGTATGTCAAGTATAATTTCCTTAGAAAGATGCTTTGGATGTGATGTATGTTATGTGGGAAAGACTGAGAGACTGTTAATAAAACAAATATATAAGCATAAGTATGAGATTAAAAAGAAAACTTTCAATAATTTATTGGCTAAAAATGATAGTTGTACTACTTTTACAAAATGTAATTTTGACATCATAGATATTATGGAAAGAAGCTCTATGGAGGGGAATGGGAGAAACTTATTGAATACAGAGAACTGCTTTGGCAGTTAAGATTAAATGCTGAAAGAATCCATGGGATAAAGGATAATATGTCATTGCAACCAGTTGTAAAACTTTGGGCAGCTAAATTCTGAAAGGGCAGAGCATTTTTCACGCTCATTATTTTTAACCTTAGGTATTATTTTAATTCATAAATTTATGAAAAAAAATGAACATGTTTCTCAAAGTGACATGAATTTTATAAATTGTCAATGTGGCATTATTTATAAGGTGTTGGTTATGCTGTGATTAGTTTTTTTTTAATCTAGGGATTTTTTTACTTATGAGATTTTTTTTACTTACAAGACTTTTAGGATTATTTACAGTTTTATATATTTTTTAAGAAATAAAAAATTTAAATGTCATCTTATATGATTATATGTATTTTAGAACTTCATTTTAATATTCATATACAAGTTAATATTATCTTTCATAAGGTTAGAGACAAATGTTCTTAATATATGTTTGTGTTTTTTTTTAAATATCCAATCAGCTTAATTGAAAAGGTTTCAAAAGGAACTGAAGTCAATGAGCATACTGTTTCTGATGAAGTCTCTCATGAGAGACAAAGGTGCCTAAACAGACGTCTGTGTGTTAAAGTATTTGATTTTTTATGTTAATAAAAGTATTTGTACCTGTTTCTTGGTGTCCCAATGTCAGCATTGTCCACAACGTATTGTATTAAGGTTCCTGTGTTGTGTATCCTGTTTTACTGTATCTCATAAACCATGAGAATGGCTGCTTATCATCCACATTTACTTAGAGAGATGCTAGAAAGTTTTCAGAATCTGAATGATTGTTTTGGTCACACAGTGCATTGGGCATGAAAGGATTGCTATGGTAAACCAAGCTATAATTGAGGAAAAAGTAAGTAAATTATAGCAAGTAATTTTCCTATCATTTTCTAAAGAAAATGTTTCTGACAAAATGACAATTAACTGTATCTTGAATCTCAGGAAAATGGACCACCATCTGAACTATTAATTTGATCTTATCCACAAATGACAAAGAGGATTTGTTATAATTTGGTTTTACTTGGATTATTTGTGTTTCTAGATTAGAACATAATATAAAGACATTAATTTGTTTTGGTTTTGGAGCATGCCATTATTCTGGGTTTTGGTTATACAGCTTCTACTTTAATTAAAATTTATTCTATGCAGGCAGATCTGATGAAGCTCCCCAGCAAAAGTGCTGATTAGATCTGTAACAATCAAAATGGAACTCGGATACCATCTGTTTAGTTTCTTTTAAGATATGGATTTTCAGTTAACAACTGTAACCTCTAAAAGGTAGGAATATGGTCAGCCATCCATAATGTACTTATGACTTGTTTTGGCTTTCTGGAGTTATTACTATTAGTACTAGTTTGAGCATTTCTGTGAACAGAAGTTACAACTGAAACATATAAAACTGCACCAAAAAGTGTTGCAAAAAGTTTAAATGGACTCAGATGGTGGGTAGGTTTTCCACAGAGGGTGGTTCCTCTGGTTCCCCTCCATTGGGTGGGATCAAACTTACTTACAGTTTGTTTAGAGGCAGCCACCGAGGATTCCTACTGACAAAGGAAGTGTGTCCTATTAACTCTCTAGTAGGTTTATTGCGTCTTCTCATTAAGTAGTGAAATCTCTAATGTGCTTTTCTTAAAGGCATACTATATTGTTTGTTTCTTTCCATATTCATTTTTTATGTTTGAAGCAATGCAGGTCATTGCTGACATGCTTTTCTTTTAAGGTGCAATTCAGGATTTATCCAGCAACATTCAAGTAGAATGTAAAATGGCTCTAACTTTTGGGTCATTGACTGTATTCAGCGGATAAGATGACTTCAGAATAACTAAAGATGCCATAAACAAGAACTATTTCTAGCATAGCTCTAGCATATTACATAACATTAATATGCCTTTTCTCTTTTATGTTCTGTACTGTCATTTTTGTGAAATAAAGAAAAAGGTGACAAAATTAATTTGTATTTAGTGAATTGATGCATTTGAAGCATGCAGTCATGTATTTCCTTAGTTTTAGAAATGACATACATTGATTTCACTTTTATTGTAATTAATATCACTATTACCTATATTTCTGTTTAATCCTGGAAGAGCATTTCCAACAGTATTTTATTTTTACTGAGAAAAAACATAAATATGAACGTCTCATATTTATTTGAATAACCTAAAATATACATAATTCTTAGAAGCAGTACAGTGCATACAGGATATAATGTTGCGGTATGTTGAATATTTGGGAAGTGGGAGACAAACTGTTACCTTGGAATTTAAAACATCAGAGAAGAAAGCCTTGAGTGAGGGCTATAAAGAATGAAGAAAGTAATATGCGTATAAATACAGTGGAAATCAGGAAAGAGATTTTATACAATGTTCTGCTACAAGCTGAGCAACAAATGGTGGGTGACCAATTTGGACATTGGATAAGAGCAGAGCTAACGCTAGAAGAACAGATGCAGCTATAAACGTTTACTGAAGCAGAAGTTGTTTTGTATGTACTATAGCCTTAGAGGAGGGGAAGGGAAGGATGCCCCTATGGGATTAAAACAATTTGTAAAAGCCTACCTACAGTATCTAATGATATCATGGATGAAGGTGTCCTACCAGAGTCTATGACATCGTACACACTGTTAGTTCCATTGAAAGTCAAGTGGTACCCATAGGATTCAGTGAATTTCTGGCAGACTTCCCTTTATAATGTTGATGCTACAGTTTTTGCCATGGTCCTTGCAGTGTGACTACGAAGGGTGATCCCCACATTTGGGAGACAAGGCCAAGCAGGATTTTTGAAAGGAAGATGCTGAGTGATCCAGATGGTGTACAAAATAAATATTATATCAGTATAAAATGATTTTAGTGTCATAAAAATCTAATTCATTTAATGGGACTATGAAGCCCATTTATGTTATATGAGTAATCCTGAATATGACATCACTTTTGATGTGACATTATAAATGTTTATGGTTCACTTAATTATCCATACCAGGTTGTCTACTATAGTAAAAGAAAAAAAGAAAAAAAAAACTGAATTGTATGCAATACAGTTAGTGGAAGGAAGACTGTATATAGAAGTTTATATATCAAGATCATTATAACATGAGTAATTGAATGACAATTTGGTTTGATCCAACAGACCAGAAATTTACTATTCCAGATATGGCAGGAATTTAGCCTAACTTTAGCAGTGACCCAATTTCATACTCGATCTACAAAGAAATGTGAGTATATATAAAAACATGGGGGCTTTTAGTTTGTTGAGATGCGGATGGCTGATGGTTTCTAATGTAGTCTGCATTACACTGATTTTCATTTCATCAATGTTTGCAGAAAATCAACTATTTATATCTGATTTTATCAGTGTATGTGAACCTGTGTGTGTCACTTAAACTGCCTTCATTTAGAGGCTTGGTGAGACAAGTGCTAATAGTGTTTGTGAAGATCAGGCTGTGGCAGCTTCTTCTGTGAATAAAGGCAGTCCCTTAAGGTTTCTGTGCAAGATTTCTAACAGAAGGTAAGGATTATATCCTTTCATTCCATTGTAGTGTGATCTTGAAGTTGGTATATTTAAGTAGTGAATGTGTGCTTGGGGGGTGGAGGGGGCATGATCCTTACAAAAAATATCTATTTCTTTTGTTGTTCTTTCAATGACAATTTGATACTAGTATCATTTTTTATGTTTTGGTGTTTTGGACACATATTTTGGCAAGTTAATTCCACCATGCATAGCTTCCTCCTATAGCATGGATGTACATGTTGGGGGGGGGGGGTCATAATAAGCTACAGCTTCTGTTCCCTTCTTCTTGAAGGCTCAACCTTCTCAACAGTTTAACTCCACCAAAATTTTAATTGCAACCAAATCAGTCAAATAACAATTACAGTAAACGTGTCATCATATTCAAATATTACTAACACCATACAGTAAACATTAATCAGCAAGAATCAGTTTCTAACCATCCTCTAGTCCATATATTCACTTGCCTGGGAATTAGTCTGTACTCAAGCTTATCTAAGTTTTCCAGACAAGTGTCTGCTGGGCCACGTTGAAGGTTGAAGGGTAGAAAGGCATCGTCTTCACCATGAGAAGAAACCTGCAGAAACATTCATTAGTCTAAAGATTGGAGAATCCATTTTCTCTCTGTCTGCCTTTTCGCCAGCCTTCTGAGTTTTTACTGATATGTCATTATTTTCCTGTGTGTACATTCTGTTGGTGATGTGCAAGCCTATTGTTCTTCATTATTATGTTCAGTAGACTATAGACACAATTTGGTATCACGTTGAGTCAATTAAAGCACCACACAGTTCACTAGTGACGCTAAGTCTTACTTCTTGTCAATCCTGTTCTAAAAATTTGCAAGAGATGGTAGAAAGAAACCAATACAAATATAGCAGTCATAATGATTCAGTTATTTAAAGCATGAAGTATGATGCATGAGAAATTAATGTGCCACTGGAGAATACCAAGGATGTTTATAAGTTACCGAAAATAAACACTAACTAAAGTAATACCAAAAAGAAACAAAATAGGAGATATTAAAAGGCTTTATTAAGAACTGGCTCCTTGAGTTTCAAAAACTCTTTGAAGGTTAAAATAACACACATGCACACCACAAGGGGTATGTTTAGTTCATCCAATAAGGAACAATTGAACAATAATACAAATAATTAAGAAAACACTTTCCCTGGTAACTCTGTATTTAAATGAAAAGGTTATAAGATACTCCTGAGACTGGTTTGATCATATCAAAGAAAAACATGCTGTAAACATGTGTCCTTAATTTATGATTTGACTGAACTGTGGGACAAGATGGTCAAAAACAGATAAGGGGGCATTGCATTTGAATAGTGTTTATTATGCAGCTCAAACTAGGCTTACAAGAAATAAAATCATTTCCTCCATGTCAACAAATCTGAGATGGGAATATTTAAATGGCTGATCATCAGGATGGCATGGAAGCTATAAACAAGACAAAGATGTAAAGGACATGAAAATAAATGCTTAAATGATGCTGTTGTTATTGTAGAACATTACCTGCACAGGTGTAGCCAGAATTTTAGAATTGTGTGCTAGCTACCACGTGGCAGTCCCATCAGACCCCAAAAAGATAAACATAAGAAAAAATGCCAACCTCATATTCTGAAAAAAAAAAACAACAAAATATTTATTCAAGAACCATGACAAATATTACAGTAAAAACAGATTAAATTCTAGTACATCTCATTCCTCCAAGTTAAAACTATAAGTATACACCTTTGCAGATCAGAACTGCCCTGCTGCTATAACATATCTCATATGAGAAAAGATTTTCTGCTCAAACACTCCAACTTATTTATTTTATTTATTTATTGACATTTGTTAACTGGGTTGGTCCAACTGGGCCAGAAACCCATTTTCAGTGGAGACCCGAGGAGAAAAGCTCCAGATTACAAACACATTAAATTCACATTCAGCGATTTACAGTATTTAAAACAAATTCACACTTCAAGATAAATTTACATTTCAAGAGAGCACACAAATTAGAAGTACATCAATGAATAGTGTAGACAGTTAGAGAAAAAAAAACACATAGTGCCTCAGCATGTAGCATTAATGTGATGAAATATAAAAAGAAAATACATAGACATATTCAAATGTTCACTTTTGAGAGGATGAGCTGACTAGGTGAACACCTTGTGGTTTACCAGTTAAGAGACAGGCGGAGAATATTATATCTTTGCAGGTGGTGGGGATATGAAACACGGAGAAGAAGAGGTCAGGTGGGGTCATGGCAGGGGCAGGTCTTGGACTTGAGAAGGTGCAGTTTAAGTTTTTTTTTAACTGTAGTGGGTGGGTAATGGAACGAATATGTACAGGAAGTTCATTCCAAGCTTAGGCTAGGGAACATTTATACAGAAGTTTTCCCACATTTCTTTTTGGATGGTATATTTCCAGACATTGCTGGTTAGAGGTGCATATGGTCCGAGATGGGGAGTAGGTAGACATAAGAGAGGACAGAGCAGGGCAGGAAGATGGTTTGTATAGAATTTTGTGTAGTATTTGCAATTGTGATAGAAGAAGTTGTTGGAGAAGTTCAAGCCATTGGAGGGTGTTTAGTGATAGACAGTGGTGTGAGTTGTAGGGAGAGTTTGTAATGAATCTAGTTATTTTGTGGTATGTTTGTTGAAGTTTGAGCAAGGTTGTGCATTGAATGTTAGTTAGTATTGGGGCGGCATATAGAAGGTAGGGGAGGAGAAGAGCCTGTGCCAGGGAGAGTCTGGCATTGGGGTTTAGGATTTTTTTGTTTCAGTATAGTAATCCTAGTTTCTGGTGAGTGTTTTTTATACATTGGAGTTTGTGATGGTAAAACTTAAGTTCATCATCTATGATAACACCTAGGAGCTTTGTGTTGGATTCGGGTTTTATGATAGTGTTATTAGAGGATGTGATGGTGAAGGTTGATTTATGATGAGAGAGCGAGTAGGGAAGAAACAGCAATAGTTTAGTCTTTTTTGGGCTGAGGATTAGAAGATTATCTGACAGCCACTTCTCTGTGGATAGAAAAGTGTTTTGTGTTAGGGTGAGAAGTTCAGAGATATTTTTGGAGGTAGAGATGAGAGTCAAATCATCTGCATATTGGATGATGAAGGATTGTTGACAAGATGTATAGAGTTAATTTATAAAAATGTTAAACAGAAGGGGACCCAGGATGGAACCTTGTGGAATGTAAAAAGGGACTGGAATATAGGGAGGGCAAGATGAGAGCCATTTGACTGATTGCTGCCTAAAGAAGGGATAGCTGGAGAACCAGGCAAGGGGGTTTGTGGATAGGTTGAGGTTAGCAAGTTTAGAAAGCAGTATAGGGTGAGAGACTGTATCAAAAACTTTGGATAGGTCATGAAAGAGACAGGATATGAGTTGGTTATTATCACGGGCCTCAGCAATATTATGAGTAAAAGATAGGAGGACAGTTCTTGTGCTATGGTAAGGACGGAAACCATGCTGAATGGGAGTGAGGAGGTTATACTGTAGGAGATAGTTGAGAAGTTGAGTATGAATGCATTTTTCAAGTATTTTAGAGAGGGGGGATAGAATGGCGATAGGTCTGTATTTGGATGGGTCAGTTGAGTTTCCTCCTTTGTGCAGAGGGATGATGAAAAAGGAATTCCAGATGAGAGGAACTGTAGCTTCCTGGATTGATCTATTGATGAAAATGGATACAGGATAGGCTATAGATTCAGCAGCCAGTTTGTGGAAGGTAGAGGGGAGATCATCTGTGGAGGATGAGCAGGTTTTAAATTTCAGAAGAAGTGATTTGATGTAGGAAGTGGGAACAGGGCAGAAGGAGAAGAGGTTTTTGTTGAGAAGGTGGGGGTGTAGTGAGAGAGGTGGGTGTGTAGTGGGAGAGGTCGGGTTAGAATTAGGGGGTGTGAGCTTTTGGATCATGTCAATGAAATGTTTGTTGAGGAGGGTAGCAGTATATAGTGGTGATTTATTTGGAAAATGGGAGAGGTTGGAAGGGTGGCCTGGAGAAAGATTATAGTTTAGAGTTGACCAGAACTTACATGGGTTGGATTTTCCACTTGAGTTGGTGGAGTTATAGTAGGACTTTTTATCATTATTGATTTGTTTCTTGACAAGATTCCTTAGTTGTCTATAATTACGTAACAGGGGCAGTTCTTTCTTTTTAACCCAGGCCTTCCAAGCACTATCTCTTTTGTGCATGAGGGATCTGGTATCCTTGGAAAGCCAGGGGGGCATAATTTGGTTTAATTCTAATTCTTCTGGAGGGGGCAAGGGAGTTGAGGGTGCTTAGAATGATGCCATTAAATTTACTCACTGCATCACTGAGAGGGATTTGCTTAAGGATGGACCAGTCAATATTAAACAGTGTGGAGTTGAACTTTGTAATATTGAAGTTTGTAAGTTTGAGACATTCTCTATAGAGGTGAGATTTGGGTGTTTGGTTGGAGTGCCTCAGAATAGAGGTGGGGAGATGATCACTTAAGGAATTAGGTAAGGTGTTTGGGCTATGGTAGAGTTTGGGTGAGTTAGTGAGGATCCAGTCTATGGTTCAACCAGATGGTGAGGCTTTATGCAGGCGGGTGGGGGATGTTAACAGTTGATGGAATCCGTGAAGGTTCATAGGTTCATAGGTAGGTACTAGGCTATTGGCCCTAGGGCCTATACAAGCCTAGCAAAAAAGGTAACCTGGCTTTTGCCACCCAAGAAAATTATTTTCCTGTGACCCTGTCGAGACGAGTCACAGAGGTGATCCCTGGGGTGAATTTCCTATTTCCCATCCAATCAAGATTTTTCTTGAAGAGTGCTAATGAGGAGTTTTGTTTGATATAGATAGGTAGTTTGTTCCATAGTATGGGAAGTCTCTGGGACAGGAATCTATCCCTCCAGCATGTACTGTTTATTGTGGTGACAAGGTTTAGGTCCTTAGACAGTGTAGCTTGGAGGGATTGGGATTTCTTTAAGTGGAGCATGTCCAACAGCTCTGGGTTTGACATCGCTTTGTATGTTAGGCAGAGATTGCCTCTGATTAGATGATATGCGATGGAGTAAAGCTGGATTTTTTTGAGACGGTCTGCATAGGGCATCTGTTTGAGGCTGGTAATCCTCTTTGTGAGGTATTTCTGTGGCCTTTCCAGTTGTCTAGATGTCTTGATGTCTTGTGAGGTACATACCAAAAGGGGCATTGTACTCTATAATGGGTCTAATGAGTGACGAGTAGAGGGGAACAATTACCTCTTTTTTTCTGGATGAGAAACCTTTTGTGATGAGGTGCGCCATGTTGAAGGATTTCCAGACTACTATGGCGATGTGATTATCAAAGGAGAGACTACTGTCCATCTGCATCCCAAGGTCTCTTATCACATGTTCAGTGTTAAGTAGACTACCACCTATGTGGTAGCTCATGGGTACAGAGTTTTTACCAAAGGGGTTGGCAATGCACTTTTTTGCATTGAGGACATGGCTTTGACACCAGGCGTCTGTCTCAGTGAGGCCCTTTTGTAGGATATCCACATCATTAGGAGTTTCAATTATGGCTCCAGGATTGCAGTCATCTGCAAACTTCATTAGCCAAAGACCTTCTGTGTTAGCCTGTACTTCAGAAAAGTAGATACCAAACTGGAGAGGACCCAGGACTGAACCCTGTGGTACTCCACTTGTCACTGGTCTGATGGATTTGGAGTCTGCTACTTTCACAGTGTGGGTTCTGTCACTGAGTCAGTTAGCAACCCATCTTGTGACATAGGGATTTATACCTAGTTTAGTGAGTTTGTCTATAATTCCAGAGTGGGGGATGTGTCAAAAGCCTTGACGAGATCAAGATAGACTGTGTGAACGACCTTACCCTCGTCTACGGCTTTGGTGACTGCTTCAAAGAAATCAATCAAGTTTAGGACACATGATCTGTCTTTTACAAACCTGAACTGGGTGAGGTCCGGCGTTTGGAGATTACCAATGTCTTTGTTTATAAGTTCCATGATGATACATTCCATGGCCTTGCAGACCAGGCTTGTTAGGCTAATGGGGCGGTAGTTCCCGGGGTCCATGGTAGCTCCCCCTTTGTGGAACGAGATAACCATTGCTGTGTGCCATTCAGTGGGCACAAAGCCTGAGGTGAGGCTATGATTGAACATGGTGCTTAGGTGAGGTCCCAGTTCATTCTGTAGTTCATGAAGACGTCAGCCTGGGATGTTGTCAGGTACCACGGATGCTGTGTTCTTGGCATTGGAGAGTGTGGTTTTTACCTGTGCAGCCGTGATTACAGGAACTTTGCATTCCTCCGGTATAGAGATGGGCCCTTTAGAGGGTGGGTGGGGGGGTAAAGTTAGCACTGAACCTATCTGCCAGGATGTTGGCAATATCAGTTGGTTCTTTATATTTAGTGCCATTGTGCTGTAACTCAGAGCAGATCTGAGTGTTGCCATTGAGGTTCTTGACATAACTATAGAATGCTTTGTGGTTGTCTTTAGAATCAGTGACAATTTTGTTTTCATAACTAGCTTTGGAAGTTTATACTAAATTGTGGAGAGTCAGTAGAAAGTTTGGCCCAGTCTATATTAACATCAAAGAGCATGAGGGTTTCATAATTTATGTTATGAAAAAAACAGGATAGGATGTTTTCTAGGGTGGGGATATTGTTTCCAGGAGGGATATAAATGGATGCAATATCAAATTTCCTGTGTGGGTTAAGATGGCAGTTGAGGATGATTAGTTCAGGTGGGTGAAAATCTGGGATAGGGATGTAGATGGGTGAGAGATTTAGGCAATTAGATTAGAGGATTACTACACCTCCCCCCTTTTTAGGGAGTCTGTCTGAGCAGTCGATATTATAGCCAGGTGGAAGAATTTCACTGTGTGTGATGTGGGCTTTGAGCCAGGTTTCAGATAGGGCTAGAATGTGAGGGGAGATTTGGGCTATCTATGAGTGTAGTTCAGAGATTTTGTTAGTGAGGCTTTGTAAATTTAGTGAGTAGATAGCTAGGTGTTTGTATAAGGAAGAGTGTTGATTGGGAGAATGAAGACTGATTGAAGCTTGAGGGGAGTAGGAAGCTGGGGGAGTTTTGTGGGGTAGTTGGCTGAGAGGGGAGGAGAGAGAGCCAGGGTTGGGATGGATGTCACCAGAGAGGAGTAAGTTGTTACTCAAGAATGTGAGTGGAGGAAATTGTAAGAGATAGTTATAGAGTTTACATTCATATTTGCTAATTAGTGGGTAATTGTGCTGTAAAGTTAATTTATGGAGACAGTTGAGGGAGAAGTTGAAGAGGGATGGGGTGATATTAAAGGAGCAGGTAGAAGGAAGTGTTTCAGAGATGCTAGAGGTAGGGGAGGAAATATGCTGGTATGGTGTGAGGGAGTGATAGGAGGTTAGTACAAAGAGAAGTATGATAAGTGGTGTGGTAAAGACAAGGAGTAGCATAGTGAGAGTATGGGAAAGAGGAGCTGTGCAGGGGGAGGAGATTGGAAGTAGGAAGTGTGGTAATTTAATTTTGGGTGTTGAATGGCTGGGTGTGAGTTTAAGCAGGATATGGGTTGTGAGTGGTTGAGCAGAATAGGAAGGGGAGGGATTAGATGGTATTAATGTAGCTGAAGTGAGGTAGGTGGGAATGGGGCTAGGGGAGCAAAGTGAGCTCAAGCATATGCGAAGGCAAATGGAGAGAGGCTACAATCGCAGAGGATCTCTGGAAAGAAACAATCAGCAGTTAAGCTTGGCAAAAGTGGGAATAGGAGAGACAGAGGGGGGTGTAGAGCAGTCCAGAGAGACAGTCTGAGTAAAATCTGTGGGAGAGGAGGCAGTGGTAGTAGAGAGTACTAAAACAGGAGATGGGCAGAAAGGAAGTAGAGAAAAAGTAGGAGGGACAGTACAGTGAAGGAAAGATCAAAAAATGACCAGGGAGTATTAGATGCTAGGGATGATTAAGAGAGTCAAGAATAGTTGCAGGAAAGTAGGAAGAATGGAGGAGCGGGTTAGAATGGGGAGGCAGGGAGCAGCCCGGAGGTATGCAAGATAATAGCCAACACAGGAGCAACAGTTCAGGTATTAGACTAGTGCACTTAAAAGGACATACTTAGTCTCAATTTAAATGGCAGGAGGCACCAGTGGAGGTACTCGACTGGAGGTAATTACAGGCAGGGTAGGTCAGCGGCCTTTGAAGATGAGGAGTTATTGCCAACTCAGACAGTCTCAATTTAAATGGCAGTAGGCATTAGCAGAGGGACTCGACTGCAGGTAGTTTCAGGCAGTGTAGGTCAGTGGCCTTTGAAGATGAGGAGACATTGCTAACTTAGACAGTCTCAATTTAAATGGCAAGAGGCACCAGAGGAGGGACTCGACTGCAGGTAGTTACAGGCAAGGTAGGTCAGTGGCCTTTGAAGATGAGGCATTATTGCTAATGTAGACAGTCTCAATTTAAATGAAAGTAGGCACCAGAGGAGGGACGTGACTGCAGTTAGTTCCAGGCAGGGTAGGTCAGTGGCCTTTGAAGATGAGTTATTGCTAACTTAGACAGTCTCAATTTAAATGGCAGGAGGCAGCAGAAGAAGGACTCGACTGCAGGTAGTTCCAGGCAGGGTAGGTCAGTGGCATTTGAAGATGAGGAGTTATTTCTAATTTAGACAGTCTCAATTTAAATGGCACTAGGCACCAGCGGAGGGACTCGACTGCAGGTAGTTCCAGGCAGGGTAGGTCAGTGGCCTTTCAACAAGAGGAGTTATTGCTAACTTAGACAGTCTCAATTTAAATGGCAGGAGACTCCATCAGAGGGACTGGACTGCAGGTAGTTCCAGGCACGTTAGGTCAGTGGCCTTTGAAGATGAGGATTTATTGCTAACTTAGTCTCAATTTAAATGGCAGGAGGCATCAGCAGGGGGACTCGACTGCAGGTAGTTGTAGGCATGGTAGGTCAGTGGCCTTTGAAGATGAGGAGTTATTGCTAACTTAGACAGTCTCAATTTAAATGGCAGGAGGCACCAGCAGAAGGACTTGACTACAGGTAGTTCCAGGCAGGGTAGGTCAGTGGAAATTGAAGATGAGGATTTATTGCTAACTTAGACAGTCTCAATTTAAATTGCAGGACGCACCAGCAGAGGGACTCAACTGCAGGTAGTTGAAAGCAGGGAAGGTTAGTGGCCTTTGAAGATGATGAGTTATTGCTAACTTATACAGTATAAATTTAAATGGCAGGACACACCAGCAGAGGGACTTGACTGCTGGTAGTTCCAGCCAGGGTATATCAGTGGCTTTTGAAGATGAGGAGTTATTGCTAACTTACACAGTCTCAACTAAAAAGGCAGGATGCACCAGCAGTGGGAATCGACTGCAGGTAGCTGCAGGCAGGGTAGGTCAGTGGCCTTTAAAGATGAGGAGTTATTGCTAACTTAGTCTTAATTTAAATGGCAGGAGGCACCAGCAGAAAGACTCGACTGAAGGTAGTTGCAGGCAGGGTAGGTCAGTGGCCTTTGAAGATGAGGAGTTATTGCTAACTTAGACAGTCTCAATTTAAATGGCAGGAGGCACCAGCAGAAAGACTTGACTACAGGTAGTTCCAGGCAGGGTAGGTCAGTGGAAATTGAAGATGAGGATTTATTGCTAACTTAGACAGTCTCAATTTAAATGGCAGGACGCACCAGCAGAGGGACTCAACTGCAGGTAGTTGCAAGCAGGGTAGGTCAGTGGCCTTTAAAGATGAGGAGTTATTGCTAATTAAGACAACATCAATTTAAAAGGCATGAGGCACCAGCAGAGGGACTCGACCGCAGGAAGCTGCAGGCAGACTAGGTCAGTGGCCTTTGAAGATGAGGAGTTATTGCTAACGTGGACAGTCTCAATTTAAATGGCAGGAGGCAACAGCAGAAAGAGTTGACTGCAAGTAGTTGCAGGCAGGGTAGATCAGTGGCCTTTGAAGATGAGGAAAAATGAAAGCTGTAGGTTGGAAGCAAAGACGAAACGAACTGAAAATTCAGTATTTATTCCAAACACCTTCAAAAAAACATCCACGCACTGTCACAAATCATTAACGCTTTTCTTTAAAATACATCCATGCGTTTTTGTCCCCACAGTAGGACTTCATCAGATGAATGAATAAAACTCCCTCCTCAACAGTTTTTATACAAATTAAGAAACTCATTATCCAATAATGCTCCTTAATTACATTTCAAACAGTCAAACCAGCATTGTAGTGGGCTCATAAATATTCATTAGCTCATTGAATATAAAATTTAAAAAGTAAAATGTTAAATTCATTTTATTCCTTATCAAAAATAACAACTTATGAGTAAAGCCATTAAATATATAAATATTTATAAAACCATAACATTTTATATTACATATGACTAATGAATGGCTTAAAGTCCAATACAGTTTTAAGGTGAACAACGGAGTTCCTCAGGGACCTTCTAATACAGATTCTTTTTCAACTAAAATGGACAAAATCTCCAAATTAATGTTACAATATAGAGTGTTATGTATTGAAAATGCTTATCTT
The DNA here is from genome assembly GCF_019279795.1 of Protopterus annectens. Classification (NCBI taxonomy): domain Eukaryota; kingdom Metazoa; phylum Chordata; order Ceratodontiformes; family Protopteridae; genus Protopterus; species Protopterus annectens. The sequence goes on along the minus strand of NC_056742.1, from coordinate 430,073,357 downwards.
GCAGAATGTATCCATAGGAAAATTGTCCCTAAGGGACTAAGGATACATAAATATCCCAATAATGTACAAATGGGCTCTAACTTCCATAAGGAATTACTGGAAGTTTTTAATAACTGTGGCTTGGAAATTTTAAAGTTAATTATTAAGGAAAATGTTAGAGTACAAGAGACAATTCAAAAAGAAATAGATGAACTTGATAAGTTTATCAAGGATGATTTAATTTTTAGTATAAAGGAAGAAAAAGACAAGTACTACAAAGTCAGGACTGACATTGACATGAAATGTAAGGATTTAATAGACAGGAAAATGACTAAATTGAAGAGGGACATGCAGGAATATGACAACAGTACTAATTATCCTAAGCCACCCTATACTAATAAAAGGTTTTATGGAAATAACAAAAGGGAGAAGGTTCATAACCCTATTGAACAGGAGTTTGGAGGGTGGGATAACTATGAATATAATCAAGATTTCCCGCCATTAGTTAGGGATGACAGTTCTTTTCACAGACAGGAAAATTGGAAAGGAAATTTTCGAGGGGGGGGAGAAGAGGGAGGGGGAGATATTAGGTATATATACCCCCAACCCTAATGAAGTAACACCTACCCAAGAGATAGTGGTTGAAGGTTTTAACAACAAGTATGGTGGGTTTTCCATTTACAACTTCAGTAATATTTCCTTAACTAAGGATCATTTCAGCCTATTGGCGAAGGGGCTTAAATATATTCCCTATACTAAAGGGGATTTAACTAAAACTTTGTTAGACATTAAACTGTTCCTTAGAAAAATTAATTTGGAAATATTTTTTTCTAAGAATGATATAAACAGAACAAATCAAAATAATCAAGGATTAATATGCAAGTCCACTTACAATCCCCCTTTGCACTCACAATTAAAAAAATTCGAAATGACTTTAGAAAAAGAAATTAGAGAAATGCAAAGTAAGATTAAATATCAAACTAATTTGAGTAAGGAAGAAAAGACTATTTTGGATGAATTAAAGTCTAACTATGGAGTGAGAGTTATGAAACCTGATAAGGGTGGGGGGATAGTTATAATGGACTCAATATATTATGAAGGAAAAATGAATCAAATTTTAAGAGATGAAACTAAATATACCTGTGTTTCTAGGAATGAGATAAATCTGGCATATCACAAAATAGACATAGTATTACAGGATATGTTACAGGAGGGTTTGATTAATGGTAAAATATATGCGTATCTGAGAGTTGAGAAGCCAAAAATTCCTAGTATTTTTGGAATACCCAAGATCCACAAAAACGCTGAGGATCCACCGTTGAGGCCTATAGTATCTGCTGATGGCTCTAAAACGTTACCATTAGCAAAATATGTTGATACAAAAACTAAACATATTTGGCTTCAAAACAAGGCTATCCTCAGAGATTCTTGGGATTTGTTGAGAAAAATTAAAACAGAGTTATATTCAGATAATTTATTATTTGTTACTATTGATATAATTGATTTGTTTTCCTGTATACCTTATGATATGGGTATGAAAATGTTTGAGGACACTGTCTTTCAGGACAAATCTATGTCACATTGCGAAAAGGTAGTAAGTACAGCACTCATGGATATAGTTCTAAAGAATAATTTTTTAATATTTAATGGTGAACTATTTAAACAAACACAGGGAGTATCCATGGGAGCTGCTTGTGCTCCTACCTTTGCAAATACTATTCTAGCAAAATGGGAAGAAACTTTTGTTTTAAACTCTCAGTTTAATTCTTGCTGGTCCCTATATCATAGATTTTTGGATGATATAGTTATTTTATGGACAGATAGCAAGGAAAAATTTCAAGAATTTATGAGATACATAAGTAATTCTACCCATTTTCTTAAATTTACGTATAAACATTCATATGATGTTCTCCAATATTTGGATTTAGAAGTTTACAAAGTAAATAATGAACTAGAAACCAGGATATTTAGGAAAGATACATTTTGTAATTAGTTCCTTCACTATAATAGTGCTCATCCTACACATTGTAAAAGGAATATAGTGAAGGGACAATTTGTAAGAGGATCTAGAATGACTAGCTTAGAGAATGACTTTGTTGCAGAATGTGAACTATTGGAACAAATGTTTTTGGATAGGGGGTACCCCTATGAATTTATTAAGAAAATTAGGTTAGAAGTTGTAAATGGCAGAGAAAATAGATTCAAACCCATTAAAGGGGTTATGATTAGTAATGAGCAGGTAGAAAAAGAAAAAGTAAATAATGAATTAGAAAACCCAGTTAAATATCAACGGGCATTGGTTCTGGAATACAATGCAACTAATTACTTTATAAAAGGAACCTTTCAAAAGGAATGGGAAAGATTCCTTGCCCTTACCGACTTGGAAGATATACCGAAGTCATCACTAAAAGTGGTTTACAAAAATTCTAGCAGTATAAGAAACATATTAGAAAATAAAAACAACAATTGTGGTAACCAAAGGGAAGGTGGAAAGAAATTTGACACATTTAAATGTGGTAGGTGCAACCAGTGTGGATATATTTCTAATAAAGAAGAGATTTTTTTAGAAAGTAGAAAAAGATGGATACAAAGTAAAGGCTACTATAATTGTGACACTAGGGGAATAGTATACCTAGCTATATGTAAAAAATGTGGTTCATTTTATGTAGGGAAAACAGAAAGAACCCTGAAAAGGAGAATATATGAACACATTTATGACATTTCTAAAGGAAAGGAAACAAACGCATTATTTAAACATTCCAAAACATGTGAAGGGTATAAATTCCTCTTTTTAGTATTAGATCAAGTAAAACATGATATTAGGGGAGGTATATGGGAAGAGAAAATTGAATATAAAGAGTTATGGTGGCAGGTAACTCTGGAAGCAGGTAGATTTCCAGGGTTGAATGAGTATCTTTCCATATTACCACTGCTTAAAATAAGGGCTGCCAAATATTAAAGTAATAATTTTTCAAGACAGTAGATGGTACTGTTTTTCCCTCGACAATTCCTTTCTGTACCTCCTTAGGAATTACAAGTAGTACAAAGATGGATTTTATATAGTGTTTATTTTTGTTTAAAACAAGTCATATGTAATATAAAATGTTATGGTTTTATAAATATTTATATATTTAATGGCTTTACTCATAAGTTGTTATTTCTGATAAGGAATAAAATGAATTTAACATTTTACTTTTTAAATTTTATATTCAACGAGCTAATGAATATTTATGAGCCCACTACAATGCTGGTTTGACTGTTTGAAATGTAATTAAGGAGCATTATTGGATAATGAGTTTCTTAATTTGTATAAAAACTGTTGAGGAGGGAGTTTTATTCATTCATCTGATGAAGTCCTACTGTGGGGACGAAAACGCATGGATGTATTTTAAAGAAAAGCGTTAATGATTTGTGACAGTGCGTGGATTTTTTTTGAAGGTGTTTGGAATAAATACTGAATTTTCAGTTCGTTTCATCTTTGCTTCCAACCTACAGCTTTCGTTTTATTTATTGGTGACTTTTGGAAGCTTTCACTTCATTTTGTTGTTGTCTTTGAAGATGAGGAATTATTGCTAACTTAGACAGTCTCAATTTAAATGGCAGGAGGCACCAGCAGAGGGACTCGACTGCAGGTAGTTCCAGGCAGGGAAGGTCAGTGGCCTTTGAAGATGAGGAGTTATTGCTAACATAGACAGTCTCAGTTTAAATGGCATGAGGCACCAAAAGAGGAACTCGACTGCAGGTAGCTCCAGGCAGGGTATGTCAGTGTCCTTTGAAGATGAGGAGTTATTGCTAACATAACAGTCTCAATTGAAATGGCAGGAGGCACCAGCAGAGGGACTCGACTGCAGCTAGTTCCAGGCAGGGTAGGTCAGTGACCTTTGAAGATGAGGAGTTATTGCTAACTAAGACAGTCTCAGTTTAAATGGCAGGAAGCACCAGCAGAAGGACTCAACTGCAGGTAGTTGCAGGCAGGGTAGGTCAGTGGCTTTTAAAGATGAGTTATTACTAACTTAGACAGTCTCAATTTAAATGGCAGGAGGCACCATTGGAGGGACTCAACTGCAGGTAGTTGTAGGCAGGGTAGGTGAGTGGCCTTTCAAGATGAGGAGTTATTGCTAACTAAGACAGCATCAATTTAAATGGCAGGAGGCACTAGCAGAAGGACTGGACTGCAGGTAGTTCCAGGCAGGGTAGGTCAGTGGCCTTTGAAGATGAGGAGTTATTGCTAACTTAGACAGTCTCAATTTTAAATGCAGGAGGCACTAGCTGATGGACTCGACTGCAGGTAGTTCCGGGGAGAGTAGTTCAGTGGCATTTGAAGATTTGGAGTTATTGCTAAATTAGACAGTCTTAATTTAAATGGAAGGAGACACCAGCAGAGGGACTCAACTGCAGGTAGTTCCATGCAGGGTAGGTCAGTGGCCTTTGAAGATGAGGAGTTATTGCTAACTTAGACAGTCTCAGTTTAAATGGCAGGAGGCACCAGCACAGGGACTCCACTGCAGGTAGTTGCAGGCTGGGTAGGTCAGTGGTCTTTGAAGATGAGTTATTGCTAACTTAGATAGTCTCAATTTAAATGGCAGGAGGCACCAGTGGATGGACTCAGTTGCAGGTATTTGCAGGTAGGGTAGGTCAGTGGCCTTCAAGATGAGGAGTAATTGCTTACTAAGACAGCATCAATTTAAATGGCAGGAGGCACCAGCAGTGGGACTCGACTGCAGGTAGTTCCAGGCAGGGTACATCAGTTGCCTTTGAAGATGAGGAGTTATTGCTAACTTAGACAATCTCAATTTAAAAGGCACTAGGCACCAGCAGAGGGACTCGACTACAGGTGGCTGCAGGCAGGGTAGGTCAGTGGCCTTTGAAGATGAGGAGTTATTGCAAACATAGACATTTTTAATTTAAATGGCAGGAAGCACCAGCAGAAAGAGGCGACTGCAGGTAGTTTTAGGCAGGGTAGATCAGTGGCCTTTGAAGATGAGGAGTTATTAATAACTTAGACAGTCTAAATTTAAATGGCAGGAGGCACCAGCAGAGGGATTCGACTGCAGGTAGTTCCAGGCAGGGTAGGTCAGTGTCCTTTGAAGATGAGGAGTTATTGCTAACTTAGACAGTCTCAATTTAAATGGCAGGAGGCACCAACAGAGGGACTCGAATGCAGGTAGTTCCAGACAGGGTAGGTCAGTGGCCTTTGAAGATGAGGAGTTATTGCTAACTTAGACAGCGTCAATTTAAATGGCAGGAGGTAACATCAGAGGGACTCGACTGCAGGTAGTTCCAGGCAGGGTAGGTCAGTGGCCTTTGAAGATGAGGAGGTATTGCTAACTTAGACAGTCTCAATTTAAATGGCAGAGGGCACCAGCGGAGAGACTCAACTGCAGGTATTTCCAGGCATGGTAGGTCAGTGGCCTTTGAACATGAGTTATTGATAAATTAGACAGTCTCAGTTTAAATAGCAAGAGGCACCAGCTGTGGGACTCGACTGCAGGTAGTTCCAGGCAGAATAGGGCAGTGGCCTTTGAAGATGAAGAGTTATTGCTAACTTAGACAGTCTCAGTTTAAATGGCAGGAGGCACCATAGATGGACTCAACTGCAGGTAGTTGCAGGCACGGTAGGTCAGTGGCCTTTGAAGATGAGTTATTGCTAACTTAGTCTCAATTTAAATGGCAGGAGGCACCAGTGGAGGGACTCAACTGCAGGTAGTTGCAGGCAGGGTAGGTCAGTGGCATTTCAAGATGAGGAGTTATTGCTAACTAAGACAGCATCAATTTAAATGGCAGGAGGCACCATTAGAGGGACTCGACTGCAGGTAGTTCCAGGCAGGGTCGATCAGTGGCCTTTTAAGATGTAGAGTTATTGCTAACTTAGACAGTATCAATTTAAAAGGCACGAGGCACCAACAGAGGTACTTGACTGCTGGTAGCTGCAGGCAGGGTAGGTCAGTGGCCTTTGAAGATGAGGAGTTATTGCTAACGTAGAAAGTCTTAATTTAAATGGCAAGAGGCAACAGTAGAAAGAGTTGTCTGCAGGTAGTTGCAGGCAGGGTAGAGCAGTGGCCTTTGAAGATGAGGAATTATTGCTAACTTAGACAGTCTCAATTTAAATGGCAGGAGGCACCAGCTATGGGACTCGACTGCTGGTAGTTCCAAGCAGGGAAGGTCAGTGGCCTTTGAAGATGAGGAGTTATTGCTAACTAAGACAGTCTCAGTTTAAATGGCAGGAGACACCAGCAGGGGGACTTGACTGCAGGTAGTTGCAGGCGGGGTAGGTCAGTGGCCTTCGAAAAGATGAGTTATTGCTAACTTAGACAGTCTCTATTTAAATGTCAGGAGGCACCATTGGAGGGACTCAACTGCAGGTAGTTGCAGGCAGGGTAGGTCAGTGGACTTTGAAGACGAAGAGTTATTGCTAACTTAGACATTCTCAATTTAAAATGCAGGAGGCACTAGGTGAGGGACTTGACTACAGGTAGTTCCAGGCAAAGTAGGTCAGTGGCCTTTGAAGATGAGTTATTGCTAACTTAGACAGTCTCAATTTAAATGGCAGCAGGCACCAGTGGAGGGACTCAACTGCAGGTAGTGGCAGGCAGGATAGGTCAGTGGCTTTTCAAGATGAGGAGTTATTGCTAACTTAGACAGTCTCAATTTAAAAGGCATGAAGCACCAGCAGAGGGACTCGACTGCAGGTAGCTGCAGGCAGGGTAGGTCAGTGGCCTTTGAAGATGAGGAGATATTGCTAACGTAGATAGTCACAATTTAAATGGCAGGAGGCACAAGCAGAGGGACTCGACTGCAGTTAGTTCCAGGCAGGGTAGGTCAGTGGGTTCTGAAGATGAGGAGTCATTGCTAACTTAGACAGTCTCAATTTAAATGGCAGGAGGCACCAGCAGAAAGAGTTGACTGCAGGTGGTTGCAGGCAGGGTAGATCAGTGGCCTTTGAAGATGAGGAATTATTGCTAACTTAGGCAGTCTCAATTATATGGCATGAGGCACCAGCAGAGGGACTCAACTGCAGTTAGGTCCAGGCAGGGTAGGTCAGTGGTCTCTGAAGATGAGGAGTTATTGCTAACTTAGACAGTCTCAATTTAAATGGCAGGAGTCACCAGCAGAGGGACTCGACTGCAGGTAGTTTCAGGCAGGGTAAGTCAGTGGCCTTTAAAGATGAGGAGTTATTCCTAACTTAGACAGTCTCAATTTAAATGGCATTCAGTATCAGCAGAGGAACTCGACTGCAGGTAGTTCCAGGCAGGGTAGGTCAGTGTCCTTTGAAGATGAGGAGTTATTGCTAACTTAGACAGTCTCAACTAAAATGGCAGGGGGCACCAGCGGAGTGACTTGACTGCAGGTAGTTCCAGGCAGGATAGGCCAGTGGCCATTGAAGATGAGGATTTATTGCTAACTTAGACAGTCTCAATTTAAAAGGCACGCGGCACCAGCAGAAGGACTTGACTGCATGTAGCTGCAGGCAGGGTAGGTCAGTGGCCTTTGAAGATGAGAAATTATTGCTAACTTAGACAGTCTCAATTTAAATGGCAGAAGGCACCAGCAGAGGGACTCGACTGCAGGTAGTTGCAGGCAGGGTAGGTCAGTGGCCTTTGAAGATGAGTTATTGCTAACTTAGACAGTCTCAATTTAAATGGCAGGAGGCACCAGCAGATGGACTTGACTGCAGGTAGTGGCAGGCAGGGTAGGTCAGTGGCCTTTCAAGATGAGGAGTTATTGCTAACGTAGACAGTCTTAATTTAAATGGCAGGAGGCTCCAGTAGAAAGAGTCCCTGCAGGTAGTTGCAGGCTGGGTAGATCAGTGGCCTTTGAAGATGAGGAATTATTGCTAACTTAGTCTCAATTTAAATGGCAGGAGGAACCAGCAGAGTCATTCGACTGCAGTTAGTTCCAGGCAGGGTAGGTCAGGGGCCTCTGAAGATGAGGAGTTATTGCTAACTTAAACAGTCTCAATTTAAATGGCAGGAGGCACCAGCAGAGGGACTCGATTGCAGTTAGTTGCAGGCAGCGTAGGTCAGTGTCCTTTGAAGATGAGGAGTTTTTGCTAACTTAGACAGTTTCAATTTACATGGCAGAAGGCACCAGAGGAGGGACTCGACTGCAGGTAGTTCCAGACAGGGTAGGTTAGTGTCCTTTGAAGATGAGGAGTTATTGCTAACTTAGACAGTCTCAATTTAAATGGCAGGAGGCACCAGTGAAGGGACTCGACTGCAGGAAGTTCCAGGCAGGGTAGGTCAGTGGCCCTTGAAGATGAGTAATTGCTGACTTAGACAGTCTCAATTTAAGTGGCAGGAGGCACCAGCAGAGGTACTCGACTGCAGGTAGTTCCAGGCAGGGTAGTTCAGTCTCTTTTGAAGATGAGGAGTTATTGCTAATTTAGTCTCAATTTAAATGGCAGGAGGCACCATTGGAGGGACTCGACTGCTGGTAGTTGCAGGTAGGGTAGGTCAATGGGCTTTCAAGATGAGGAGTTATTGCTAACTAAGACAGCATCAATTTAAATGGTAAGAGGCACCAGCTGAAGGACTCAACTGCAGGTAGTTCCAGGCAGGGTAGGTCAGTGGCCTTTGAAGATGTGGAGTTATTACTAACTTAGACAGTCTCAATTTATAATGCAGGAGGCACTAGCTGAGGGACTCGACTTAAGGTAGTTCCATGCAAAGTAGGTCAGTGGCATTTGAAGATTAGGAGTTATTGCTAAATTAGACAGTCTTAATTTAAATGGCAGGAGACACCAGCAGAAAGACTCAACTGCAGGTAGTTCCAGGCAGGGTAGATTAGTGGCTTTTGAAGATGAGGAGTTATTGCTAACTTAGTCTCAACTTAAAAGGCAGGATGCACCTGCAGATGGACTCGACTGAAGATAGCTGCAGGCAGGGTAGGTCAGTGGCCTTTGAAGATGAGGAGTTATTGCTAACTTAGGCAGTCTCATTTTAAATGACAGGAGGCACCAGCGGAGGGACTCAACTGCAGGTAGTTCCAGGCAGGGTAGGTCAGTGGCCTTTGAAGATGAGGAGTTATTGCTAACTTAGTCAGTCTCAGTTTAAATGGCAGGAGGCACCAGCAGAGGGACTCGACTGCAGGTAGTTCCAGACAGGTACGTCAGTAGCTTTTAAAGATGTGGAGTTATTGCTAACATAGACAGTCTTAATTTAAATGGCAGGAGGCATCAGCTGTGGGACTCGACTGCAGTTAGTTGCAGGCAAGATAGGTCAGTGGCCTTTGAAGATGAGGAGTTATTGCTAACTTAGACAGTCTCAATTTAAATGGCAGGAGCCACCAGCAGAGGGACTCGACTGCAGGTAGCTGCAGGCAGGGTAGGTCAGTGGCCTTTGAAGATGAGTTCATGCTAACTTAGTCTCAATTTAAATGTCAGGAGGTACCAGTGGAGGTACTCGACTGCAGGTAGTTGCAGGCAGGGTAGTTCAATGGCCTTTCAAGATGAGAAGTTATTGCTAACTTAGACAGCATCAATTTAAATGGCAGGAGGCACCAGCAGAGGGACTCGACTGCAGTTTGCTGCAGGCAGAGTAAATCAGTGCCTTTTGAAGATGAAGAGTTATTGCTAACTTAGAGTCTGTATTTAAATGGCAGAAGACATCAGTGGAGGGACTCAACTGTAGGTGGTTGCAGGCATGGTAGGTCAGTGATCTTTGAAGATGAGGAGTTATTGCTAACTTAGACAGTCTCAATTTAAATGGTGGGAGACACCAGCAGAGGGACTCGACTGCAGGTTGTTCCAGGCAGGGTAGGTCAGTGTCCTTTGAAGATGAGGAGTTATTCCTAACTTAGACAGTCTCAATTTAAATGGCAGGGGCCACCAGCGCAGGGACTCGACTTCAGGAAGTTACAGGCAGGGTAGGTCAGTGGCCTTTGAAGATGAGGAGTTATTGCTAACTAAGACAGTCTCTGTTTAAATGGCAGGAGGCAGCAGCAAAGGGACTTGACTGCAGGTAGTTGCAGGCACTGTAGGTCAATGGCCTTTGAAGAGGAGTTATTGCTAACTTAGACAGTCTCAATTTAAATGGCAGCAGGCACCATTGGAGGGACTCGACTGTAGGTAGTTGCAGGCAGGGTAGGTCAGTGGCCTTTGAAGATGAGGAGTTATTGCTAACTAAGACAGCATCAATTTAAATGTTAAGAGGAACCAACAGAAGGACTCTACTTCAGGTAGTTCCAGGCAGGGTAGGTCAGTGGCCTTTGAAGATGAGAAGTTATTGCTAACTTAGACAGTCTTAATTTAAATGGCAGAGGCACCAGCAGACAGACTTGACTGGAGGTAGCTGCAGGCAAGGTAGGTCTGTGCCCTTTGAAGATGAGTTAATGCTAACTTAGTCTCAGTTTAAATGGCAGGAGGTACCAGTGGAGGTATTCGACTGCAGGTAGTTGCAGGCAGGGTAGTTCAGTGGCCTTTCAAGATGAAAAGTTATTGCTAACTTAGACAGCATCAATTTTAAATGGCAGGAGGCACCAGCAGAGGGACTCGACTGCAGTTAGTTGCAGGCAGGGTAGGTCAGTGGCTTTTAAAGAGGAGGAGTTATTGCTATCTTAGATAGTATGTATTTAAATGGCAGGAGACACCAGTGGAGGGACTGCACTGCAGGTGGTTGCAGGCATGGTAGGTCAGTGACCTTTGAAGATGAGGAGTTGTTAATACTGAGTGTCCACTCAGACTCTGAATTAAAGGCCGATAAACAATGGGGTAAATTCAATAAAGCCCACATAGAGTGATTTTCCATGTAGACAGAGTGGCATGGTTATAACACGGAAACCGACAGCTGTGCAATCCAGTAAACAGAGTAGTGGGTTTGCATGAGCATGTTGATACGGAGGTGTCCTTGGCATGCAAATTACCTCATAAGCAAGTGAAGTTCATGCAAATTAGTGTGTTTTGCTATCCAGGAAGCAGATAGGTTTCCATGCAGAACCCATTTTGCTGTCAGAAGTGTACACAGAAAATAACCATATACAGAAATATAAAAATTGAACAGGAGCTGTGAATGACTAATTAGATGGTCAGAAATGTCATGGTAGGCACATATATGTGCTAAGGTGTTCCCTGTGAGAAAACTAATGTAAAATAATGTAAAATAATATTTTTTAATACCCATATTACGTTTGCGCTGTCTGCAGCAATGAGCAAGCATGCCATTATACAAAAAAAAAATAAATAAAATGTTTAAAATCCAAAAATAAGACATCATTGAGAAAAATGCATTACACAACCCTGCATACAGTATGTACAATGGGAGATTTCAGCAATTGCTAAGGAGGCAGATCCTGGAATTGAAGTATCCAGGTTATGTGCAAGGATCTGTATGCAAATGTGCTGGGGTTACTGAATAGCAAAAATGGGCCACTGTGTCCACAGATAAAACCCGTGTGGCCCCAGAACCATGTTGGTGTCAGTAGAATAGGTAGCTGATATACAAAGCGGGTGTGTCACTATAAGTGTAAGTGGATTGGAGCTCAACTTCACCTGTTTGCACGCTACTCTGGTCAGGTAAGCAGGGGGGTGTCTCTCATGCTGCCTAGCTTTGTTTAGCTGTGGGGCACATGTTTTAGCTGGTTTAAGTTATGCTGAGCATACTGTGCATGGGGGTGTGTCCAGACTGCTTAGTAGTGTTTACACCAGCTCCATGGGTTTGCTCAGCATGCCGGAGTGCTTAGCAGGGAAAGCATATAACAAAAAAATGAAATAGCCTGGGAAAGCCAATTATATATAAATTACTGATGAACCCTGTTCCACTAACACTGGGCCATTAAGACCCCTCAATGATATACCTTGCAGGTGGAATACATTATAGTCAGCCAAGCACACCACTAAAAGGTATGCATGCACCCTACAATATGATTTTTCACACATAATCTGCACCATTGGAGTACAGACGTTAGAAATTTAACTGACAGAATGCTAGGGTCTGCTGTTGCTCTGTTTGTTCCAGAGGTTGAAATCAGTCCTGATGCTGGTGTGACATTAGACCTAGACTGAGAAGGAGAAGAGTGTTCAGGCCCATGGTAACATTCCAGGAGCTACATGAGCTGGAGATTGTACAGTACTACAGGGTGGACAGAGATGTACTAGAAGAGCTCACCAAGCTTTGCCAACTTCAACTCAGACCCAGAGCCAACAGAGGGGAACCCATCCCAGTGGAAATGAAAGTATGTGTAGCCCTTAGAATACTAGCTACAGGTACTTTTCAAAGACCAACTGGGGAAAGGATGGGGGTCTCACAGGCATTTGCATCCAGGGTACTCCACCAGTTCCTGGCTGCCATGCAAACACATGCCGGTGAACACATTTATTTACCCTGCTCCACTGCCTCGATATATCTGGTGGAGCCCTGCATTACTCTCTAGCCACATGTGCACAGATGTTCACAGTATATGCCATGCTACACAATACAACCCTGTGGAAAGAGCTGTGGCAGGATCATCACATGAAAAAGACACACAGCCCCCCACCAGTGCCAAGGTCCCCACAGCTAAAGCAACAGGGGGACTTGGAGAAGGAACCCCCAGAGCTTGTCCCTGTAGGTAGACATAGGTGTGCCCAGTATGCCCTGGCCTTGGCAAAGAGGCAATGCATAGCACATGCACTGATGACCTAGTGTCCTAGGGACTCATATTATTTATTTATTAACATTTGTTGACCAGGAGTGTCCGACTGGACGTAGGTCCATTTTCAGCGGAGGCCTGGGAGAAAAGCTCCACAGTTAAAATATACAGACAGTAGTTACATTGGATTTACATAGCAATTAACAATTTGATCAACATAGCAATTAATTACAAACACAGTTATAGATGAAGAACATAATACATCAGTAGACAACTAGAATCTTTATCATCTGTGAAGTACATAACAGACATTAACAATTGTTACAATAAGAAGTTCCTAAGTAGTTAGGCTTATGAGCATCCGAGCTTGCTATAATCAAGGTAGTTAGTGGGATGAAAAGAAACATAGCAGGTGGATGGGGTGTGTGATATTAGAGGGAGAGTTGCAAGTGCATAGCCAGCATGTTTTTAGGTGCGCTTTTAGTAAAGTTTTGAAGTGGGTGCATGATGGTACGGAGGTAATTGTGGGTGGGAGGGAGTTCCATAATTTGGCGATGGCGCAAGAGAATAGTGCTTCTCCAGCAGAGTTATTGGCTTTAGTGACCTGTAAGTGACTGTTGTTGCTGGATCTTAGTGGTCTGGTGGTGTGATAGGGTTGGAGTAGATTCTGGAGGGATGGGACTTTTAGTGGATGGTTTACTAGCTTTTGGGCAAGTGTGAGTTGATACCACTGAAGGAGGTGAGGGAGTTCAAGCCAGCCCAGTTCAGCAAGTGAGAGACAGTGGTGACTACGGTAGGATGCCCCTGTGGCAAATTTGGCGATTTTGTTGTAGCAGGTCTCAAGCTTGTTTATATCACATTGCCTTAGGTTGGTATATATTGGAGAGGCATAAAGTAGGGTGGAGATAAGGTGGGAATTTGCTACTGAAATCTTTGCTGCTTTGGTGAGAAGTTGCTTATTTCTGTATAACGCTCCTAATTTTTTGTGGATTTTTTTTATGGTCATGGATATGTGAATGTCAAATTTTAGTTTATTGTCTATTTCCACTCCTAGCAATTTGGTGTGTTCTGTTGGGTGTATAGTGGTGTTGCCTTTTGCTGTATTGTTAAAGTGAGAGTTGCTTTGAGTATGTTTGGTGGGTTGGAAGATTAGTAGTTTAGTTTTGTTTGGGTTGCGTATTAATTGGGCATCGGATAACCAAGTTTCAACAGATACACATACACATACATAGTAAAAAGGATGTCAGCCACACCACACAACCTTTACCTTACCATGTATTGGCTGTGTACTGTGTGCATCAGACAGAGGATGCCCTGAAGCACTGTTACCTCAACTGCTGCAGTCACAAGGTACGTCGCTCTTCTTTACAACAAATTTATGGGGAACTAGACTATTGTAGAATATGTATGGACCTTCTCCATGTATGCAAGGGAATAGATTGGGCAACTGGGCTACCTGCAGAGAACTAACAGCTATGTGGGACAACAAGAACTCTCTGTCTAATACTGGCTGCCTCATAATATGCAATAGGCCACAAGGCAGCAAAACCACTGCACTACATGAGGGAATTGCCAAACATTCTGGTCATAGGACAGAAACATGACAGTCAATGCTAGAGTCCCCTACTCCCAACACAGCCATGTTTCAATACAACTGGAGTAACAATATGTTAGCAAGGGTATAGCAGCAGACCACACAATCCCAGGGCTGTCCCAAACAACCTGGCAATATGTACTATTTCCTCAATATTTAGGAGTCAAAGTTATGTCTGTCTGCTTTTGATAGTGTCAGGAATTAAACTCCACTTTCTGGTGGCTGGTATGGGGTTCATGGTTTGAAGCTGGCTGCACCTACAGTTTTACATGTGACGTACTCCTATGGATGGAGTCCCACAGACTGAAAACATATGTCACTATTTGTTACTGCAAAAAAGCGGGATAACAACAGAGACAATGGAGGGACAGGGGGCCACAGCTATGGACATTACACATGGTCTGAGTAACCTAGAAGGTGGCTAGTATAACAGCAGGTTGTAACAAGTCAGAGTAGCAGCAAGATGTACAGGCCATCTTGTAACTTTGTCAGTACCTACAGCAAGTCAGTGGGCATCATGTAGTTGTATATTATCAAAGCAACGCAACTCTCTGAGGACCAGAGCAGACATATAGGGCAGAATGACGGACATCTTGTGAAACATGTACAGTTAGAGGTCAAAAGTCTGTAACCCTGCTTGTTGTGTTACATCATGTAACCCAGTCACAGCATACCTACAACTACTTAGAGCAGGAAATATGGACAAAGCCATGAACAGGAGTGGGACAAATGACCACATATAAGGAGAAGGATTAACTAGTGGCCACACAAATATAGACAGTGTAGAGAATAACAGGTCATCCAGTAGCATGGGTTCCCTGCTGTGGATGGAGTCAGTAAATCAACTGTCTGTCATCAGTTCCTAACATCAGTCTATATTGATTTGTCACCGAAGTACCAGAAAATCACAATGCTATGTAAAACGTACCAGGCATATGATGCAAAACCCTGTACAGTCGATTACAATCTGTACACACCCTATTTATGACTCAGCACCCAGGTGGAGAATCCCTTGGACATAATATCAGGGAGGTGCTGGACTGTTGAATCAGGTGCAGCAGTCAACTGTCTTTAGCACACAAAATCCTGGACTGGAGTACAGGTAGGTCTGACCTGGGATCACCTCGTAAGTACTGACGGTCACACTGGGCATGCTCCTACAGTTAACTAATTTCAGTCCATGCCTGATGGGGGGTCTATATTACATAATTGAATGTTTAGTTAATCGAATAACTAAATGTTGATCACTAAATATCAAAGAACCAAAATCATGAACGGCAGTTTCCACTCAGAGAAACAAGTCGTTTGGCCGTTAAGTGAATTTTTCTCTTTTTTCAATGTGGAGCAATCTCGGAATTGGTATATTTAGATAGGGGGGGTAAAGCCCCCCACTTCATTTGTGTTATTTATTTATTTTTTTTTTTATGTAGGACAATGTCATTGTTTCCCTGTGTGGAAACTGCCATTAGTTGTTTTGGGTCTTCGCTATTTAGTGATCGACGTTTAGTTATTCGATTAACTAAGCATTCGATCACATAATATAGACCCATCTGATGGCTCATATGCCTAAGGAACTGAGATGTGAATATATCCCTGTGCATACAGACAGGTATGTATATGTATCTGTCTGTCCTTATCCACCTCAGACATGATTACCCTTATCTATCACTATGTGGCACAAATATATATATATATATATATATATATATATATATATATAGTAGTGCTTAAACTGGCATTGCTTTGCAGTGCTTCACACCACTTAGCAATGTGTAAACCAGCTAAGCACTACTAAAACATTCCTGGTTTAAGCAGTGCTTGACAAGGCTTAGCTGTGCTCAGTGGAGCTTAGCTGAACACACCAAACCGGCATTTAAATATAATTTCATATTGTGTATTGGCAACATAAATGCCTAATAACATGTCTGTCTGTACATAGAATATTCAATCAAGGGTTTAAGAATACTTGTTATAACGTGTATTTGCAACATAAATGCTTAATAACCTCTCTGTGTCTTCATACAAAATTCAATCAGGGATTTAATAATGCTTCTCATAAATGTATATTTGCAAAATAAATTTAATAACCTGTCTGTGTAATCAAAATATTTAAGCAGAATTTGGAATAATTCTCATATATGTGTATTTGCAAAATAACATGCCTGTGTATTCGAACCCTGCACCTACTGCAGATAAGGCTGCCACTCTAACCATCAGCTACATGGATGTTTGGATTGCTGCTATACTTTTATATATAACTCTCCACTACATTTAAGCACCACTGAGCACCGCAGCATGCAGCTCAAAGACGCTCAGCTATGCTTAAACTTGATCTTTCCATTTATAATTAAGTATATTCGGTTTCTATTTTTAGATGTTTAGCACAGTGATATGGTATATAAACAAACAGGTGGGAAAAAGATCTTATCTTCTTTGCCAGTTGGCACTCCTGGTATGGGATCTTGCTGTCTGGTATCAAGTGACTCTTCAGGCAGTTTACATTCCCTCAGGTCAAAACATTGTGGCAGACACTCTGAGTAGGTCCTTAACTTAGCCCTGTAGATGGATACTTCACAGGAATGTGTTTCTGGACATTGTCCACCAGTGGGGTACTCCTTGAGTAGATCTCTTTGCTTCCCCTCTGAACAGACAACTTCCTGTCTTTTGTGCTAGAGTCCCAGGTCCTCTGGTGTGGAAGGTGGACACCCTCTTTTTGTTTTTGAAGGGGGTGTTTCTTTATGCATTACCTCCCCTTGCTCTCATTCAAAAAGTCCTGTTCAGATTTCAACAGGATGTTCACAAAATCTTTTTGGTGACTCCCTTTTGGCCAAGACAGCATTGTTTTCCTCTTCTTCTGCATTTAGCCAAGGGCAATCATCACAATTTACCTCACAGGCGGGACTTACACAAAACAAGGGATTTCTCATCCAGCCCCACCTGTCCACACTTCATCTGACACTTTGGGTGATAGGATTTTGATTTCACATAATCACCTTTTTTCTGAGGACATGCTAAGGATCCTGCAGGAGGCCAGGAAACCCAATACTAGAACTCCTACTTATCCAAATGGAAGAGGTTTTCTGTTTGGTGTCTCTCTCAAAACCTTACTGTGGATGTAAATTTGGTTCTTTCTTATTTGTGTGAATTGCTCAATTCTGGTTTAGCCCAGTCTTCTGTTAAGGCCCAATTATCAGCTGTCTATATTTGTCTGTCTTTATCTCTTCTTTTGGTTTCAAGATTTGAAGCTAAACAATTCCTTAAAGGTGTCTTTCATATTGGACCTCCCATGAAGCTTGCTCATCCTCCCTGAATCTTGGGACTATGTTTGGCTACCAAAAAATAAAAAAATCTGAATGGCAAAATAGTGACAGCTAAGCTGACAATTACTGAAGAATGACATCATTGAAAAAAAGTCATTGAATGGCCATAGTCGGCCAACAGCAAAAATACAACCAACCAAGGTGGGAGACTGCACCCCCCCCCCCACACCCCTAACTATATACTAACTCCATGATCACACTACAATGAGGTATAGGAAACATTTAAAAGGTTTACCTTCACTTATCTTATGCATCACGTTACTTCTTGGTTGCTGGCTAACTATGGTCATTTGATGAATTTATTTTCAATGATATCATTGCTTGGTAATTGTTGGTTTCACTGTCTTCCATTCCATATTGCGCCATTCAGGTTTTTTATTTTTTGGTAGCTGAATATAGACCCGGGATATTCATTTTCTTTTGGAGAAGTTGACTCAAGCTCCTTTGGAGCATACTGCTTTAGCTTCCTTGCAACATTGCTCTTGGAAGACTGTTCTTTTGTTGGCCCTTACTTCTGCCAGATGGGTGTCTGAGCTTCAAGACCTTGAGACTTGTCCTCCATTTTTGGTGTTTTATAAGGACAGGTTATCCTTACGTTCTAACCCTTCTTTTATCCTCAGGATGGTTAATGAGTTGCCACTTAATCAGTCTATTCAGTTACATCTGCCAATGAGAGGGTGCTGAATACTTTGGATGTGCATAGACAACTTAGATTTTATGTGGAGAAGACTAAGTTTATTAGAAAAATCTGATAATGTATTTGTTTCTTTTCATCCTAGGTCCCTAGGATTGGCTGTATCCAAACAGGCTACTTCTTCACAGTAAGAGCCTTCCTTCATCTTTAAAGCCTCATTCTACTAGAGCTGTGGCTTCTTCTTGTGATTTTTCAGGGGGTTGGATACTAACTCTATTCTTGAGGCAGCTACCTGGACTTCTGTGCATACTTTTACCAAGCACTGCAAGTTGGATGGAATCTCTAGAGTTAGAGCTGGTTTTGATAGGGCCATATTTCATGGCTTCCTTGAGGACTCTGCTTATCCTTCCTTTTCCAAGTTTCTTCTTGAGCTTTGGCACTCTCTCAGAGTCTGCAACACGTGAATGGAAGGACATAGTACAATTGTGCAGTCGTGTAAAATCTTAGTAAATGTCCTTTACTTCACTGTTGCAGTATTCACTCCCTCCCTCCCTCCTGCCCCCTGATCCATTTGTCTCCTGGAGGTACTGGTTACCTCTTGGTCTTCCTTGGACTGGCATTCCTACTGGGGTTATCATTTCTAAGGATGGTACGTCCATACGTCACCTTTATGCCCTATACTATGTGAGGAGCATACAAGTGACATACCTTAAAGCAACCTAAGGCTTTTGTATACTGGCTGGACATTGGGCTAGCCAAGGCAGAGAATTCCAGACGTAAGGAATACTGCAACAGTGAAGGAAAGGACATCTACTGTTATAGTAAGATTTTACACAACTGCACTTTCTACTGTGGTGCTATGATCAACTATGAGATGAAAAAGTAAAATATTCTGTATGTTTTTTCTAAATGGTGAGCGTTGTGAGAAACACACTCATGCATATGTATCCAAACTAAACATTTATATTTCCTTTTACTTAACAACTGCAGCATTTAACTGTGATCTATTGCTTAAGTTCAGGCACTTTTTTCCTCAGGGCTTTTCCCATACAATTGTTCCATTCATTCTAATAGAAAGGGAGCTGGGTATGGGGTCAGTCAAGGAATTGGCTTTGACTTGTAAGAGAGAGAGAGAGACACTGAGAGATTCTTAGGCCACACTAGAGATGTACAGACCATTTGTTCCTACTAAGAAATGCCCATCAGCCTCCTGATCTCTGATAAGATTTGGGCAGAGAGTGAACCAGCTTGCTGCTGGGGAGTGGTCTACTCTCCACCACTGGGAGCAGCACTTCAAACACCTTAGTAACTCCTTTGAGCCTACAGTTGCTACCTCTTAAAGTTAAGCAATACTCCACATTCTAGATTCCCCTCAGCTATAATGTGGAACTGCACTACTGTAGTGTAAGTTCAGCCAGCTCAGCACCACACTAGGTCAAGCACATTAGAACATATACTCCCTTTAAGCAAGGGAAAGATAGCCAATTCCTTGTGTTCTGTGGGAACAAAAACAAACGTTAATGTCTCTTGAAATAAATCTGCCAAATGCGGAATCAGAAAATCACTAATATTTGTAAGAAAGAAACCATTTAAGCCATATAGTTGTATGGCAGCGTTGTCGCCTCATAGCAAGATGTTGTCCCATTTGATTCTCAGCTAGAGCGTCTTCTGTGTGGAGGCATACGTGAATGGGGTGTGCCTTCGTTGAAGGTTGTGCATCAGGGCTGGAAACCCGGTACATAAAAATCCACTACCAATCATTAGCAGACTGGAGTTCCGCTGTGGCGACCCCTAACCGGGAAAAGCTGAAAGACACAAACAAAGTTGCATGGCAGAGGTTGCTTGATTTTACTGACTGCCTTGGTTACTAGAAAAAGGGGGCACTTGTTTAAGAATTTAATACCACTTTTGTAATCATACCACCAGTGGATGTATTGTCAAAAACTTATCTCTGATGATGTTAACAAGCAGAGCAGGATGATTTAGAAAGGCATTATCTACTATAATATTGATATTAGAAGTTCTATCTGTTCCATATGGTCTCAGACATTTAAAAAGGGCTTTCTCATTAGAGCTGAGATGCAGCACTAATTGATTCCCATGAGCACATTTCTGTCTTCTAACTCTACCTCTAAATATCCCTCGAACATCATTATAGTGAGGTTCAGTGTTAGCATCTGGTTTGTAGGAAATGGTATAGAATGAATCCTTTACTCATGTATGCTGCAAACGTAAAATCAAAATTTGGAAATCTATCTGCATGGCTTTAGCAAAGGAGGATCTTGTATGTCAAATTTAATACATTTTAACAGAATATTTGAGAAGTTGTTGATATGGGCTTATCAGTGAGTGTGATATATTTAGACCTATATCTAAGGTGTTTGTTTCTGTTCTCATAAAAAGATAATTAATATCATGTACAAAGGTAATATAAATGGGTATATCGTTATCTGGATAGGAATTTGTTGATGAATGGGAAATTAGAATTATGACTGAGAAGTTTAAATCTGAGGACACAACAGTTTATGTGGGAGTGACACAAGGGTTGTATTGGCATACCAGTATTTGGAATATTTGGATGCTCTATAATTACGGGCACAAAAGAATCATATGGAATTTAAATGCCAGTAAGCACATGTGTTATATTTGGTAGTAATATATTTTTGTTATGATAATTTCTGTTCTCCATATGCCATTGATTATGAAATTTTATAGTGTGAAGATAAGCTTAAGGATTTTGAGTTTATAACCAACAGTAGGCTTAAATATGAATAAATGTGAATGTGAACTCAGAGGGCTAGCAGCTGCAGAATGAGAGATTCAGTACCAACAAAAATAAGAACTAGTTATACACTGCCATGGCACATGAGTGATTGGGTGAAGAAGGCACCCTGTATGTTAAGGTCAGTGCTAAATTGCTTCCTTACTATAAGGAATGGGATGACTGATGCCTTATTGTGCCCACTTGACCATGTGTGCAATCAACACAAAAATTGACTGGGGTAATGGATGAGGTTTCCACTCCTATTCTTTTGGACAAAGCTGAATATGCATTTAATATAATAGAAGAAGAGACTGCATTAAGAACTCTTTATCTGCTTTAAATTTACATTTGTATCATACAGAAAAAACATTTAGAGAAAGGCCAAGGATAGTAATTGTGGTTTGATTACATGTATTTTCATAGGTGGGTGAGTGTCTGCCGAGTTACTACCTTTGGAAGACATAGTGAAAAGAGAACAACCACTCAGCATGTTGTGTGAGGGTAAGAGAATCTGGATCTCAGACTGGGAATGTACCACAGCTAAACAGGTGAATCGAAACTATGACCTCTGTTTATCCAGCAGGTTGCTACTGCAAAAACAGGGTGTATATAGGTTCATAGGTAGGTACTAAGCTATCTGCCCTAGGGCATTTACAAGCCTAGCCAGAATGTGTTGGCTTTCGCCTCCCTTTTAGATTAGATTCCTGAGCCTCTGTCTAGCAGGGCTATAGAATTGATCCCAGGGGTAAATTTACGATTTCCCATCCACTCATCAAGATTTCATTTGAAGAGGGACAGTGAGGGGCTTTGCCTAGCATGGACTGGGATTCTATTCCAGAGCGAGGGAAGCCTCTGGGATATGAATCTATCCCTCTAGCATGTTCTATTTATTGTTGTGCTGAGGTTTAAATCCCTGGAGCATGTAGTGCTAATGGATTTGGTTTTCTTGAGGTGAAGCATGTCCATTAATTCTGGGTTAGACATGGCCTTGTACGTCATGCAGAGATTGCCTCTGAGTAGGTAGTAAGCAACTGAGTATAGCTGGAGTTTCTTTAGTTGAGCTGCATAGGGCATCTGTTTGAGGCCCACGATCCTGTTGGTGAGGTACTTTTGAGGTCTCTCCAGCTGTTGCAGGTGTCAGGTAAGGTACATCCCAAATGCGGCATTGTACTCAATTATGGGCCTGATGAGCGATGAGCAGAAAGGCACAATGACCTCTCTTGATCTAGATGTGAACCCTTTTGTGATTAGGTGGGGTATATAGAAGGTTTTTCTAACCACTTTAGCAATGTGATTATCAAAGGAGAGGTTACGATCTACTTGGGGTCCCCAGATCCCTAATTACATCTTCCATGTTTAGTGGATTACCACCTATGTGGTAGTTTGTGGGCACATTGTTTTTCCCAAAGGGGATGACTATGCACTTTTTGGCATTTAGCTTCAGGCCATGGTTCTGACACCAGGTATCTGTCTCCATAAGACCCTTCTGGAGGATGCTTGTGTCAGCCAGAGAGTCAATTATGGTTCCAAGTTTGCAATCATCTGTGAACTTGGTCAGCTACATTCCTCCCATGCTTGCCTGTACCTCAGAGAAGTATATACCGAACAAGAGGGGTCCCAGGACTGAGCCCTGTGAGATGCCACTTGTAATCAGTTTGGAGTCGGACATGGCACGTGTAACTCTGACCATGTGAGTTCTATCCCTGAGCCAGTTTGCAACCCATCCCGTGACATATGGGTTGATATTTAAGCTGGTAAGCTTATTTATAATGCCAGATTGGGGTATTGTATCGAAGGCCTTTGCGAGGTCCAGGTAGGCTATGTGGACTACCTTTCCCTCATCTATGGCTTTGGTAACTGTTTCAAAGAAGTCAACCAGGATTAAGAGACAAGATCTGTTTTTAACAAAGCTGAATTGGGTAGGGTCCAGTGTCTGGAGGTGCCCAATGTCTTTGTTTATGAGATCCATGATGATGTGCTCCATAGCCTTGCAGACCAGGCTAGTCAGGTTTATAGGGTGATAGTTGCCTGGATTCGTTGTGGCACCACCTTTGTGGAGTGGGATAACTTTTGCTGTATGCCATTCTTTGAGTACATATCCTGTAGTAGGGCTGAGTTGGAACAGTGAGTTTATGTGAGGGTTTAGTTCTTTTTGGAACTTGTGTAAGACGCAGCCCGGGATACCATCCGGTCCCATTGATGCTGTGTTTTTTTACTTTGGAGAGGGCTGCTTTCACCTGTGTGTCTGTGATGTCTAGGGGACTACATTCTTCTGGGAGAGACACTGGCCCTATTGGGGGGGAAGGATGGGTAAAGTTTGCACTGAAACTGTCCGCCAGGATATTGGCAATGTCAGTGGGTTCAGTGTATTTTATGCCATTCTGCACCAACTCAGAGCAGATCTGAGAGTTGCCACCTAGATTCTTAACGTAGCTAAAGAAGGCCTTCTGATTTTCTTTAGAGTCTTTGGCAATTTTTCTTTTGAAGCTAGCCTTCGATGATTTTATGAGGGAACATAGTTTCTTGCTAATACTAATCAGGGATGCCTTCCCTTTTTGGGATTTTGCTCTATCATGTAATAGTTTCCTCCTTCTGTTGTATAGCTTATTTATGGCCAGGGTCCACCAGACTGGTCTCCTGTTTTTGGAGGAGTGAGTCTTGGTTTTGCTTGGGATGGCTCTATCCATGCATTCCTGTAGGTGCTCATAGAATGCATTTGTAAAGGATTCTGTGGTTTGCGTAGCATTTTCCATTAGCCCGGGGGCTTTGAAACTTTCCACTTCGGTTTTGAGAAGTGCGAAGTTTGCTTTTGAGAAATTTTTCACAGTGGTTTCCTTGGCTTGGGGTGGGGTCGGGATGTGGATGTCCATTGTGATTAGTTTATGGTCTGATCTTACCAACGAGGGGTTTACCTCTGGTGTTGAGCATTGGGCCCCCATGTTGGTGATAACCAGGTCCAATATGTTGTCCCCTCTTGCAGGAGTGGTGACTAGCTGTTCCATGGCGTTTGAGTTTTTAAACTCCAGGAACCATTGGGCAAAGGAGTTGGGACTTGAGTAGTTTCCCCAGTCAATGTTTGGGTAGTTGAAATCACCCAATATCATGGTGTTTGGTGAGACCTTCGTATTCACCAATGTTCTCAGGAATGCAGAGTGGGGGTCCTGAGACAAGGTGGGAGATCTGTAGCAGGCTACAAACTGGAAAGCAGTTTTGCCCACTGTTAGTTGCACATGGATGGTCTCCGATGCCTCCTTCAGTGCTACTAACCTGGAGGTGTGGGAATCCTTGATGAAAATGGATACTCCCCCGCCTTTTGTATTTCGGTCCGAGTTCTGGGGCCGAAAAGTATGGTATGAGTTATATCCTGGTAGTGTTGGGGTGCTCTCTGGAACCTTGAACCAGGTTTCTGTTACTGCACAGATATCGATTTTCTCCATACTGAGGAGTGCCTTGAGTGCGTGCATCTTGAGGTTTAAACTTCTGGCATTCAGTAGCATTACCCTTAGTTTTTTGTTTCTTGTATTGTCTATGGAGGTGGGTTTGTCTTTTGAGCCTTGCCTAAAAAAGGCACTATGGGGGTGGCAAGAGCCTTGGCCAGTATTCGAAAGCCTAAGGGTGACAGGTGCAAGCCATCCCTAGTGAAGCAACATGGCTTGTCGAGCATGTCATCCCAGGCTGACAGACATTGGATCACCTTTGAATGACATCAATAGCTTAACCAGTTGTTAACATTCATCATTTTGTCTTTATACTGTGGCATCATTCTTGGTGAGGGCAAGATGCTCCTCTATGTCTCTTTTCATGTAGTCCAGGGAGGTATGTCTCAGGTCTCATATTATTAAGAAACTTGGTTATACGAGCCCGTCTGAAGTAGTGTAATCCATCACAAAAGGTTCCAAAGACAAATAGGGACTCTACTAAAACCAGTAAATCACCGAGCCTTGGAGTTAATTGATTTCAGTGTAACAATATTGGCCATATATGTACAAGTGTTTACTGTGACATCGTAGGGAACAAAAGCTATAAGAGATAGCAGACATATTTGGCAAAATGGCTGGGGTAGGTTGTCTGGAGACAACTACTGTTCTCATAAACAAAATGGATCTATATCCTTCCATATGGAGGGGAAACAGAAAATTAAGAGGTTACTGTATCAGACAACTATTGTGAAGCCTGAAGTTTTTAAACAAGCATAGTATTTGCCAGGGCTGCGCACTCCAACAAGGACCCTGAAAGGAATACTTTTTAAGGTGCCATCTCTTATTGTGTACATGGATTAAAAAAGGTGTAAGAAAACAAATAAGTGTCATGGTTTCATAATATCCCAGCAGATGTTTTATTAAATAATAATTTTGATGCAGTGCTTTGTATGTATGCAGCTAAGTATGGAAGCACCCATGTGTAGAGGGAAGAAAGGGAAACTCCAGACAGTGCCCACACTTCCAGCAGAGGTTAGTGATGTGATTATTTGAAGGAGGCAGCTGGACAGTAGTAAGCCTGAATTTAGGCCACAGTTACCATAAAGTATTAAGATTCTCTTGGAAAGGGTTACTTCAAGGAGATGTATGTGGTAGGGTAGCAACACTCCTGAATTTGAGCCATATGTGCCAGATGATGTCAGGTTTTCTGTGGAAAGTTCACTAGGGAGAATCAAAAATAAAGTGGTGAGAAAGTGTTAGCTATTAGATCCCATATTATAAAACTTGAGGGAGGTAGCCAAGGTGGCTTCTGACTGCCATGGGCAGGAGTCTTTATATTGGGGAGGAAGGGTTTGGAGTTACTGCACAGAGAATGGACTCTTTCAGGAGGGATAAAGTGAGAAGTGATACAGCAAATGATGTTCTCAAAGACATATTAATTATACTTCTGGGCATAGCCATTGGCATTCCTTTTTCACGTAATCTAGGCAGAAAGCATGTATAAAAGACTTGTACAAAATTTTGGTAGGTCAAGCATTGCAAAATATGAGACAGAGTACTCAAAACATATGAGCAATGCCAACATTTCGCAAGGCAGGAAATAAAGTCATAACTGATTTGGTGCCTTTATCTGCTGTTGAGGAATCGTTTCAAGGTAGACATGGATATTGTTGGGTCTCAGTACTATAAGCGTGACAAGTAAGTGTTATTTCTTGGTGATTGTGGATTTGCTTCTACAGGTATTTAGTCAGTGGCTCTATCTTCTATTGAGGTGAAGATGGGAAATGCTTTGTTAGTAGCTTTCATCAGGGTGGATTTCCCTGACAAATACTGGCAGATAGGAATACTAGTTTCAAGGCAGACATGTTGATCCATCTGTGGAAGTGGTGTAGGATGAAGCAGTTAAAGATTATCACCAGCATCCACAAACAGGTGGTCTGCTGAAGAGGTTTAACTTTACTCTTAAGACAATGTTGACAGCATTATGAGATCAGTTTAAGTTGGAGATGGACAAATACCCATCAAATCTCTACTTTGCCTGCAGAGCATTACTCTGTAATGCTTTAGATTTTTTCATTTGCTTCTATGTATGGTCACAGGTGAGGGAGCCCTAGATTTACTTGTGATGATTTGGACAATTAATATGATTTTCACAAGGAGTTTGTTGTGGAGTCTGACCTAAATGTCAGAATTAGGCTTAGGAAGTCTGTGGGATTATGATTTATTTTCTTGTGGGTGACTAAGGAAAATTTGCTTGAGGTCTAGAAAGGGAGGCAGATGTTTGGACTTTATGTAAACCTGCATCTGTTTTTTTTTCTTTCTTTTAGTAAAAATACAGCATTTCTGCTTAATGTACGAAAGTGTATACAACTTGCAACTTATTTTTTCTGTAAAATGCAGCAGAAATGTCAAACAATAAAGAGGTATTTATTAATTGATAGGAAGATACTGCTACATGCAGGCATTAAGGCTGTTGGCATGCATTGATATAGAGGAAAAAATGCTCAGCTGAATCTTCCATCCATTTGTATATTTCTTTTGGCTTATTTAAAAGAGTGGTAAAGTAACCGATATATTTAACATGCTAGAGTGATCTAACTGGTGGTTGAAGCTACAGCAAGGCTAAAAGGATTTTTTAGCACTAAAAGTATTATTTGCCTCACCTGGAAATTACTTTGTGTGTGTTTGTGTATGTGTGTGAATGCAGTAATTTAGTTAAATTAGTGTTACTATGGATAAACTTACACTGTAAGGTATTGTGATCAGAGTGAGGTGGGGAAGGGTGTGTAAATCCTTTGTTCATAAAACTGCTTTGTGGCTCTTAGTGTGAACCTTTTTTTTTTGTAGTTGTTGCTGTGGACTTTATCCAAAGACACCAACATTTTTTTTTGGTAAGGACACATTTCACTTACTTAATTTATGCTGAGTTGTACTCGCATTTATTTAAATTTTAGTTCACCTTTTTACTTTTACTTTCTTTGTTCATCGGGGAAAGAATCAAACAATATTGGACCCATTCTTCTGACAGTATTATTAAAGCCTAAAGCATTGAAATTGATGAAGCAAAGTCTTGCATTTATTTATTGACATTTGATTACCACGAAAGTCTGAATTGGTAGAAGCCCATTTTCAGAGGAAGACCGGGGAGAAAAAACTCCAGATTATTACAAAACATTTTCAGAACAATCATTTTACAATATTCAAATATAAAACAAAAACATATACAATTTAAATTTAAATAATTAGAACAAATTAGACATAAAATTGATTAAGAATCAATACAAGTTATATGACAATCAAATATGAAGTGAGAGAAAACAGGCTTATGGTATATTTAGAGAAAAAGTCATGGAAGACAATTTGATAGACTTGAAAGACTTCCTCGGTAAATCCTGCACTGTTCTTGCTCAAAACCAGGATAAACTCTACATCCCTAAATGTGAACGTGTACCTTTTCATTCCTTAACTAAGTGAAGAAGGGAGAATAATGAGGCACCCCTTGAATGATTTTAAACAGTTGAGAATTCAAAAAAAAAAACACCTAAAATCTCACTGCAAACCTGCCAAAATGCTTTATAAATAAGATAGTGTGTGTAAACTTTTCTTCCTATTAATTGGCTATTCAATAAGATGTGCTTTTTGGCTTGAATAGTTGTTTTAATATTATGTGTTTTTTTTTATACTTGCAATCTATTTAGTATGCATACATGCCCAAAGTACAGCTATAGCCCTCCCAGCTTAATTTATGCTTAGTTAAGAAAGAGTACAGAATGACCTTAAGCTTATATTCTTTAATGCTGTGTATGTAACCTTATATATCCTGCTACTGTGCTCCCAATACTTTACTGGCCCTATAACAAGTGTTTTAAACAGATTTGCTGCTGCCTCACTGATTCTCTGTCTCTGGCATGTCATCCTGCTCAGTTCACCCTCTGGACACACTTTGCTCCCCTATCCTGCCCCCAAATCCCAACTACCTCTAAATTCAGACCTATCTACACCACACCCCTTCCTCTGTTAGCTCTACCCTCCTCATTCATACACTCCAGCTCTCAATGTATTTCTATTAGTATCACATTTGCATCCTATCTACATACTACTCCCCTTCCTTCATTTCTATAAACCTGACTACTCTCCTCAGGTTATCCACATAGGTAGTTTTTCTGATTACCTCTCTAATTATCCTTTATTTAAAATTTTCTCTTTACTCTCCTATCACTAATGCTCTTCTCCCTTTCTCCCCTTTCATTATATCTAGTCCCTATCTGACCTATACTAAGATCTCCTACAGACACCACCTCTTACACTGATAACACAAATCGTTATTCCCTGCCCATCACTGCTCATCCATTTCACACAGACAGTATATTGTTTTTTAAACCTAAACTGTTTCAAACACAGCTATACCTGTTTACCATTAAAATTACTGACAATTTAACCAAAATAAAATCTTACCTTTACTTTACAACCTTGAAATTCCTCCAGATCTGTGGTGACAACCACCTTAACCCTATTTACAACATCACTCAAGTCCCATCATCAACCCATATTCCAGGTTCATGAAATATGCTTAAATTTATCTCAGTAAACACACATAGCATGTGCAACAAAATCTCTGAGTTGCACGCTTGGATATCTGCACAATCTCAAGACATGCTAGCAATCACTGAAACCTGGCTTAAACTGCACATAAAAGATATCAAAGTACTTCCTCCTGGCTCTAATATGTTCAGAGATGATCGACTTAAAAGAAAAGAAGGCAGTGTTCCACTAATATATCCTGATTCTATCTCCTTAATGCCTCACAACCAATCCATACCCTCCTTGACAAAGCTGAACTATTTATCACCTACATTAAATGAAACAATAAAAGCCTCTGCATTATAGCTTTATATAAACCCCTGGCAACAACTTATCAACTAAGTATCCTATCATGGGCGTCAAAATATATCTCTCTGGAAACAGTAATATTAGGCGATGTCGACATTGGCTGGCAGAAACTTAACTTACAATTCCACACAGATAGCATAAACCTATTTGGATTTTCTCAACTAATTACTCACCCAACATTTACTCTTAAACCCAGGCCAAATCTCCACCTCCATCCCAAACCTCCCCAACTCCACAGACAGCATAGCAGCCCAATTTAATTCTCACCTCATAAACTCCATACAGTTCCTCCTAAACAGCAAAAACAGTACCCCACTAACTATTCCCAGTCATTCTACCCCTGAAAACATCTCTCTCTTATTCAAGCCCATCCAAACTAGCCATAAAAAAACTCCTCCACAAGCTGAAACCAAAAACACTTGCCGCAGGCCACCTACCCCTCTGAGTTTCTAAAGATAGCAGCAGACCCAGTCTCCATACTCATCAATCACTCCTTCTCTGAACAATATGATGGTGAGCTTTGGTGAGGCTTAGGATCACTTATCAGCCATGTCCTTTGCTCAGCTGGGTTTTAAGTGGGGTGTTAGGGTTGGTAAAAGGGACTCAGGTGGACAGTGGTCTCACCTTCAATAGCCACATCGCCACAACAGTCAGGAAATCCTTCTATGTGGCACACCTCATCACTAAGGGCTTTTCATCTAGAAAAAAGGAGGTCATTGTCCCACTACACTCATCCCTCATTAGACCCATTATAGAATACAACGCCCCATTTGGTATGTACCTCTCAAGACATCTGCAACAACTGGAAAAGTCACAGAAATACCTCACTAAAAGAATCACAGACCTAAAGCAGATGCCCTATGCTGACCACCTTAAAAAACTCCAGTTATACTCTGTCGCATATCGTCTACTCTGAGGTGATCTCTGCTTAACATACAAGGCCATGTCAAACCCAGAGCTGTTGGACACGCTACACTTAAAGTAATCCCGATCCCTCAGAGCTACCCGCTCCTGGGATCTAAATCTTGTCATCATAACAAACAAAACATGCTGGAGGGATAGGTTCCTGACCCAGAGACTTCCCAGACTCTAGAATAAACTGCCCATATATGTCAAGCAGAGTGCCTCTTTGGCCCTCTTCAAAAGGAACCTTGATGAATTGGATGGGAGAAAGGAAATTCACCCCCGGGATCACGACAGTCACCCTGCTAGACAGGGGTACAGGGAAGTAAATAGTGGGGGAAGAAATAGCCAGAAAATTGTTATGGCTAGGCTTGTATAGGCCTTAGGGCCGGTAGCCTAGTACCAACCTATGAACATGTCCCCAGACTCTGGAAAATCTCCCACATAATTCCTCTATGCAAAGGAGGAACATCCACAGAATTAACAGACTACAGACCAATTGCCATACTACCACCACTAAGCAAATTTTTTTTGAAAAATGCATACACTCACAACTAATGTCCCACTTACTACTAAACATTACCCTCTCTAGCTCCCAGCATGGTTTTAGAATTAAACATAGCACCACTACCACCCTTCTTACTTTCAGTAATTCCATCAACCAGCTAAAAAACAGTGGTTACCACGTATAAGCAACTTTCCTAGATATGTCAAAGGCTTTTGACACTGTTTCCCATCAAAAATTACTATATGAATTATCTGCCATTAATCTTTCCCACTCTGGTATTTCATGGTTTCATAGTTACCTGTCTGAATGGCAACAGGCAGTCAAATGGCAGGAAGAACTCTCTACCCTCCTGCCAGTCTCTGTTCGTGTTCCACAAGCCTCCATCCTACTCTTCTCCATCTTTACCAATAAGCTTAGCTCTGCCACTGTCCAAGCTACAACTGTCCAATATGCAGATTACTCCACCCTCCCTGAACTCAAAATTAAAATCAGAACAGCCTTCTCTGACATAGAGCATTATCTAATAGAAAATTAACTTATCTTAAACCCTAACAAGACAAAACTTATGCTTTTCACTAATAACAGAACCTCATCTCCATCACCCCTCTTCTAAATCATTGCATCCTGCAATACAATAATCTAACCAGTTGAGAGTACAAAATTGCTAGGAGTCACTATTGACAACTCATTAAAATATGACAAACATATATCACTCTTCATAAAAAATGTCCACATTAAACTTGGTTCATTATATAGATCCAAAACATTTCTCACTCTACCACTAGACAATCTATTGCCAAAGCATACCTACTATCTACCTTAATGCATGCCTCCCCTATTTTCACTAACCTTAGGAAATCTGATATTAACAAACTAGAGGCCTGCTATCACAAAATTGCTAAATTTGCAACCAACCTCCCCAACCGTACACACCACTGCAGTGCCTTAAACAGTTAAAATGGCTTGAACTACAAAATCTACTAGCATTCAACCAAATTACAATTGCCCACACCATTATGCACCAACCCGATAACTGTCCTTCCCTCAAAATTTAATGCAGCCATACTCCACTTACCGTACCCTTCACTTATCCAACAAAGTGCTAGTAAAAGTTATCAAAGCCAATAACAGCTTCGGTGACTCCCTCTTTTCTAACCAAATAGCAAAATCCTGGAACTCTATACCCCAACACATAAACAACACTACCTCTACCACCAATTTGAAGCTACTCCTCAAAGAACACCGATACAACAATTGGCAATCCTCTTATACTACCACAGGATGTTTTTTTTTTCTCATACCCCATCTAACCCACTTCTTCTTTTTCTCTCAGCAGTGCATACAAACAACGTCCTCTCCCACTTCACCAAAATCCTAATCTATCTTCTTACTACTCCTAACTACATGTCTGGCAGATGGGTCCATGGAATGTATTCTTTTTTGAGCCTAACATTTTGAAATCATACATTAATTGTACTGCATATAAATGTACTGCTTTTATTAATAGTCAATTTCACTATTAATCCACTGAAGCAAATAACTTATGAGGCTATTTCTAACCTATGTATAATCAAGTACAATATTTTGCTCTTTATTATTTCCCTTTTAAATTCTATGTATAACTACGCACACAACTTATTATGCTTATGTAAGATTTATACTGTCAGAATTTATTACATTTTGTTTTCATTTTTCTTTTTTGGAGCTTTTCTCCCTGAGCCTCCTCTGAAAATAGGCTACTAGCCCAGTCGGACCTTCCTGGTAAAGAAATGTAAAATAAAAAACAAGTGTAAAATGAATAAATAATTTACCAGTTCTGCAGACCAAAATGGCTCAATTATTGATTGGATTTTGTTCTCCCATCCTAACAATTTTTCTTTATCCGAAACGCTTCCAGCCTCTATCAGTGATCACCACCCCATCTGCAGAACTAAACTTATCTCTCATTCATGCAGACAACATTGTTACAAGACAGTATGAAACCTATCAAACTCTGACCAGTGGTCCTTCCTCTAATAGATGATGCAGTTGAACAATTTAATTCTACATTCCTAGACACCTTAGACAGTTTATCTCCCACCAGAAGGAAAATAGTCAAAACCAGCTATACTCCTTGGCTTTCTTTCTGTACCAGATCATTCATGCAAAAAAGAGACAAGGTTGGACAACTTACCTAAAACATAACACATAATAATTTACAGCATTTCAAAGCACTGTGTAACCTTGTAAAAATAACAGGTTGTTGTGTCCTTCGGCTTTTCCCGGTTAGGGGTCGCCACAGCGGAACCCCGTTCCGCTAATGATTGGCAGTTGATTTTTACGTGCTGAGTTGCCGGCCCTAACGCACAACCTTCAATGAAGGTACACCCATTCACGCATGTCTCCACAGAAGATGCTCTAGCTGAGAATCGAATGGGACAACGTCTTGCTGTGAGGTGACAACGCTACCGCATCACCACCACCGCGGAATCGTAAAAATAACAGGTTAATTAATTTAGATAAAAAACAACTTTATGCAAAGCCACAAGATTAGTACAAATCCAGTTAAAAAACCTTCTGACACACTATCAACAAAATCCTACACCCAGAAAGTCAGTCCTCCTATCAACCCTCCTGTCATAGTACCTTCTCTGTCAAAGCATCACAATTTAACTCTTGCTTCATCAGTAGCATAGCTTCCATCACTAACAAATTCCCTCCATCACCCTCTACTTTCTCACGGCCTCTTATTATCTGTCACTCCACATTTTCCTTTCAGCCAGTTCCCACTTCCTTCATCAAATTCCTCTTATGCAAGCTCAAGCCATGTTCCCCCTCTGTAGACAATCTTCCTAATGAATTCCTAAAAATGGCTGCTGGCTGAATTGCCTACCCAGTCTCCATAATCATGAACAGATCTATCAGGGAAGCTTATGTCCACTTGCTTTGAAAATAATTCTTCAACCTTCCCCTCCACAAAGGGGGCACCACCACAGAAATGTCTAACTTTAGGCAATTGCTATTCTTTTATCACTATCAAAATTTCTAGAAAAATGTATCCATAAACAACTTCTTCAATACCTACTTGACAATAATCTTCTCTCTACCACCCAACGTGGATTCAGGCCAGCACACAGCACTACCAACTGCTCTACTATCCTTTACTGATGCTGTCAACAAAGCTCATGACTCAGGAAACTTGTCTCTTCTCTGTTCTTATAAAGCTTTTGATATTGTCTTCCACCCCAAACTCTTATCCCAGTTATCTCTTCTGGGCTTAACTAAACATCCTTACAGTGGTTCACTAGCTATCTCTCTTAATGGATATTGATCTGTAAAATGGAACTCTAACTTCTCACCTTACTTACCATTCAGCACTGGGGTACCACAAGGCTCAATACTAGGTCCACTCCTCTTCAACATTTTTTATTAAACATCTTAATAGTGCCACCAAACAAGCCACCCTAATTAAATATGCCAATGACTCTACTTTAATTTGCTCCACCAGGAATCTTTCTTATCTACAGAGCTTAAGTCTTGGCTCACCAACAACCATCTACTACTTAACCCCTCCAGAAAACTAAGCTTCTACTATTTTTACCAAAACCATTTTCTCTAGATACTTCTATCTTTGCTATTAATTCTGTGAACAATACTTCAATCAATGTGGTTTTGTCCACAAAACTATTCACTGTAACTATTGACTATAATCTTAAGTTTGACCTGCATATCAGCAACAACATAAAAAAATATAATCAAAAATTCAGCTTGATGTAAAGGGATAAGAAATGCATCTCCAGCTCTGCAAGAGTAAGCTTTATCACCACCTACATCTTACCCTCCAGTCTATATGCTTCACCTATCCTAACCAATCTTCACTCTTCACTCAAAGCAAAACATAGCTAATGTCATGATAAAATAGCTAAATTTGCCACAGGCCGAGCCCACCATTGCTCTGCTCTCAAGTCCCTAAATTGGCTTGAACTACCCCACCTTATCTCCTCTAATCAACTAACAATAACACAGAAAATACTGTATAACTCCTCATTTTCACAAACTACACCATCATTACTTCAACACTATATTCCATCTCATGACCTACACTCTTTTCACAAGTATCTACAATCTATTTACAAACCTCAAAGATCTAATGGTGTTAGTTTGTACTCTCACTGTGTTGCCAAGTCATGGAATAGCATTTAAGAATCAATCAGTCTTATACTCCACTACTATTTCTTCAAGTCTAGGCTGAAAGAACATCTAACCAATAATTGGATCTAGCCATGCTCCATGCCACCTTAGCACTCTTTTTGCATTCCCTTCTCCCCAGTCTTAATATACTTTCCTGATCTATACTACTTCCCTTTCTGCATTATGTATTTTCTAGCCTAACCTTCTTATAATTCCTTAATGTTCTAATGTTACTTCTCTGTAATCTTACATTAACCTTTATCTATCTGAGAAAATATGACTGACATTCACTACCTAATTCTCTTGCCAGAAAGTGTTTATAGTTTTTACAACTTATTACTTATTCTGTAATATATTTTCATGCATTATTATGTAACACGCATATTAGGAACTGTCTTCTGTCTTCTGTATATTATATGTTCAACTTTATTTCTAGTTTTATATTTGCTTATTTTCTTCTTTTATTGTATCCAAAAAGTGCACTCCTGCGTGATTGTCTTGCCCCCGGATTCATGAACAATCCGTGCAAGAATAGTCTATTCTTGCATGGACTGTTCCGTGTAGGAATACAGCAGCAGCAACGCGCCCTACATATTAACGAAGGTACTCTGCTGTATTCCTACACCTACACGATCCATGTACGAGTGCAAGGGGCATGTATAAGTCCTGCACAGACACTTATAACATGCCCTCTGCACTCAGAAGGTGCCGTACAGCACTTTCAAACAATTAAGTAGCATAATATTAAAGCCTGGCTCTAATATTATGCATTATTTCAGTGTTCACAGACACTGAAATGTAAAACTGAGCATGTCAGTGTCCATGGACAATGAAATAAGAAAAAAAAAAGTAAGCACGCAATCTGTAAGAATTAGCCGCACAGTACATGACTGTCCCTGGAATGCCCCACATGCCTGCAACCTGCTGATAAATATATGTAATAATTTAAAATTTCTTCTTTATTTTTTTTACAATAAAAAAGAAAGTTTAAGCAAAGCACAGCGGATTTGCCTGTCGTGGAGCTTTGATCAGCCCAGCTTAAATGCTGATTGAGAGTCAAATAAAAGTGTGAAGAAGAAATCCTTGTTGCTGATGTAGTATAATGGATAGAACTTTGTTCAACATGCAGTGCATGCGTGGTTCAAATCCCAGCTCTGGTCAGTGTATTTTATGTGTGGAAGCAATTGTAAATTAATTTTTATGAATTGGAATGATATTTCTAAGTCATATGCCTCATGTATGGTGGGGTAGGGCTGGGAAAATGCCATATGGAAATGTAAAAAAGTTTTCTATTTATTTTTTAAATAATTGTTTGTGGCCAGCTAAGCCTTCCGCAGCTCTCCTAAAACTAGCTAAGGATTTCTTAAGCATGAAAATATAAGCACTCCTTAGCAACTGTAAGCTTTGCTTAGCTGGTTTAAGCCTTGCTAAGCAGATTTGCGCAGAGCTAAGCATAGCTTAGCGTATTTGAAAAGTGGCCAATCACAGATAAGTGTGGGAAAATGGCCTTATTTAAACCGCACAGGGGGGAATACAGCCATATCTCTTCAAGTCTGATCAGGGCAGCAACAATATCAGAAGTAGGAGAGGGTGTTTGCTTCCGGGCTCAATGCTGGGGAATCCAGGAGTCCAGGGTCATGGCTGGACTCCTTATCAAAAACCATGAAGCTATGCTGCAGCAGGGCCAGTACCAGGGCTTCCAGTACAAAGCGGAGGCCTGGGGCCATCTGGCACATGATCTCCCCAGTGCTACTGGCATTCCCCGAACTAGTGAGCAGGTGCGCCAACACTATGACAAGCTAAAGCATAGGAGGGGTGAGCTCTTGGCCCAGTGGATCCAAGAGACATGATTGTAGGAGGTCTTAGAAGTTTATAAGTATCCAGTCTGTGTATTTGTAAATAATTATTTAAAAATTGCATGTACAGGTGTGCTTAATGTGTGTTCTTTCCCCATACAGCTGCCACTGAGAAGGCAGCGAACATTAATGCCCATGCACAGCACTTGGTCTGACTGCACTGAGAGTTTGGTGAGTACAGAAATATTCATAATATCTGCTGTAATAAATCAGAAATAGAAAAGGTAGTACTGTCTGTATATATAATTGTGTTCTAACTGTACTGAATAAATGCATGTGTCAGGCTGCCAGTGTTAGAACTCAGTAGTGCCAGCTGCTGTGTAATACAAACTTTTGTAACAAACAAGGTACAACTGAGGAGAGGAAGAGTAGGATATGTATTAGGCTGTCTGAAAGAACCTGCTAAGAAACTGCTGTGTCAGGGTTTTGTAACAATTACAAATGAGAAACAGTCCTCCTGTGCAGATCATGCAGTAATACTAACTGCGGATTTATGAGTTATAGAAAGTGTTGTCATGTCAAACATAATAAAGCTGATTACCACAAACTGTTGTCTTTCATTTGTCTTGTATCTGAAAAGTACAATTGTGTAGCTGCTGCAACATGCAGTAACTGAGGTGACGTGATTTAGCACTGTTGGTTCGCATAGTTCAGAATGTGGCTCTAAAATAACTGACAAAATGCAAAAGTAAATATTTTCTTTAGTAATGTGCTGTACTGTGTTCCTGCCAGCATTGCCTTGTGTTAACCTTTGCATTTCAGCTGTATGTAGTCCTGAATGTACAGGAAAGTGTGAGACGCTAACAGATGCAGATTGCAAAAGTAGAGTGTGTTGACTTGATTCTAAATTGAAGTACGTTTTATTAAAATGTCCAAATGTCTAGTTTTAATAATCTGCTCATATTGTGTAAACAGTAACACCAACAGTTTTTTGTTCTGATTTTTGTTGTAGTTATTATCAAAAACAAATAAAAAAACATTTGATAAAAATGTTGAGTGTATAGAAAAGTATGTACTAGACAGAAATAACACAAGTAATAAACATCACTTCCCCAGTAGTTCAGTCTGATAAGGGCTAGGCCTGTAATTCCCTTTTGCACACAAAGACACACGATGGTTTGAATCCAGTGATTGCTACTAACATGGCTTTCTAGATATACATCTGTAAACTTGAATATTGGTAGAAACACTAATCTATTGTGAACAGATATTTTCCCCACAGTTAAAGAAATATCTACAGAAACAGTATGATGGGTATATGTATGAAATGTGTACAGATGTTCTGTTGAGCAGCCCCAGTCCTACAAATAGAAGCAGGATAGCCATATATATACTATGCAGTCTGGCCAATACAAGCCTCTCAAGTGTCACACTGTCATGGATAGTTTCCCCTGTTGCCAAGAAACCTGCACCCAGATAACATCACAGTACAAGTATGCCAAAAGCACAATTACAGAACAGCAGGGCAGGGAACACATTGTTACTTGTACCAGTAAGTATGACAGGTATGAGTCCCCTATACTTATGTATATAGAGTTGTCATACCTTTCCCCATCGTACTCCAGGTGCACATATGTACAGGCGTGTATGTGGTGTAGTAGCTCCATGGCACAGGTAGAGGTTAAGGGAGGCAGAACTGTAGCGTATTGAACAGTAGTGTGTTGAGAAGTATCACTGAATGTAGTTGTTAATGGAATTATTTCCTCTTCGCCACCACTCATCTGCTCCAATTATTGCACAAAATACAATATGGGTATGTTGTTACCAAAACTTACTGTTAGGACCCTTGTTCGATATTGGTTATTATATTTGCAACTGTGTGCATACTAACATACCTTGCTGAATAACCATTATTGTTGGCCTGTTACCATAAATATAACCGGCATGCTGTTGCAATCCCAACTGCCATTCCATTTCTGCATGTGTTCTGTTTGCCATGCCACTGTTACAATTCCATTGTTCTGGGTCAATTGGAACACCCATGCATGCTGTTTTGACTAATGTCAAAATGTTTTGTTCATGACTAACCAATACACCTTGTTAATTCTCACTCCATAGCACATTTGGGAAAGCTGATCCAGGCAGATCCACCTCTCCCACCCCACCTGGCTGAGGCACTGGGTCCCAGCACATCTGGGACAAAACCCAGACCTTCCTCATCTGCTGGTCCTGCACCACCCTCGGTTGGAACTGCTACAAGGGATAGGGGTCACCCTCCCCCTGCATATGGGCATGGTAAGGATTTTGTCATCCAGAGACAGGTCCGTGGCATGGTGTGCAGTGTCCTCTAGTCATGGCTGGATGAACAACTGCGCCAGGTGGAGGGCAGACTGGTGCAGCTTGAGGGGCAGCCGTCCCCTCCAGCACAGCCACCTTCAGGGCAGTGAAGGAGTAGTGGTGACTTCCAATGGGTGGGGACATCAGTCCCACTACTACCATCTAGGGGGCTCATGGGCATCCAATTCCCAACCACCCTCCCCGTCCAAGGTGTCTCCCCCCATGTGTCACACACCACCACTGTCTGCTGTCTTGTGTGTCTTGTCTGTCTGCAAATGAAACCTCTCCTACCAAATGTCCCCACCCACACTTACCTACACTCCTTCCCGAACATCCCACTCTCACCTTAAAAAAAAGCAACTGTCCCCAAAGAAATTACATCACATACATGACTCTGCATTTTGCCCAGAGACCTGGTCCCCATACTCAATCTACCCCACTAATTATCATTATTGTATGTCACCCACACCCCTCCCTGTGGGGTGTGAGGCTCTAAATTCCAAATTGCCCACATTTATATCAGCTGTTGCTGTTGAAGAAATGCAAAGCTATGGTCCTTTCCTACACCCATCCTGCACATCCCTAGCTGCCTTCACCTTGTGTTTCCCCCGGCTTGCCCCAATTTCACCACTTTCCTGTTTCCTTTTTTTCTTTTCTTTATTTAAAATTAGTGCAAGTTTAAATGGACGTAAGCAAAGCAAAGGTGAAGTATCAGACATAAGCGTTGTTTAGCTTCACTTAGCTCCGCGCAAACCCTCTTACAGCTGCTTATAGGTGCCTCAATCACTCTGCATCCAACAGCCCTTGTTCTGCCTAGCAACAAAAGAATCGGCCCTTGCAAGTCTTAAACCCAGGATCCTGCACACCACAGCCACAGCAATCTATCAGTAAGCCACCTGAGCTGTAGATATGTGTGATGTTTTTTGAAGATATCATTCAGTAGAGTCATTCAACAGTAGGGAAAAGATTCTGTAGAATTAGTCAGGTTTTGGAGATATATATATATATATATATATATATATATATATATATATATATATATATATATATATATATATACATACACAAATGTATACATGTATGAAGATGCATATACATATGGACAAATAAATACATAATATATGTAGAGATATACATATAAAATATATACAGTTAGCAATACATATATAGATAGAAAAGTAAATCAATACATACAGATATATCTATGTACATAAACAATATATAGATATATACATATACATATATATAAATATATACATATATATATATATATATATATATATATATATATATATATATATAGACATATCCATATATATATACATACACACACACACATACACACGCACACACACACATATATATATATATATATATATATATATATATATATATATATATATATGTGAGTGTGTGTGTGTGTGTTACATATATATGTACTGGTGTTACACACCAGATCCATACCCCAAACTTCTTTCGGTAACAAATCTGTCCAAAGGATGTCAAAATGGGGGTCAAAGGGCCCCAAAATAGGGACCTCTTTGAAATATTGCCCTTATCCCTCTGTCTCCAGCAGCAACTGTCCTGCCTTGCAACAAAAGTATCAGTCCTGTCAAGTCTTGAACCAAGGGCTCTGAACACCATACTGAGAGCAATGTACCATTTCACCATTTAAACTCTATAAAATACTGATGCTTTTCCAAACATATCAGTCAGTAGAGTCATCCAACAGTAGGGAAATGATTCTGTAGAATCAGTCAGGTTTTCTATATATACATGTATTTATGTATGGTGATACATACATGTGGACAAATATAGCAGAAAATCTATCTATAGAGATATACATGTAAAATATATACATATATATACATACACATATATAGAAAAGTATATAAATGCATACACACATATATAAATATATATATAAATAAATATATATATATATATATATATATATATATATATATATATATATATATATATATACACACACACATATGTATACTTAAATATACCTAAATATATAACAGCTACAAACAAATACAATATGAGGGTCATGCTGCTCAACACTAGAAGTCTAAATCTCAAAAGGCACTCACTCAAAGCACTCCTTATTCACAAAGGATGTGCACATATCCACACTGGTAGCCCAACATAATGAATCACAGATACTGCAGGTGTAGCTAACATAGGGTAAAACAGTAATTCAAGTCATAGCCTGCTATAGGTCACCAACCATGTCCCAAGAGTCAAACCCCACATTCCTAAGCACCATGGAGAATATTGCTGTCCAACCTAACACTATCATACTGTTTGATCTCAACTACCCATCCATTAACAGTGAAAGCTACCCATGCATCAATACACTTGCCCAATGT
Source organism: Protopterus annectens (assembly GCF_019279795.1). Lineage (NCBI taxonomy): Eukaryota > Metazoa > Chordata > Ceratodontiformes > Protopteridae > Protopterus > Protopterus annectens. Next base: position 430,032,101 of record NC_056742.1, on the reverse strand, counting down.
TGCCTGGAATGATTTCATTCCAATGGCCTGGACCAACTCATTTCTACACCCACTACAGGTAGTAACATCATTGTCAAAGTCAGTACTAACATGGGCGACTGTTGCTGTACACCAATAGTCAACTCTGCCATGGTTAGATCTGACCACAATATCATCACCTTAGGAATCCACATCCATCCCACCCCCATGCAAAGGTAACCACCATGAAAAACCTTTCTAAAGCTAACTTTGGCCTCCAAAGATCAGAGGTGGCTAACTTTATGGCACCCATGCAAATGGCGACTAGTTGCATGACCTCCAAACACCCACCAATGCAGTACGAACAATTACACAAATGCATGGATTCTGCAATATCCAATAGAAACAAGACACTCCCCTCCAGAAAAAATAAGGCAATTTGTTAGTCCCCTGCCCAAAGAAACTCTACAACAGAAGGAGGAAGCTGATATGGAATAAGGTGAAGTCCCAACACTGGAAAAAACCCTTGTCAGCCTCAACAAAAAGAAGAGATTCCTCATCAAATACTCTAAAGCTAGCTGTGAAAACAGAATTGCAGCTCACAGTAAAGGCATCCACAAGGCCTCCTTTAGTTATGTAAAGAATCTTCACAGCAATACCAACATGTGCTTTGAGCTACTGCACAATGTTAACTCCTATACAGAGGCAACAGATATTCCCAATATACTGGCACACAGATTCAGTGGCAACTTTACTGCTCTCCCCATTCACAAAGGACCAATCACAATAACAGTACACTGTCAGGCACCCAGTAGTACTGCTGCTTTGTTTAAAGCACCACTGCCAAGGCCAGGAATGCAGCTTCTATTGGACCTGGCAATATCCCTGGCTGTCTTCTACATGAACTACAGTGTGAGCTGGCACCTCACCTGTGTGCCCTGTTCAATCACAGCCTCACCTCAGGCGTAGTCCCTACTGACTGGTGCACTGCTACAGCCCTCTCCACACAGGACGAGTGGCTGCAGACCCTGGGAAGTATCACCTCATTAGCCTGACAAGGTTGTCATGCACAGGTGTGGAACGCATCATCATAGACCTAAGAAACAGGGATATGGGACTCTCCAGACTCAGGATCCCACACAGTTTGCTTTTGTGAAGGGTAGATCATGATTGTTCAATCAACCTGGGCAACTTCTTTGAGTCAGTCACCAGAGCTGTGGATGAAGGCAAGGTGATTCATACAGCCTACCTCATTCTGGCCAAGCCCTTTGATAACATTCCCCACTCAGTGTTCATGGATAAACTCACTAAGTTAGGCATCAACCCCTATAACAGTAGGTGGGTTGCAAACTGCCTCACAGATAGAGCCCACTGTGTGAAAGTAGCTGAGCTCAAGTCAGACTGCCGACCAGTCACGTGTGGAGTTCCACAGGGTTTGGCCCTGGGTCCTGTCACGTTTGGCATCAACTTCTCTGTAGTCCATGACAACATGAAGGGACTCTCTGGCTGACCATGTTTGCAAATGATTACAAGTTGGGAGCTATTAACTACCCAGGTGATGTTGACATCCTACAGAAAGGCCTCACCGAGACCAATGACTAGTGTCAGAGCCATGGCCCTAACTTCAATGTCAATGAATGTGTGGTCATCCCCCTTTGGGATGTCAGGCACTACAGGGATGTTGCAGCACCAAAAATCAGACACCAGTGTGAAAGTGCATACCCACAACCAAGTCCATCACAGTCACAGTCACATAATGGTAGGTCAGGTGAAATGTAGATTATATGGACTGTGTGAAGAAATACATAATAGTTTTCCAGTCACACACTACCCCTACATATAGTGGTCTAATTGTCAGTGTAGTCTGAATCCTGACTATGGTACAGGACATGTCTCAGTCTGCTGCTACAATGGCATACAGCCAATAGACCAGCACACACTGGAGCAGCATGTACAGTCAGATAAATAAGGAGCCATAACACTTACATCTACCCCCTCCATACACAGCCCAAATAACATGTACACATGACATGTGTACACAATCCCGACAGTCTGTCAACAATGGCCAGACATGCACAGACTTCTCAAATGTACAGTTCACTTCAGAATGTACAGGCTCAGGACTGATACCTATGCCATCTTCCCTGTGACATGTGTGTGGGTCTACTACATCACTGGGATGGTAGGAGGAATGAAGGCAAGAAATAATGCTACTAAATACATCTGAGCCTCATAGTGCATGACATCTGGACAAAGCCTGACATCATTTGGGGACAGAGGAACAAACACCGGCATAGACTGGACATATTGCTATCAGACATTTAGTCAGTTGCTAATGTTACTGGGTTTGTTGTAACATATCCTTTATGAGGAATATGAAGACAGTAATACCAATGGATTTTAGTATTTACTGACTGCATTCCCCATAGTCCCTGACTAATTTTCCAAGGACAACAACTGTCCGGGGAGCAGACAAATCATAACAGGCAAATGTGTGTCCAGTCTGTGGACAGCATGCCAGTGGAGAGGTATATCAGAGACATATCACTGTCAGATATGAAGTCACTTACTAAATGTCCACACAAACCCTGTCAACGTATCAACCCACCATGTGTATAACAGCACTGATGATGACATAGAATCTGTTCACAATTCTTGAGATATGTCCCCCATGTTGTTGTGTTGTCTCCAGATGTCCTGGCCTGTGAAGTATTCCCACCTACTGTCTGTGAATCTACAACCCACCACCTCTGTAATATCCCTCATACAGGCAAGTAGTAGGGTCAAGGCCCACATGAAGGACGTCCCATTTGTTGCAGCTAGCAGCAGTGCCCTGGCCCAAAGCACAAAACTATGTGGGCACCTACATTGTTGTATGGCCTTAGCAATACCTGATATCTGCACATCTGCACAAACAAGTTATGCATTGCCATGAATGTCCTGAAGGATAGAAGCCTGAAACTAAATTGTATGCCATTACTACATGACAGCAGTCCCCAATGGCATTGGCAGAAAAACATACCACTCTACAGTTAATATAATAATATCATATTAATATCCAGTAGGAGATGCATAAAAACATACATCTGAAACACACGCACAAGATAGTGTAGTACTCAGAGTCCCAGCTCCGCATGCAGAGGTGCATGGTTGGAGTACTACAATAGGCAATCTAATTTTACATGGAAAAGCAGTGTCAACAGTACTAATTTCATAATACAATATGTGTGGAATCATATTTATCAACCAGTGTACTGTAACTGGTGTAACATGCAAGGGTGAGTGCATATAACATGCGATAATACCTATATAAAAAATAATAAATAAAAAATGTGATGCTACCCATGTATACCCAAGTGTCCTGAAGAGTATAGTCACACCCCTTGATACTGTAATGAGAGCACATAAAAGCATGTTATGTACAGGAAATTAAATAAACTTATTACATGATGTCATTACTCTGCTACTTTATGAGACTGGAATGTGAGCAATGGTTACCAGGGCTGAGCTATGCTTAGCAGGTTTACACATTGCTTAAATGTGAATGATAACCAGTAGTTATCTCTGCTAAGGATATTAGCTCACTGTTAAGAGTCGGTAAGTGAGGCCTACACAGTTTAAGAGCCTATCAACTTAACCATGTTTTAGCACCGCTTAGCTCCACGCAAACACACACAAACCTGGTTACAACTGCTTAAAAGTGCCTTAATCACTCTGTATCCAGCAGCCCAGCTTCTGGCCAGCAAGAAAATAATCAGCTGTGCTCAGTCTTGAGCCTAGGATGCTATACAACATAGTCTAGCAATTTACCACTAAGCCTTCTTAGTTGTGAGATGTTAGGATGTTTTTACAACATATCAAGCAGTACAGTCAGTTTACAATAGGAAAGACACAGTGTGCAATCAGGAATGATTGTTATCTACAAATATATACATGAAAAAAATATTTACATATATAGAGAGATAGATATGTGTGTACATACATATATATGTATAACAATATACATATATATTACCAATAAATACTATATATATATATATATATATATATATATATATATATATATGTGTGTGTGTGTGTGTGTGTGTGTATTAAAAAAATATATATATATATATATATATATATATATATATATATATATATATATATATATATATATATGCATATATGTCTCTAAATGCCTATACAAACATATGCTGCTGATAGACCACCCATAACTTGGCCAGCATGCACAGATGGATACGAAAGGACCCATGACACTCACACCCCCCCTTAGTCCAAATAATAAGTGAACAGTACGCTGCTACAAAACCATGATAGGCTGAACACAATGGCCAGATATATACAGTGACCTCTTAGCAACACAACTACAATGAGTGAAGATAGTAAACAAAAATACAAACAGCCAGTAATTCACACAAGTTCATTTCACTTTGATGTCTTTGCCAAAGCCTTCAAAGAGTAACACATTACAAGAAATGCTTGCCTTAATTAGAAGAAGCAATTAACACTCACATACATTTAAATACACAGCCTCCAATTACACTCATCAGTCAACCCCCTAGGGGATAAAGTATCACATTTAAAAATATACATTAATTCTGTACATAACAATTGTTCTTTTATGACTGTTTGACCACACTGAGACTTCTTCCAAAGCAGTAACTTGTAACCCACTACACTTAATTACATGTATATACACAGCTTCCAATTGCACTACATATTCAACCCCCTAGGAGATAAAGTATCACATTTAAGAATTTAAACCGATTTTGTACATAACAAATCTTCTTTCATGACTACTACCCCCATGGTGGAGAATTACTGAAATGTACAGCTGCAGAACTGCCTTCTTCCTCATCAGTAATATGTCTCACATGTTCTAACAACCTACTTTTAAAACACTTGTTACTCTCCCCCCATAAAATATCTGACAAGGGCACCTAAGAACATTATCCATACGCCAACCTCTTGAATGTACAGAGTCCCACATGTTGTCCACCCTTTCCCCATAGCAGGAATGACAGAACAAAATAATGGTAGACCCAACCTATCAACCTCCTACTGTATGGCATCTGTACCAAGCTCTGACATAATTTGGGACTGAGGCCCAAAAACATGACCATACTTGAAATATTGCTGTTATACACTGAGAAAATTGCTGGTGTTACAGGGTTCATTGCAACATATCTTTTCTGAGGAATATAAAATCTGAATCAGAAATGGATGTTGGCACGTACTGATTGCAATCACCAGAGTATGCTACTGATTTGCCTAGGACAATACCTGTCAGGGGAACAGAGCAAACATAACATGCAAACCTCTGGCCATTATGTCCATAGCCCTACAGTTAAGAGCTATGCAGACACTGAACGTTGTCAGACTGAAAACCATGCAGAAGTAGCATGTTCCGACAAACCCTGTTAAACAAGCAGTATTCAAAACATATAACAGCAATACTCACATTCTGCCCTTAAGTCTTGAATCTTCTCCACCATTTAGTTAACTTGTCTCCACAGGTCTTTTTCTAAGAGGTATTAGCTCACACACCTCCAGGATCTTTTCATCACAGTTAAGGGAAAGGACCAACATCTACACGGAGTACTCAATTATAGGAGTGTGTTGCCATGATATTGGCTATTGGAATAACTACACAGCTGCTCTGCATGTAGTCAGCAACTGGGGAACACCAATTGGTGCTCAGGCCATCACATGTTCATAAGCATTACCTACAAAAGACAAGCTGACATCTATTCAAACCACCTCTGTCATAGACAGTCCATCAGTGCAAAGCTGAAGTAGTGTGAGAAAAAAATATAAGCAAGGATATATCTGTGAAATATCCAGAAAAAAGGTATGGGAAACAAGTAAGCATAGAGCTGAATGCAGTAGGTGGTCTGTAATAATGGAAAATAGGGGTTTGAAAGCATATGTCTCAACAAGACTTGCTGTACTGATGTACTGCTGAACAGCACTGATGGCCATAGCATGTGGCTCTGTCTGTAGTGACTAGGCCAGCTACTGGGATGTTGTACATATCCATATCCATATGTTACCTGTGCATATAGCTATGATACACATTTTGTCTTGTAAATATAAGACAACTATACAGAGCATGTGCAGAGAAAACTACTGCTGCATATGTTTGTGTTGAACTGCATGTTATATACTGAGCTCATACCATTCAACTCTCCAGTGTTCTGCACTCTGACCATATGTGTGGCTCATATTTGTAGTCATGTACCCATATAGTTTTGTTATGTCAGTCAAATCCTTGCCAAATCTGTGAAGACTGACATTACAACATCCCCTTCATTGTCCGCTGGATTTTCCCATTCGGTATTGCCACAGTGGATCATCTGTTGCCATTTCTGCCTGTCCTCTGAATCCTGCTCTCTCACACCAATCAGCTGCATGCCCTCTCTCACTACATCCAGAAACCTTATCTGAGGCCTTCATCTCTTCTTCTTACCTGGAAGCTACATCCTTACCATCCTTTTCACAATATACTCGGCACCCCTCCTCAGCACATGTCCTAACTGATGTAATGCTGTCTCTCCAACACTATCTCAAATCCACCCAACATGGCCTGAGCCTGTCATATACACATTGCTAAACCTGTGCACCTGTGTCACACCCAGTGCAAATCATAACATTTGTAACTCTGCCATGTGCAGCTCTGACCCTTGCCTTTTTGTCAGTGCCACTGTCTCCAACCCATATAACATAGTTGGTCTCCCTACCCTCTTGTAGACCTTACATATCACATTTACTGGTAGTTGTCTGTCACATATCACTCCTGACACTCTTTTCCACCCTCTCCATCATGCCTGTACTCTCTTCTACACCTGTCCTCCATAGTCCTCATTACTTTGAAATGTTGATCCCAATCATTTGAACACATCCACCTTTGTCAACTGTACTCCATGCATCCTCAACATTCCGCTATCCTCCCTCTCATTCACACACAGATATTCTGTCCTAGTGCAGCTGACCTTCATTCCTCTCCTCTCTAGAGCATATATCCACCTCTCCAGTGTCTCCAAAAGCTGTTTTCTACTCTCAATACAGATCACAATGTCATCTGCAAACAACATAGTCAACGGGGACTCCCGTATGATCTTGTCTGTCAACCTGTCCATCACCATTGCAAATCATAAAGGGCTTACAGCTAATCCCTGATGTCATCCTACCTCCACCTTAAACACATCCATCAATCCCAATGCAGACCTCAGTGCTGTCACACCACCCTTGTACATATCCTGTACCACTCTTACATATATCTCTTCCACTCATGACTTCATCATACAATACCACAACTCCTGTTTAGGCACCCTGTCATATGCTTTCTGTAAATCCAGAGAGACACAGAGCAACTCGTGACCTTCTCCGTATTCCACCAGTAACAGTCTCAAAGCAAACATCACATCAGTAATTGCCCTTTCCAAACATGACACCATACTGCTGACCAGTACTCCTCACCTCCATGCATAATCTAGCTTCCACTACTCTTACACATAACTTCATGCTGTGACTGGTCAAGTGTCATCCCTCTATATTTATCATAGCTCTGCACATCAATCTCATTCTTAACACTGTACCCAAGCACTTTATCTACACTCCTCATGCAACCTCACATTTCTCAAGATATCAGTAAACAGTTTGGTTAACACACCACTGCCATTTCCTCTAAAAAAACCCATGCTTCCACAGGTGTGTAATGTGGACCAACAGGCTTACCAGTATTCATCTTCTTCATAGCTATCCTTACATCCTCCTTAAGTCATTGCACTTCCTGATTCACCATAACTACATCATCCAACCTTCTCTGTCTCATTCTCTTTATTCATCAGTCTCTCAAAGTACACTATCCATGTGCTCAACACACTCTCCTCACTTGTGAGTACATATACCTCATCATCCTTTATCACCCTTATCTGCTGCACATCTTTCCTAGCTCAGTGCATCTATCCAGCCAATCGGTACAATCCTTTCATCCCTCCTTAGTGTCCAACCTGTCATTGAACTCTTCATATGCCCATCCTCAGCCTTTGCCACCTCTATCTTTGCCATTCAAATCATCTCCTCATCTCTCTGACAATCCCACTCCTTCTTCCCCATCCTTTGTCTCTGTATACTGTCTAGTACTTCTTCAGTCCACCAACAGGTGTCCTTGTACTGCTTCCTCCATCCACATGTCACAACAAGCACCCATCTAGCTGTCTCCCTTACCAGCTCTGCTGTACTTAACCAGATATTTGTTAGATTGTCACTGCTATCCAGTGCCTGTCTCAACTGTTCCCTGAACTCCACCTCACAAGCACACTTTTTCAATTCACACCATTTGATCCTTGGTGCTGCCCCCACACTTCTTATCTCGATCACCAATATCATCTCACATACTAACATTCTATGCTGCCTAAATACACTTTCCCCTGTCACTACTTTACAGTCGCTAATTTCCTTCAAACTGACACTCCTACACTGGATATATTCTATCTGTGTGCATCTTACCCCACTCTTGTATGTCACCCTATGCTTCTCCCTTGTGTTATAGTGCATATTCATCACAGCCATGTCCATCCTTTTTGCAAACTCCACTACTATCTCACCGTCTCCACTCCTTTTAATACCATAGATACCCATCAATGTCCCCATCCCCTCTGTTCCCTTCACCAACATGCCCATTGACAATTGCTGCAATGATCAGTCTGTCACCCTTGGGTACAGTCATCACCATGTCATCCAAGTGATGTCACATCTCTCTTTCTCATCCATCACACAACCAACTCGCATAGCATATGCACTAACAATTACACTATCAGCTTATAGCTTCAGAAACATCATTCTATTGGACACTTATGTCATCCTCCAAAAACACTCTTGGCATACAGTTCCTTTAGCAGAAGCCCTACCCCCTTCCACTTCTAGTCTACACCTTCATAGCACAATTGTGACCTGCCTACCATACACCGAGCCATAATCCCCTTCCATGTGGTCTCTGGAACACACACAATATATCAACCATCCCCTGACCATCATATCAGCTAGCCTGGTCCCTATGACACTCATACTGCAAATATTAACAATTCTTACCCTCAATACCACCCTCTTAGCCTTTCCCCTCTCTTCCTGCCATATGACTGTTGGACATCCTCCAGGGGATGCCTGTCAGTGCAAAAGCTACTGTGCGATTGAGTGACACAAATATGTTACAGCAATATTGAGACACTGTCACTGATTTTGTCCCATTGCACCAATGCATGTATGTCATCCTACAGATGTCTTGCTGTAACAAGTTGAGAGGGATCACAAGAGTGTGAATTTAGTGTGGCATACTGACATAGAACAGACATGCATGTGAGGTATTAGCTATGCATGTCAGTATGAGTAGGTGTATGTGTCCACCTCATGAGAACAGACATGGGATGTAAAATGTCAGTTAAAACAGCTGTGCATGTTGTACATGTGTGTAATCTTAGTTACTGTGCACCCAAAATAGTGACATTTCTACAGCTACTGGTTGCTGCATTGCTCTAACACACTCATGGTTAGTACAATAAGCATGAATATCATTACTAAATTGGAGAGGTGTCCAACTGTGTTATGACTTTGCGGTCATGCCCACTACAAACAACTGATTGAACACATACATGGCTGTATGGACTCAGCAATACCTTACTTGTCATACCTGACTCTACCAACGTAGAGTAATCCCCTTTGCTGGACAGCAGCATTATGCAAACCACAAGCTTGGTCCCTATAGTTGCTGTACAGGGCAAAGTAGGGGCAGGAACCAACCTGGCATCAAGTCAGCCATTGTCTGAATAAGCATATGAGGTCACAGGTGGATTATTGTAAGGCCAACTATGAGTGCAAATTGGAGACATCCACCAGTGACAATCACATGACTGTCTTCCCATATGTATGCAATCTCTGAGGCAACATACCAAATCAACCTGTAATGGTGGCCAATCAGATCACATACACTTACAATATAGCTACAGACAACCTGATGCAGATACGGTTAGGGCAAACATCCCCCCTGGCTCAGCATTACTATAGGTGGAAATGTACTGCACCCACACCCCCCCCCCCATCACCAGTGAGTAGGTACATATTGCCTACTGAAAGGCAACAAATGTAAGTATCCATGGAACTTCATATCATCCCTGTCTGCATCCAACATGAACTCAGGCATATGCTCCCAGCTGCATTACACACTGTAGTCACACCAAGCCGCAGCATCATCCACACACCATCCACATGGAAGATGGCTAGTGTCATCCATTTACAAAGACCTGAATGAAGAATGACGGATTATGCAATCAACTTGCCCTCACTGCGGGAAATATGATTCATCAGGACCAGGAGACCAATGCAAGCTGATACTGTGCTGATAGATTACAGGGGTATGGTGTGGTTGTGAGTGGTGGCTACTGGTATGGTTGTGAGTGTTCGCTACTGGTATTCAAGGTATATGTTGTGCAGGTGCTGGCCATACTGTTGCCAAATGTATGGGGTCCTGTGATGGGTTTCCCTGTTAGTGTCTACCAGGTGCTATGTCACATTACTGGTGGGAGACCTTTTCCCCAGCAGAATGCAACCTGATAATGGAAGCCATAATGCAGAACCACACAATACTGTTGGGCTGAGGCCATCAACATCTGTGGGAGAGGATCACCCTTTGGGATGATCCTCTCCACAAGCTAAATTAGGTGGGCCTGCACGCACGTACATATGAACAGGTGCGGCTATGCGGCATCATGCCACCAACCTCATATGCCATGCCTGGCAAAGGACTGCTGCCATGGCCAGGGACCCCACAACCACAGGTGGGAGCCCAGCCATGCAGCCCCCACTGACACCATATGAGGACCTCCTTGCCAATCTTGTGCCACCCATCACAGTACAACACCATGGTACAGAGCCCCACTTGCTGGAGGTGGGTGGCACCCACACAATGGACAAGGAGTGTGCAGGTAAGGTCCCAGTAGGGATTAGTAGACTACTGCATGATACATAATTGCATCTATACAGTATCTACATGCATGTGCCAGGTAAGATTGCAGTTGGGGATGGGGATTTCTAATGCACAGAAGTGTAAATCTATGGTGAAGGGAAAAGTGTGTAGTATTGGGTGTTGTACTGTAAATTGCAGACATGCTGCATCCATTCTTTACCAAGGGCGCATGTGAGTCTTCTGACAATACCTCTCTCCCTCAACTACATAGGTCACTCTGGTCTGCATATGGGACAGCAGCCTGAAGCTGGTGAGTAAGGAATTGTTCAGTTGTGTTTTGGTAATACCCCAGGCATGTGGAGGACATGCAAGTTACCATGCACTCAACTATGACTAATAGCCATATTGCTTTATGTGCATGTTCACTTGTGGTGGGGTTAATTGTATTACATCACAGTGGTCACCGCTGGAGCCTATCTGAATAGACTGTAACATTCCTGTAGCATACGTCACAACCTGTCAGTGCAAGACATCTGGACAGATACCAGCAAAATGTGTTGAACAAACTGACTAAGGTAGGGACATGTGTGAAACATTATTGCTATACAGTGGATATAAAATGTATACACACACCCCTGTTAAGATGCCCTTTGTTTCTGATATATACTGAGTGAGACCACAATATGTCAGTCCACACATTTTCCAACCTTTAATGTGACCCATGACATGAACAATTCACTTGTAAAACCAAGCATCCGGACTCATGTATTGCACCTACAAGCTTGGACAAGTGTGAGGGTAGCAGACATTGTGTCAGCATGCTGTTTCAGTCAGGTATGATACCCGATGCTCTGCCATATGTGTCAGTACACTCACTGTGGCCTATTTGGCAACTATATCACATACATGGGCATTTTTAAGGCAGACAGAGAAGTAATAAGTCCCAAACATCTGGATGTTCCAGACCCATCTGTACAGAGGACTGGTATGGCCTATACAATGGTTTCACATGCTGCATGTGAGGCAGATGCCATTACCACACTAGTAATGGCATCAGGAAGTGGTCACCTGCCATGTATGGTACACACACACACACACACGCACACACACACACACACACACACACACACACACACACACACACACACACACACACACACACACACACACACACGCACACACACATGCACACACACACACACACACACACACACACACACACACACACACACACACACACAAACATATGCCAGTATTGAGATTAGAACTCCTGCCTATCTAGTTATTTGTATTATGGTATTACACAGTTAGCAAATGTGTCACACAGCTTACACAAAAGGTACTTCTAAGGTGATTGACAGCAACATCATTAGTAAAGTAGGGTGTGGAAAGTGTAATGCATGGCAAAAAAATCAAAATGGTATAAGCCACACAGTATCTGATACAAACACACACACACACACACACATACACACACACACACACACACACACACACACACACACACACACACACACACACACACACACACACACACACACACACACACACACACACACACACACACACAATTGTCAGTATTGGGATCAGAACTCCTACCTGTGTAGTTATTTCTACTATAGTGTTACACAGTTATCAGACAAGCCACAGAGCTTATATGATTTAATCTACTCCAAAGGTACTTCTAAGGTGAATGACATCAAGAGGACTACTAAAATGGAGGGAGGTGAAGTGTAAAGGGTGGTACACAAGTCAAAATGGTATAACCCACACAGCACATGATTCTCTCTCACACACACACACACACACACACACACACACACACACACACACACACACAGTTGTCAGTATTGGGATGAAAACTCCTGCCTATCTAGTTATCTCTACTATAGTGTTACGCAGTTATCAGATGTGCCACAAAGGTTATACAATTTCACCTAGTCCAAAGGTACTTCTAAGATGAATGACATCAACAGGACTACTAAATTGGAGTGAGGGGAAGTGTAAAGAGTGGTACACAAGTCAAAATGGTGTAACCTACATAGTACATGGTTCTCTCTCACACACATGCATGTACACACACACATTTGGCAATATTGGGACTAGAACTCCTGCCAATTAGCTATGTCTACTATAATGATACACACTTATCAGATGCCCCACGGTGCTTATAGAATATCCCTTAGTCCACAGGTACTTCTAAGGTGAATGACATCAAGAGGACTACTAAATTGGAGGGAGGGGAAGTGTAAAGGGTGGTACACAAGTCAAAAGAGTTCAACCCACACAGTACATCATTCTCACACACACACACACAAACATACACATACACACACACACACACACACACACACACACACACACACACACACACACACACACACACACACAGTTGCCAGCATTGATATTAGAAGCCCCGCCTATCCAGTTATTTGCATTATAGTGTTACACAGTTACTGCATGCGCTACAGAGCTTACTGGACTTACAACTGGGCAAAGGTGCTGATAACTTCACAGCTGAGGTAAAGTATTACAGGTGGCAGGAAGTCTGCCTTCAGTTTCTCCTAGTTCTTTCTGTCTTGCAATTCAAATAGCATTATAGCTTTGCACTTCAACAGGTCATTGTATCAATAAGTGTATCACACCTGGGAGCCATCAGCAGTACTCGTTCATCATAGAATTAGCCCCAGAACTTAATACTTATGACCACCCATCCTGGCATGATTGAAGTGCGGTTTTCTACACTTTCACCCATTAACCTGGTGCACTTGTCCATTCTGAGGCACTGTTGCAACTGCCTCATGTAGACAAACAGCTTTTTCCTCTAAACTCCAAACACTCAGACCAGTGAGAGTTACACGTACATCACCAAATGTTGAAATATGCACTCTCCAGCAAAGACTGGAATAGCTGGTCAACAGCATAAGGTCAACACCTGCACTATACCATGTGGACCACATAGCTCACCACAACACCCACTATGACAGCCCTGACAAACACTGAAAAGCCACACACCCACCTTCACAGGGTCACTCAATGGACATTTACACAAACAGCACAGACCAGCAAGACAAACACCCACTCAGACACCATGACATAGCACATACCAATGGGCACATATGTCACCTACACAATGTTACCCTCAACCTAAGCTCCTAAGGCTGACCACCCTGCACAATACAGGGACCATGGGTGACTCAGTACTGCAGCACACAGATGTCCCACTCACTATGTTGATTATGGAGGAGGTAACAGGCAACTGTCTATCACATGCCAGCATCCAAGACATGACACACCCAGTCAGGCCACTCCACAACAGCTACAAGTATTACTCTGTCATCATCTGTGTGGGTGTGAATGACCTGAGACACACCTCCCTGGGCTACATAACAAGAGACATGGCTGAATACTCGGATTATGTGGTCCAGGCAAGTGTGACTGTAGCCCTGAGCAGTATACTGCTGTCACCCAGAATGATGCTGCAGTACTAGCAACAGATAATTGACTGCAACATTAGCTTACGTGTTGTGTGTCATTGTCAGGGGATCCAGTATCTCTCTGCTTGGGATAACATGATTGATAGACCTCAATGCCTTGCCAGAGATGCCCTAAATCTGTCAGCCCTGGGTTTCCAGGTACAGAGTAAGTGTTTTGCCATCCCTATAGTGCCTTATTAAGCAGTGTTCCAAATCTAATTACCACAGTAACAGCTAGACATATATGCAATCTGAGGGGCATGCTGCTCAACAGTAGACATCTAACTGTCAAGATGCAGTCACTCAAATCACTCCTCAGAGTGGAGGACATTGACATTTGTGCTGTAATGCAGAGGTGGTTCACAGCAGCAGACATCAGCCTTGCACTAGCAGGCTATTATTTATTCCACAGCTTTCGGCGCCAAAACATGGACCACACCTCCACAGGTGGTGTTGTCTCCACATTCATAATGGATATGCACACCTCCAGACTAGTATCCCAGCATAATACATCAGAGGTACTTCTGGTAAAACCGACTTTGGGGAATAGTGCAATCCACACCATAGCCTGCTATCAGTCCCCAGCTATGTCCCTAGACTGTCAATGGACATTCCTCAAAACCCTGGCATCAGTGAAGGTGCAACCCAACACTGACATAGTAGGAGACTTCAACTACCCCTCCATCACCAGGGGAAAATAGTCAAGCACCAGTACACTGGCCCAATGCTTCAAGGAATTCATCAGTTTCAATGCCCTGGACCAGCTCATACTGAACCCCGGTAGATGATGCAACAACTTTGACCTGTGTTGATTACTTACATATGGGACTGTTGCTCAACCACAGTTGTCAATCCCTACCTGGTCAGATCCAAACATGATGTAATCAACATGGAGCTCAAAATCTCACCCACACCCCACACAAAGGTAATCACCTTGCAAAACCTCTCCAATGCTGACATTGCAGTCATAAAAACAGGAGTGGATGACTTCACTGCACCCATGTCGATGGGAACTAACTGCATGACTGTCACATCATACTCATATGCACTGCACAAACATGTACATGGATGCATGGTACTAGCCATAGCCAACAGAAAACATACACTGTCCTCCAAACACTGAAAGCCAATGTGATGGTCCCCTGCCATTACTAAAGTGTAAAACAAAAAGAGGACACGGTTGCAGAAAAAGGTGGTGTCCCAAGACTGGTGAACCCACTTATTAGCCTTAGACACAACTTTGGATCCCTCATGGTATCACGTACATGCAGCTATGAAGGCAGAATAGCAGCATATATAGACGACAATCACCAAAGCCTTTGATAGTTATATCAACAACCTCCACAGCAATAACCACAAGTGCTGTGAGCTACTGCACAATGCTAATTCCTATCCTGAGACAACAGATATTGGCCACAGTCTTGCCAACACATTCAGTGCCAGCTTTACCCCTCTACCCCCAGGGGAAAATCACAATGGCAGATGAATGCCAAGCACCCAGCATTACTGCAGGCCACGTTAGACCTGCATTGTCCACAGGCAAGGCTACAGCTTCCATGGGACCCCAACATATCCGTGGCTGTGTTCTACATGACATACAAAGAGACCTGGCACCACATCTGTGTGCCCTGGTCAGTCACAACCTCACCTTAGGCTTTGTCCATACAAAATGGCATACTGCTACAGTTATCCATCTCCATAAAGGGGTAGCATCTACAGACCCTGGGAATTATTGGGCCCTTAGCCTGACAAGTCAACTATGTACGGGAATGGGAGCATCATCAGGGACCTGATTGACCAAGATATGGGTGATCTCCTAACTCTGGACCCCACACAGTTTGGCTTTTGGAATGGCAGATCATGCCTGCTCAACCTGGCTGACGTCTTTCAGTGAGTAACCAGGGCTGTGTATGACAGTAAGGAACTGCATACAGCCTACCTCAAATTGACCAAGGCTTCTGATACCATTCCTCAGTCAAGGATTATTGATAAACCCAACAAACTAGGCATCAATCCCTATATCAGTGGGTGGTTTGCAAATTGGTTCACAGAACACCTAGTGTGACAGTGGCAAATTCCAAGTCAGACTGGCAAGCAGTCACAAGTGGAGTCCCACAGGGATCAGTACTGGATAGTGTCCTGTCCAGCATTAACTTATCAGGAGTTCAGCCCAACACAGAGGAACTCTGGCTGACCAAGTTCAAAAAGGATTGCAAGCTAGGAGCTATCATGAACTCCACAAGTGATGCAGACATCCTACAGAAAGGCCTCACTGAGATCAATGAGTGGTGTGAAAACCATGGCCAGCAGCTTAACACCACAAAATGCATCATCATTCCCTTTGGTAAAACACTCAGTTCCCAGTAAGTTCCACATCAATGGGAGCCCAATGAACACTGTAGGCATTATAAGAGATCTGGGGACACATATTTACAGCAACTTCTCCTTCAAGCACCACATTGCCACTGTGGTCAGGAAGTCCTTCTATATGGCACATTGCATTACCAAGGTTTTTGCATCCAGGAAGACTGAGGTAATGATCTCTGTCTACTATTCCCTCATTAGACCACTCCCCAAGTATTATGGTCCATTTGCCATGTACCTCACTAGACACCTGCTACAGCTGAAGAAGCCACAAAAGCACCTCACAAATGGGTTCCTCGGGATTAAACACACATCCTACATAGACAGACTCAAAATACTCAAGCTATTCTCTGTGTCATATCACCTAATTAGCAGCTATCTGTGCTTGACTTACAAAGCCATGTCTGACCCAGCTGGTTTAGAAATGCTACATATAAATCCATCTACACCACACACTGTAGAGACCTCTACCTCAGTACCACAATCACCAAAACATGCTGGTGGGATGGGTCCCTCACCAAGACACTGCACATGCCTTGCAGTACATTTCCCATACATGTCATGCAGAGCACTTAGCTGACCCTATTCCAAAGAAATCTTGATGAGTGGATAGGTAATAGACAGTTCAACCCAAGGATCACTGCAGGGGCTATACCTGATTCAGGCACTGGGATGTAAAATCAAATGGCACAATGGCATGGCCCTTCTATGTGCTAGGTTTGCTAAGGCTCCTGGGCCATTACCTACAACACACTTGTGAACCTATGAAAGGGATGACATCAGCAGGACTGATAAAGTAGTGCAGTGGGTGTTAAACTTATCAAACTACTTTGTTCTACAAACAGACACACATACACACTTGCCAGATGTGAGAGTAAAACCCCTACCTACCTAGTGATTTGTACCATAGCATTATGTAGTTACCGCACGCTCTACAGAGCTTACTGGGCTGAGAGTTGGCCAAAGGTGCTGATAAGGGGAATGACATCAGCAGGACTGATAAAGTAGGGCAGTGGGTGGGAAATGTATCAAAATACTTCTACTTACAACCATACATACCCACACACACATTTGCTTGATACAAGAGTAGAACCCCTACCAAACTAGTTATTTGCACTAGAGTGTTAAGCATTTATCACATGCACTACTGAACATACAGGGCTAACAGCTGACCAAGGTTGCTTTTAAGGGACTGGCATCATCTGGACTGATAAGGTGGGGCACTGTGAAGTGTCGTGGGTATGAATGGCATAAAACTGTTTCACCTATAAACAAACAAACACAGAACTCCCTCAGTCTTGCACACACAACTTTCACACACACACACACACACACACACACACACACACACACACACACACACACACACACACACACACACACACACACACACACACACACACACACACACACACTTCTACATTTGTCTGGACTGAGATTAGAACTCCTACCTAACTAGTTATTTGTACTTTCATGTTATGCAGTTATCACATGCGTCACCGAGTGTATGAGATTAAGGCCTTACAGAAGGCACTTCTATGATGACTGATATCTGCAGGACTAGTAGAACAGGGACATGGGAAGTGTACTGGGTTTGAATGGACCCAAAAGCTTTTAGTTGTGAACACACACACTTCTACGTTTGCATGGACTGAGATTAGAACTCCTACCTAACTAGTTATTGGTACTATCATGTTAGATAGTTATCGCATACACCACAGAGCTAATGGTCCTGAGATCTGATTGAAGGCACTTCTAAGATGACTGATATCTGCAAGACTGCTAAAGTAGGGAAAGGGGAAGTGTACTGGTTTTGAATGGACCCAAAATATTTTAGTTGTGAACACACACTTTTACATTTACCAGGACTGAGATTAGAACTTCTACCTAATTAGTTATTTGTACTGTAGTATTATGCTGTTATTGCACATGCCACAGAGCTTATGGGGCTGGATCTAGCAAAAATAATTTCTATGGTGACAGACATCTTCAGAACTGCTAAGGTGGAGGAATGGGAAGTGCACTGGGTGGAGAATGCCTGTTCATTCCTAGAAACTACTGAGATTTCTGTAAGTGTATGAGCATGCCCATTGTGTTCTTCTATAGTACATGTGGGACTCCATTCCAGGGATTGTTGTATTCCAGTCTGGTTTGTTTTGTGCTACAACCATAACACTCAACCTGTTGGTGCAGGATATCTGGAGATAGCCTATCAAAATGTGAGGACAATGGGCCATACAATGATTGTGACAATTTCTCTCAGTAATGTATGGGTTGCTAGGGTTACAGGGCTTGTTTTATCTGACATCTGTCATATATGCCATTTGGCACTGTCATGTATTGTTTCAGTACCTTGTGACATACCTCCTCAGATAATCACAGTGATTTACCAGAAGAAAACAGGATGGATGATGCACACACACGGTTTATGGGCCAAATGCTATGCATTCTTGCACAATCCAACCTGTTGAGGGGTTTGCCTGCAAGCAATTGACTGCTTGTGCTGTGGAAATGATCTAGCACCTTGGTGATATATTTTACAATGGTGTGCATTTATGTTCTGGCCTGGTCTAATATCTGGTCCACAGTTGGGTAATATAAGTCATACAAGTTCAGGGTGATAGGCAGAATCCAAAAAGATTTTTAGAGGACAGGATATGTGGGAGGGGGTGTCCTGGTGGGCAGATATGTTTGCCTATACTACCAATACTTTGCACTGGGCTCTCCTCAATCGTTGACTGCACTTGGAGCATCTTGTGTGTGTCAGACTGTTTGACCAGCCTGGAGGTGTGTGTTTGTCACACACATATATGTATGGCACACCTCATTTTGCTTGGATGGCCACATGTTGGGGTTAGGATGTTACATAGGATGAGTGATCAGGGAGGCGGTGTGTTACTCCCCATGGCTGTGACCCAGGGTTCTGCGGGTGCAGACATGTCACCATCTTCCAGGGTTGGGCCTGCCTGCAGTGAGTGAATTCCAATGTTTAAACTCCTAGCCCTGCCTGTTGACTGTACAGAGTATCACAGAATGCCCACATCCATGACTCATACATCTTGCTGATTACCCAAACAAGTGTAGTTTTCCATGAAAAGTATTTCACAAGTCACTCAGGGTTGAAGTCAGATATTACTGACAGTTGACATTGCAGTTTCAGACTTCACACCCATCAGACATCCCATGCTACTACAAATCATTCCATCAACTTTATAACATTATTAGAGCAGTATTTCACAGGTGTCCTTCTCTTTGTACCTTCATCATCCCATTACTGATGGCTTTGTCCTGATTTCTGGTTCCCTGAGGCTGGCAGGTTTGCTCCTAGCAGTTGTCAGCATGGCCTTTCTTTGCATTTTGTGGACTGTGTTATGTTGGGGTTATAGACCACATGACACTCCCTAAAGGGCACTGTGGGTGAGGCATAGGCATTTTCCAGAAGCCTGTAGGCCAAGTGTGACAGATGCAGGCCATTTGTAGCAGGTCAGTGCATTCTGATGATCATACGTTCCCAGGCTGCCAGCAGGAGACACCCCTGGGATGGCATAATTAAGTTGACTGTGGGTGTTACTGACAATTGCTTTGTGTTACTATTGCATCATCACTTTGGATGCTGCTTATGTCTAGGAACATGTTATTGTATTTCTATGGGACTGTGGGGAGGTGACATGACTGTACACTATACACATCTGCACAGACTGTGCTGATATTTGCTTAACATTTTAGTCCCATGTAGCATAGTGGTGTGCCCTATCTTTCAGACTACAGACATAACAGTATCAATGACAAGTCAGATTTTTCGGGCATAGACATTTGTAGTTTCAGACTTCTTACCTTTTACAGCCATAGTGCAACTGCCAGACCTGCTGTGATACCATTGTGTAAATGTCTGTAGGTGGGGATTTCATGGATGTCACCATGTGGGGGCCTTTACCAGGCATTTCTGTATGGTTGTCTACAGCTGATCTGCTGTGTGAGGTTGGTGGTGGGTATGCGACCCCCACTTTGACATCTATGCATGTGACTTATGAACCCCCAGTTACTTAGCTCACCACATATACTGCAGTGGTATTTGTCGACTAGGGTGGTACTGCATGGTGTGGGTAGGGCAGTACTGAGGATGCACATCCTGCTGTCCCACAGAGCTGTCAGTTGTCTGCTGCTATCCCAGTTAGCCACCCCATTCCCTTACATGCCTGATCAATACCATATATATGCTATCAGAAAATTCCAGTCCATTACTTTATTTTGTTACAGAGACTAGCTTACCTTGTGCCTGCAGCTGTTGTGAGGGTGGTGCTTGATGGCTGACTATGTCAGATGCACGCAATACACTGCCTCTACATGGTCAAGTATAGGCGGTGTGATGTTTGACATCCATTTTACTGTGTGTGTTTTTCAGACAGAGAGAGAGTGAGATCAGTCCCTGGGGCACTACAGTGTCAGTATATGTGCCATGCATTGCCTCTTTGCCAAGGCCAGGGCATACTGGGCATGCCTCCATCTGCCTACAGGGGCAGGCTCAGGATGTTCATCTGAGTCACTCTGTGCCTGTGGAGGCCTTGACAATGGTGGGGGCTGTGTGGCCCTTCACCGTTTTGTTCCTGCTGCAGTTGTTTCCACAGGATCATATTGTGTAGCATGGCACATACTATGACCATGTATGCACATTTGGCTGGAGAGTACTGCAAGGCTCCACTGGATATGTCAAGGCAGCGGAACTGTAACTTGAGCATCCCAAACACACGCTTTATAATGATCATGGTTTGTGCATGTGCCTCATAATGGCATTCTTTTTTGGGTGTGTGTGCATTTCTGATGGGTGTTATCCACGGCTCCAGTGTGTAGCCAGCATCTCCCACTAAATGGCGATATGGCATGTCCCCCCCTGGCAAACCACTGATACAGCTGTGAGGAATGACAGATGTGGGAGTTATAATAGCTTCCAGGGCAGCCAGTGCACACATTCATGATATTGCCCTGGGCATTGCACACAACCTGGCAGTAGATGGAGTGGAATCCCTTGCGGTTTATGTAGACCCTACCCCAGTCACCAATTGATGCTTTGATGTGAATATGCATGCAGTCTATGGCACCCAGTACCTCCAGGTAGTCTGCTACATGGTGGAAGAGATGCATATTGTGGATTCTCTCCTCACGGGTGATGGGGAATTTAATGTGCTCCTCGGCATGTGGTCACATGGCATCTGGGAACTGGTGGAGTATCCTTAACACAGATGCCTGTGAGACCCCCATGATATCCCCAGTTGGTCTTTGGAAAGCACCTGTAGCTAGTATTCTTAGAGCTACATATACCTTGGTATCCACTGGGATGGTTCCCCCTCTGTTTTTTCTGGATGTGAGGCGAGGCCAGCACAGCTCCACAATTTGCTGCAGTATGTCCCTGTCCACCCTGTAGCACTCTACTATCTCCAGATCATGTAGCCCCTGGTGGGTTACCCTGGGCTTGAACACTTTTCTCCTCCTCCTCATAAGTCTGAGGCAGTTGTCAGCATTGACCTCTTCACCACCCTCAGCCTCTTGCACATACTGATGTATGAGAGTGACAGCAGCCCCTAACATTTTGTTAGTTTTGTCAGGTAAAATTTCCCCGTTTGTGCACACTGGTGGTGTAGATTTTGTTGGAAAAAACAGACTGAAAGGGGTTTGCATAGTTTATACTGGTGTGCTGCAGATGCTGCCTGTGTGATTGGCTAAGTATGATACAGTCCACCTGCCAGCTCTATTACTTGTACCTGAGTGCCTCTGTTCTGCTATTTCCATTTTTTTCTTGTTCCACTTGCCATTTCCTGTATTTTTTATTTTTGTGGTTTAAATCCCGGTGCATGCCACACACACCTGTTTAGGCAAGGTAAACAAGCTATACAGCCTCGGACACACCCCCTTGCTTACATATACACAGTGCTGCCATTTCCTGTTTTTTTTTTTTTTTTTTAAGACCTAGTGCACATTGTGCAAACAAGTTTAGCTGGAGTAAACACAGTTATACAGTTTCAGACACATACCCTTGCTTAACTGAGCTTAGCTAAGTGCAAACCCAGGCAACAGTGCTCCAATGTGCTTACAACTAGCATGACCCACGCGCTTTTCATGTTAGTTGCTCCTCTTGCCTACATGATCCTGTTCTTGCACCTACATGGTTAGGTGCAGGTTTTGGACTTAGAATATTTTGTGATTCAGTAAATCTCCCCTCATTTGCATACATCACTGCCTTAGCCCATAGATACTGCACTGGCATGGAACCTTTCCCCTTGATAACCACTGTCCCATGGTATTGTTTTGATTCTGCATGTCATAGACTATAATGGCAAAATGCAGATTTTCTTTAAACTTGGGTTTTTGCATGTCACTGTGCTATGCTTAAACAGCCGAGATCAGCCACAAAAAAAAATATATTTTTTATTAAGATTAAACATTTATTCATGTCAATAGCCATATATTTGGCCATTGGCATGCCTACAGATATGAATACATGATTTTATTTGTGCTGTCATGCCACTGTTTTCTTTTTTGCAGAAATGTGTCCAGTTAATAACTGAACACATTTTTGTACTGACACTGTTCCTTCACTGAGACCTGGCAGCTTCCTGAATCACTAATTCACCTCATTTGCATGGTTTTCACCAGCAAATGAGGAGATTAGCATGCTGCATGGTCTTCCGTGCAGGAACAGTATAGACAAGCTCATGCACATCGGAGCAGCTGTTTGCTGAATTGCTCGGCAGCCGAACCCCATGCAGGAACTGCTACACTGTTCCTGCATGGAGTTTTAGCTTTCATGAATCCCGGGGTTAGTCTTTGTAACCAATGTTGATATTTAATTCTGTTTAAATTACATTGTGGAGCTTTTCTCCTCAGGCCTTCACTGAAAATCGGCTCATAGCCAGTCAGACTTTCCTGGTAAACAAATGTCAAATAAAATAAATGAGATTATGGTTTGCCATGGTGGTACAGTGGTAGCATTGTTACCTCACAGCAAGAGGTTCTCCCGTTTGATTTTCAGCTTGGCTTGGGAGTGCCTTCTGTTCGGAGTCTGCATGTCCTCCCTGCGGATGGGTAGCGTTCAAAAGACATGCGTGCATAAATGGGCATGCCTTTGTTGAAGGTTGGGCATCGAGCTGGCACCTCAGCGTTTTGTAAAAATCTACTGCCAATCATTAGCAGACCAGAGTTCCGCTGTGGTGACCCCTTACTGGGAAAAAGCCGAAAGACAAACATTATGGTTTAAGTTTGTTTAAGAGTAGTTTTGTATGGGATGTGGGCACAGGTTTGAAGGTGAAAATGGATATGGTGATATGTGGCTGTTTGACAGGGTTGGAATTAGATGCTGAGGAATCCTTGGTTAGAGATGCTATACTTTCTGTAAAATAAGAGATGAACTTCGAGTGGTGTTATTGGAAGTGGGTTGGGTTGAATTTCTGGCCGGGATATAAGAATTCTCTAATGGATATTCTATTCTTTTTAGATAGTCAAACTGCATTATTTTTTTTTAGTCTCTTCCTTCTAGGAGGTGCAAGGCTATTAAGGATATTTAGAAAAGTTGTATTGAATTCAATTAGAAAGATGTGTGATGTGTCTGTTTTTTTTTTAATTTCTCCAAATCTTTTGGGTCTCTAATACCATGATGGGAATGGACCCCATTCCTACATCAAATTATGATTAAAGTCATGAAATTAGTATAGTTTCAATCTTTGATGTCAGATAGAAGTGGTCTTCGAAGCACCTAGAATGTGATCAGCGATGACTCCGGTGGTTCATATGGAGTTACATGTACTGGTAACATATCTAAATACATTTGTTGATTCTTTTTATAAGACCCGTTGCTCCTACTGCTATTGGAACTGTCTTGGTATCTTTCTTCCACACTGGTCTCATTTCTGCCTGCAAATCATGATATTTTATGACTCTGTGTGTCTCTGTATGCAAGACACTGTAGTCACTGGACATAGCGATTTCAATGATTAATGCTAATTTTGTCTTCTTTTTATGGACCACTATATCTGGTTTTCTCACATCTGTCTTTTGAACTGTTGGTAAAGGGTGATCCCATGCGATATAGACATCATCATTTTCTGTGATGCTTTGTGGCTCATGTTTCCAGTGTTTTTCAGCCACTTCAGTACCATAAGGTTTGCACAATCCTTAGTGCAACAGTCTTGGCACATTATTATGCACTTCAGTATACAGTCCTTCTGCCATTAGTATGTCACAACCAGCAACAAGGTGTGGGACTATTTCCAATTCTGTTTTACAAAACCTACATTTGACTGTTTCTCCCATATGTTCAATGGACTTTGTAAACCAACATGTATGTAGCCTATCTTGGCCTGCAATATTAACCTTTCATCTATTGGTTTGAATTTGCCTCTCCTTAACTATTCCTGCATTCAATCCTGATCAACATGAGTTTCTTCCAGAAGTTTTCTATACTTGCAACTATATTTATGTTTTTTTTGCATTTCTTGACTTCTCATCTGGTTTTTCAACTTATATTCTTTATTTTGTTTTTTTGGCACATTCAGTTGCTGCCTGACCTTTATCTACTTCTGGTCTGATTTCTGTTCCTGCTTGATGCCGATATGCTTCTGCTAGACTAAGCAGAGAAGTCTTCTTAGATTTATTCTCCTCATGTTTTAAAACATTCACTCCATTCAGGTCTTGTGAGGTCAGCATATATGATTGCAGATGTATACATGTAATCAATTTCAAGGAGGCCCATCCCTCCTTCATAACAGGGAATATATAATCTTGGTATGCTCTGATTTTTATAAATCATTTGGTGAGCATGAAGCATCCTTCTCGTTTTACTGACTAATCTATCCAACATATTTTTGGACAAAACTATAAGTTAGGACAGGAATAGCAAACTGGTTTATAGCTTGAATTTTGTTCCTAGACGTCAACTCTGTTTTCAGGATTAATTTAAGTCTTCTAAAGTATTTCTTTCTAAGTCTCATTCACATTTGTTCATGCTTCATTGTTGATCCTTCATCAATTCCCATATATTTATACACTCCCTCTTGCTCAAGTTCTTTTATATCATGTTCTTGTCCCCAAGTGATGTTTTGTTGGTGCTGCAGTTTTCCTACTTTAAAGGTTGCTTTTGCACATTTATCAAGATCAAATGACATTCTTATATCATCTGAAAAAGTTTTGACAACTTGCAGTTGTGCTTTCAGTTCCTCATCTGATGAGCTATACAGTTTTAAATCATCGACAAAGAGAAGATGGGAAGTCTTTACACTTTGTTTTCTAGGAGCCAAATTATAGCCATGGCCTAAGCTGTTAAGTAGACAGCTTAATGGGTTAAGGGCAAGGCAGAATAGCATCAGTGACAAAGAGTCACCCTGAAATATCCTCCTTTGAATTTTTATCCGTGGGATAATAATTTATCTTTTATCATGGCTTAATTGCAAAGTGGTCTGTCAATGTTCATGGTCACTGTAATGTAATTGATCAGTGTAGGGTGTGTGTTATACATTTTAAGCAGTCTTTTATCCATGAATGTGGGATACTATCAAATGCTTTTTTATAGTCAATCCATGTCATACATAGATTCTTCCCATTTTACAGTTCTCCACTATGACTTTAACAACAAATGATCCTTTGTTCCATATGACTTTCTTGTATTCCCCTTTTGTTCTGTTGCCATAATTGAGTTTTCTTCTAAATGACTATAAACTCTTTCAGCATCAATCCCAGTGCATAGTTTAAATGTAATTGAAAGGCAAGTTATTGGTCTATACATTTTAGGGTAGCTTGCAGTATCACTCAGATGACACTTGAATGATAGTCAAGCCTATTGTAAAATTTCATTTAATCCTGTTTCTACTTTCAAGTCGTATATTGACAGATTTTTGATGGAAGCAAAGAATACTGGCCTAATTGATGAATATTTGGTTAAGCAGTTGAGTGTGGATGACCCCCCCCCCCCAGCTGCCTTACTTTTATTTACTACCAAAGATTCACAAATCTAGGAATAATCCCCCAGGTAGGCCTATTGTCTCTGGTATTGGCTCAGTTACTGAATCTATCTTGATATATTTAGAGATGAAATTGAAGCCTTTGTTGCCATTGGTCCATGCCCATATTAAAGACACAAATCAATTTTTGACACTTATTGATGAAGTGCAAACACCACCTAATGCTTATTAGAGCACATTGGATGTGCATTCTCTATATACGAGTATACCGCACAATGGTGGTATTAAGGCAGTGAGGTTTTGGTTACAAGAGTCCAATGATTGTTCTGAGATAGAAATTGACTTTTTGTTTTCACTTTTCCAAAAAAAAAAAACAGAAGTCCAATGGTCAATAGCTGTCTTTAATAAAAACACAAAGCTTTCAAGTAAAACTCTTTGTCAGTGTATAAAATTCAACAGCCCAGTTTAAACTATTTAAATAGTACTATAGCCAATCGTCTGCTATAATCAATCAAATCTATTTGAATTTTAAAGTGCCCTTAGTATTATACATCACAGTTAAATTAATACACACACACACACACATATATATGTGTGTGTGTGTGTGTGTGTGTGTGTGTGTGTGTGTGTGTGTGTCTGTATTATATACAAAAATCATACAAGTCGATACACAAAAATACATATAAAAACAAGTAATAACAACTTTTTAGCAGTTTAAACTAAATCATGTCTATCTTTTAAAATAGGAGTGATGCTAACACTGGTATTCAGCCCTGGAAACTTATCAGCACGAAAATCTTCTTCTTTCGGCTTTTCCCGGTTAGGGGTCGACACAGCGGATCATCTGTCCGCTCATGATTGGCAGTGGGATTTTACAGTGTCGAGTTGCCAGCCCTGTGCCCAACCTTCCACAGAAGGCACACACACACACACACACACACACACACACACACACACACACACACACACACACACACACACACACACACACACACACACTCACACCTAGGGCCAGTTTAGAGTGTCCAATCCACCTACTGCATGTCTTTGGAATGTGGGAGGAAACCGGAGCACCCGGCGGAAACCCACACAACCACAGGGAGGACATGCAGACTCCGCACAGAAGGCACCCCAGCCGAGAATCGAACCGGAGAACCTCTTGCTGTGAGGTAGCAACGCTAACCGCTGCAATAGCGTGGCCGCCCTTATTAGCACAAAAATAATTTATTCTTTTATACTCCATTAAATCTACAATTTGGTGCTGCATATATGAATCTGATGAATGACTTCTTTAAGAAGTTTGAAACTGAACTGGCAGCAGAAATTCAGACACTTGAGAATAGTGTCGTTCAGTCACCTTAATTTGCTGCAGTATCAAAAGAATATCATAGACTGTTACAGCAACTCAAAGTATTTGAAGATGGCCTGATTGCTAAAAAGAAAAGAAAACTGATACTTGATCTAAACGATTTTAACAACAAGAACATTTTTTCTTGGACGAAAACATCAGTGTCTGTTCATCAAAGATATTCCAGTAATATTGACCTATCATCTGCTGCATCTCAGTTAACCCAGCCTAGTTCCTCCAATTCATCGAATGTGAGTAAAGAGCCACTAGACAGGAATGGCTGCATCCTAACAGAAACTATCCAATCCCTGAACAATATCGAGATGGCCCTGCCTACTGGCACAGTTCCTGCGAAATGCCAAGAGGCCGTGTCAGAGCTGGATGGTTTTGAAAGTTCCATAACAACTGTGTTATCAGCTGAAAAAGAGCTTACGCAAAGTAATATAGATGCAATAGTGTACCCTTCATCTAATTTTTAAGCGAAGAAGCATTTTTCATTAAAACAACCAATCATGATAAGAGAAAAAAGCAGAGGGAGAAGTATGAGCAGGAAGCATCCTCGCAATATAGGAGAGGGCAAGGAGAATTCACAGAAGCTACCTGCCAAGGCAGGCCAAGCATTTCAGTACAGAATAATGAAGAGATAACTTCCTCTAAAGTTAACATACTTAATTTACCAGACTATGTTTTGAATAATAATGAACTGAAACTGTTAGCAAGAGGTCTGTCATTTATTCCCTTTGTAAACGGTAATATAACAGACCTATTGACTAATCTGAGGATTTTTGTAAGGTCTATAGACTTAAAATTATTTAAAAATCAACAAAATACTGATATGGCTTTAAAGTGTGCTAGTATGCTCATACCCCATAGTACCTCAGAGGTGCAAGCTTTTACTAATATGTGTGAGCAAGAAATTTATGAAGCTTTTTTTTACACAGAATGGTAGGGAATTTTATAATTTAACCAAGGAAGAACAACAAGCATTATTTTTGTTTTGTACAAATGATAATATAATTTTCAAACCTGCTGATAAAGGCAGAATGATTGTTGTAATGGGAAAGCTACAGTATTGTAGATGGATGGAGAGTTTTCTTTCTAATTGTGATACATTTTTATATATCAATAAGATATCTGTTGATATGATTATTAACAAGGTAAAACATTTTTTTATATTAATTATTAAATGGAAGGTAGGATTACCCCAGAAATATATAACTATTTATATCTAGCTAACCCTACCATTCCTTTCATATATGGACTACCAAAGATCCATAAGTCTATGATTGT
Source organism: Protopterus annectens (assembly GCF_019279795.1). NCBI lineage: Eukaryota > Metazoa > Chordata > Ceratodontiformes > Protopteridae > Protopterus > Protopterus annectens. Next base: position 430,002,758 of record NC_056742.1, on the reverse strand, counting down.
ACCTCCAATGAGACCTATAGTCTCTATTAAAAAATGGGTTACTGCTGCTATGTCCAAGTATATTGACAGACAACTAGCACCGTTACTAAGATATTGTCTGAGTTTTATTAAAGATACTCGTGACTTTTTATTGAATCTTAAAGAATGGTGTTTGACTAATACAATTAATGGCCTTTTGCTTATAACAATGGACATAACATCCTTATTTACTGTTATTCCTAACTTTTATGGAGTTGAAGCAACAAGGGAATATTTTTATCTACATAGCGGTTTTGATTAGTCTAAGATTGAATTATTATGCTCAATGTTAAGAGTTTATTCTGGAGAGCAATGTTTTTACTTTTAATAATGATTATTATCATCAACAGCAAGGTGTAGTGATGGGTACGCCCGTGGCTAACACGTATGAGAATATAGTATTGGCCAGATGGGAAGAACAGCATATTTATTCAAACGATTTATTGACATTTAAATATAATGGTGTGCTATTTTATAAACACTTTGTAGACAATATATTACTGCAGTGGAAGGGTAATATTAATGAATTTCATGCCTATGTACAATACTTACACTCCACTACTGACTTTTTGCAGTTTGATGTTAAATTTTCAATGGAATCCATACAATTTTTAGACATTACTATAACTAAAGAAGAGGATGTCTTTGCTACCACAATTCATAGGAAAATATACAAGCTGTAAAATATGTCCATTCACAAAGTATGCACCCCAAACACATTTTTAAGGGTGTAATAAAAAAATCAATTTATGAGAGCTAGCCGTTTAACTACCAGAGACACTATGTTTGTTAAGGAAATGGAAGGAATGGCAATGTATTTTAAAGATAGGGGTTATGATACTGCTCTTATTGAACAGTCTAAAAATGAAGTTAGTCAAATGAGACATGGTATAGCTAAGCCCTATCTTACAGGGGCGAGGAATGATGCAGCTAGTATGCAAAAAACTAGATCTGAATTTAAAAATGGAATTAATTATATAATAAAATATAATAGATATACAGATATAATTCAGAACATCACAAAGAAAAATT
>NC_056742.1:429926708-429996708 GCF_019279795.1 Protopterus annectens | reverse complement strand
TTTGGCCACGTGGTTGTCAAATGAGAGATTGCTATCAACTTGGGTCCCCATGTCCCTAATTACTTCTTCCGTACTTAATGGATTACCACCTATGTGGTATTTTGTGGGCACTTTGTTTTTGCCAAAGGGGATGACTATACACTTTTTGGCATTTAGCTTGAGGCCATGGTTTTGGCACCAGTTGTCTGTTTCTATGAGGCCCTTTTGTAGGATGCTTGTGTCGGCTGGAGAGTCTATTATGATGCCCAGTTTGCAGTCATCTGCGAACTTGGTCAGCCACAGTCCTTCCATGTTAGCCTGTACCTCCGAGAAATATATACCGAACAAGAGAGGTCCCATGACTGAGCCTTGTGGGATGCCACTTGTAACTGGTTTGGAGTCTGACATGGCTCCAGCAATTCTAACCATGTGGGTTCTGTCCTTGAGCCAGTTTGCAACCCATTTAGTGACATAGGGGTTTATATTTAAGCTGGTGAGCTTATCTATAATGCCCGAGTGGGGTATTGTATCGAAGGCTTTTGCAAGGTCCAGGTAGGCTGTGTGGACCACCTTCCCCTCGTCAATGGCCTTGGTAACTGTTGCAAAGAAATCAACCAGGTTTAAGAGGCAGGATCTGCCCTTAACAAAGCCAAACTGGGTAGGCTCCAGTGTCTGTAGGTCCCCAATATCTTTATTTATGAGGTCCATGATGATCCTTTCCATAGCTTTGCAGACCAAGCTAGTCAAGCTTATGGGGCGATAGTTTCCAGGATCTGTTGAGGCACCACCTTTGTGGAGAGGGACCACTGTTGCTGTACACCACTCTTTGGGTACATATCCTGTAGGAAGGCTGAGATTGAACAGTAGTTTTATGTTTGGGTTTAGTTCTTCTTGGAGTTCATGTAGGACGCAGCCGAGGACACCGTCTGGTCCCACTGATGCTGTGTTTTTTGCTTTGGAGAGGGCGGCTCTTACCTGAGCATCTGAGATGTCAGGGGGGCAGCACTCTGCTAGGATAGATATTTGCCCTTTTGGTGGGGGAAGGGGGGGAGAAGTTTGCGCTGAACCTGTCAGCTAGGATGTTGGCAATGTCTGTTATTTTTGTGTATTTTTTGTCATTTTGGACTAATTCTGAGCATATCTGGGAATTCCCACCCAGGTTCCTAACATAACTAAAGAAAGCCTTGTGATTATCCTTAGTGTCCTGTGCAATCTTTCTCTCGAAGCTGGCCTTAGATGATTTTATGAGTGCCCGTAGGTTTTTGCTAATACTGATCAGAGATGCCTTCCCTTTTTGGGATTTTGCTCTATCATGTAGTAGCTTCCTCCTTCTATTATATAGTTTATTTATGGCTGGGGTCCACCAGACAGGACGCCTAACTTTGGAGGATTGGGTCTTGGCTTTATTTGGGATTGCATGATCCATGCATTCCTGAAGGTGTTCATAGAATGCTTTTATAAAGGATTCTGTGGCCTGGGCCGTATTTTCCACAGGCACAGGGGGATTTGAAGGATTCCACCTCGGTTTTGAGGAGTGTGAAATTTGCTTTAGAGAAGTTTTTCACTGTGGTTTTCTGGGCAGTGGCTGGGGTCGGGATGTGAATATCTAGTGAGATTAGTTTATAGTCTGATCTTACCAGTGAGGGATACACTTCTGGTCTGGAGCATAGAGTCCCCATGTTGGTGATGATCAGGTCCAGTATGTTTTCCCTTCTTGTGGGAGTGGCAACAAGTTGTTCCATAGCATGTGAGTTTATAAATTCTAGGAACCTTTGGGCTAGGGTGTTGGAGCAAGAGTAATGCTCCCAGTCTATGTTAGGGTAGTTGAAGTCGCCCAATATAATGGTGTTTGGAGAGACCTTCATATTTTCCAGTTTTTCGTAGTTACCCTGAACTTCAGAGAAGTAGATACCAAACAGGAGTGGTCTCAGGACTGAACCCTGTGGTACTCCACTTGTCACTGGTTTGAAGTCAGATTTGGAGTCTGCAACTTTTACAGCGTGGGTTCTATCAGTGAGCCAATTGGCAACCCATTTTGTGACATAGGGATTTATACCTAATTTAGTGAGTTTAGCTATAATTCCTGAATGGGGGATGGTGTTGAAAGCCTTGGCAAGGTCAGTATAGGCTGTGTGAACCACCTTAACCTCATCTACAGCTTTAGTGACTGCCTCAAAAAAGTTGCTCAGCCTCAGGAGGCATGATCTGTCTTTCACAAACCCAAACTGGGTGGGGTCCAGAGTTTGGAGGTTACCAATATCTTTGTTTATGAGTTCCATGATGATACGTTCCATGGACTTACAGACCAGGCTCATCAGGTTAATAGGGCAATAGTTCCTGGGATCAGTGCTGGCTCCCCCTTTGTGGAGTGGGATAACTGTTGCTGTGTGCCATTCAGTGGGCACAAAGTCTGATGTGAGATTATGATTGAACATGGTGCTTAGGTGGGGAGCCAGTTTGTTCTGAAATTCATGTAAAACGCAGCCTGGGATGTTGTCCAGTCCCATGGATGCTGTGTTTTTGGAGAGTGCAGCCTTACCTGTGTAGTTGAGATTACAGGGACTCTGCATTCTTCCTGTATAGTTATGGGCCCTTTAGGGGCTGAGAGGGGGTAAAGTTAGCACTGAACCTATCTGCCAGGATGTTTTCTATATCAGATGGTTCTGTAAATTTCATGCCATTGTGCTGTAACTCACAGCAGATCTGGGTGTTGCCATTGAGATTCTTGACATAGCTGTAGAATGCTTTGTGGTTGTCCCTAGAATCAGTGGTGATTTTCTTTTCATAGCTAGCTTTGGAGGATCTTATAAGGGATCTCAGCTTCTTACTGAGACTGACCAGGGAACTCCTCTACTCATGAGATTTTACTCTCTTTTACAACAGTTTCTTCCTTCTGTTGTAGAGTTTGTTTATGGCAGGGGACCATCCGATTGGCTTCCTTTTTTTTGAGTTTTGGTTCTGTTTGGGATAGCATGATCCATGCACTCATGTAAGTGCTTATAGATTGCATCTGTGTAGGATTCAGTGGTCGTAACTGTATTGTCCATCAGCATGGGTGTCATGAAGTTCACCACTTCTGTCTTAAGAAGCATAAAGTTGACTTTAGAGAAATTTTTTACCATAATTTCCTTAATGGGGGGTTAGGGCAGGATGTGGATATCTAGGGTGATTAGCTTATGATTGGATCTGACCAACGAGGAGTTGACTTCAGGTGTGGAACACCGGTCACTCATGTTGGTAATGACTAGGTCTAGGATATTGTTGCCCCTGGTGGGGATGTGGATAAGTTGATCCAGGGCATTGGAATTTATGAATTCCAGAAAGCATTGACCAAAGGAGTTGGTACATGAGTAGTTTTCCCAGTTAATGGTGGGGTAGTTGAAATCGCCTATTATTAGGGTGTTTGGTTGACCCCTAATATTTTCCAGTATATCAAGAAAAGTGGCGTGGGAATCCTGGTGCATGGTGGGGAATCTGTAGCAAGCTACAATTTGGATTGCAGTTTTTCCCAGAGTTAGTTGCACTTGGGTAACCACGGATGCATTATGCTGAGCAACTAGCCTGGAGGTGTGGATATTCTTAATGAATAGGGACACACCTCCGCCTTTGGTGTTCCGGTCCAGGTTAGGTGGCCAAAAAGTGTGGTATGAGCTATAGCCTGGTAATGCAGGGGTGCTCTCTGGAGCCTTGAACAAGGTCTCAGTCACTGCACAGATATCCATGTTCTCCATTTTAAGGAGTGCCCCGAGGGAGTGCATTTTGAGATTTAGACTTCTAGCACTGAGTAGCATTACCCTCTGTGTTTTCTTGCCTGTTCCTGTTATGGTAATGAATTTGTCATTTGAACCTTGCCTAAAAAAGGCACTATAGGGGCAGCAAGAGCCTTAGCCAGTATCTGGAATCCCAGGGATCACAGATGCAGGCCATCAATGGCAAATCATCGTGGTTTGTCGACCATGTTGTCCCAGGCAGACAGATACTGGATCCCCTTAGAATGACACCAGAAGTTTAGCCAATTGTTGAAGTCAATCATTTTGTCCTTGCACTGCAGTATCATTCTGGGTGATGGCAGGATGATACTCAGGGCTAGGGTCATACCTGCCTGGGCTACAAGATCGGAGAGCTCTTCCATGTCTCTTTTCATGTAGTCCAGGGAGGTACATCTCAGGTCATTTACACCAGCATGGACAATGACAGAGTCATATTTGTACTTGTTGTGGAGTGACCTGAGTGTGTGGCTTATGTGGCAGATCCTGGCACCCAACAGGCAGCTGACAGTAACCTTCTCCTTGTTTAGCCTGGTGAGTGGGACATCAGTGTGCCTGACTATAGAGTCACCTATAACTAGTGTGTTGGGTATGTTGTTTTGCCTTATGGGCTGTGGTTGAGCAGTACACTGAGTCTTTGGGATATGTGTCATTTGGATTGTGTTGGGGGGTGGGATGTTGCTTGCATTTCTGCTTTGGAGGTCTCTATTGCTTGAGCAGATTATTGCTGAGAGCCTCTGTGAATGTTTTTGTGTTTCTATGTGTGGATTTTGGTGGTGTAGGTTTAGTGGGACTATGTGATGAGTGTGGAGTGGTGCAAGTGTTTACCTTCTCCTCTTGACTGTCAAGTTCAGTCTTGTTTGGAGAGAGCTTTACCTCCATTTTGGCTAGATAAGTGCATCTCTCACAGGCTGTGGTGTTGGGTGGTAGGAGGAGAGGGTTGTCTGTGTACATGAGGCAATTGCTACATTGCCCCCAAGATGCCCAGATTCATCAGCTAGACAGGAGAGAACACTGGTAGCTGACCCTTGGACATGTCTGAATAAAAAACTACTTTCCTCTAGACAAGTGAGTTTTTGCAGGGGGGGCTGCACCCACCTGCACCCCCCACACCCCCTGCTACTTATATATTACAACTCCGAGATTGCACAACAGTGCAGACAAGGGAAAATCCTTGCCCTGTTTGCAACATAATGTCGACAGGTAATTTGCATGCACTTCCTGTCGACCAAATGAACTACTTAATATTCATGTGTTGATCATATGAATGTTAGACCAAATTAATTTCAACATTTTGATAGTAAACCTATATAATATATATATATATATATATATATATATATATATATATATATATACACACACACACACACACACACACACACATATATATATATATATATATATATATATATATATATATATATATATATATATATATATAAAGTTTACACACCCCTGTTAAAATGCTAGGTTTTTGTGATATTAAAAATGAGACCACAATGAATCATTTCAAAACTTTTCCTACCTTTAATGTGACCTATAACCTATACAATTCAATTCAAAAACAAAGAAATCTGTTAGGGAAAAAATATAAAAAATAAAAAACATACAATAAGCTGGTTGCATAAGTGTGCACACCCTTAAATTAATACTTTGTTGAAGCACCTTTTGATTCAATTACAGCATTCAGTCTTCTTTGGTAGGAGTCTAACAGCATGGCACATCTTGACTTGGCAATATTTTCCCACTCTTCCTTGCAAAAGTGCTCCAAATATGTCAGATTGTGAGGGTATCTCTTGTGCTCAGCTCTCTTCAGGTCACTCCACAGATTTTCTATTGGATTTAGGTCTGGGCTCTGGCTGAGGCATTCCAAAACTTAATTTTCTTCTGCTAAAGCCATTCTTTTGTTGATTTGGATGTATATTTGGTGTCATTGTCATGTTTAAAGGCGAAGTTCCTCTTCATCTTCATCTTTCTAGAAGATGCCTGAAGGTTTTAGGCCAAAAGTGACTGATATTTGGAACTGTTCATAATTCTCTCCACTTTGACTAAAGCCCTAGTTCCAGCTGAAGAAAAGCAACCCCAAAGCATGATACTGCCACCACCATGCTTCACTATGGGGATGGTGTTCTTTTGGCAATGCAAAGTGTTGTTTTTGCACCAAACGTACCTTTTGGAATTGTAGCCAAAAAGTTCAACCTTAGTCTCATCAGACCATAGCACATTTTCCCACATGCCTTTGGGAGACTTGATGTATTGTTTTCCAAATTTTAGCCAGGCCTGGATGTTTTTCTGTGTAAGAAAATGCTTCCGTCTTGTAACCCTACCCCATAGCCCAGACATATGGAGAATACAGGAGATTGTTGTCACATGTAGTACACAACCAGTACTTGTCAGAAATTCCTGCAGCTCCTTCAGTGTTGCTGTAGGTCTCTTGGCAGCCTCTCTGACCAGTTTTCATCTTGTCTTTTCATTAATTTTGGAGGGACATCCAGTTGTTTGCAACATCACTGTCGCCCCATATTTTCTTCACTTTTTGATAACTGTCTTCACTGTGTTCCATGGTATATCCAATGCTTTAGAAATTTTTTTGTACCCTTCTACTCTCTGATACCTTTCAACAATTAGATCCCTTTGATGCTTTGTAAGCTCTCTGCAAACCATGGCCTTTGCTGTATCAGGCAACTGAGTAAATGTCAGGAAAATCCTACTAGGACAGCTCAATTCTATTTGGGGTTAATCAGAGTCTCTTTAAATGATGGCAGGTGTGTACCCAATGAAGACTGAATGCTGTAATTAAATCAAAAGGTGCTTCAACAAAGTATTAGTTTAAGGATATGCACACTTATGCAACCAGCTTATTGTACATTTTTTTATTTTTTATGTTTTTTCCCCTAAGAGATTTGTTTGTTTTTCAACTGAATTGTACAGGTTATATGTCACACTAAAGGTGGGAAAAGTTTGGAACTGATTATTGTGGTCTCATTTTTTACATCACAAAAACCTGGCATTTTAATGGGTGTGTGTAAACTTTTTATATCCACTGTACACACACACACACACACACACACTATATATATATATATATATATATATATATATATATATATATATATATATAGTTTACTATCAAAATGGGAATGTCGACTGATTCCCATATCGCCAACCTTCAATTATCTGAGTGTCTGTTGCAGCAAATGCCACTGTGCATTTGCTAACATGTTTGAAGTTATGAATAGAGATCATGGTACAGTGTGTATCAAGAGATGTATTCTTTTTCTCGCTGTAGTGCAATCTCAGAGTTGGAAAATATAGTTTGCAGGGAGTGAGGGGGGCCCAGTCTCCCACAGCAGGGGGTGCAAATGTGCTTGCCCCCATGCAAAAATATGAATTCTATCTTTGTGCAATACTGAACTGCATTCATTCGTACTGCTGGAAAGCAAGAAGCTAAGTTGTGGCAGGTAAGTATATCCTAGCTGACATCGAAAACTGCCAAATTCAAAATGTTCTGTATTTTGTGTCAGCTAATTAATAGGCAGCACATCGAACATTTAAACTGCATTTTTGACCAGTTTATTTTGTGATGTTTGACGTTTTGATAGTATATATATATATATATATATATATATATATATATATATATACACACACACACACACACACACACACACACACACACACACACACACACACACACATATATATAGATAGATATAGATATTTATATAAATATGTGTGTGTGTGTGTGTGTGTGTGTGTGTGTGTGTGTGTGTGTGTGTGTGTGTGCAATTGCTGAATAAAAAAGGTTACTATTGTTATTGTTACAAGAGGTAGTATTCATAGGTTCATAGGTAGGTACTAGGCTATTAGCCCTAGGGCCTATATAAGCCTAGCCAAAAAGGTACCCTGGCTTTTGCCACCCAAGAAAATTATTTTCCTGTGCCCCTGTCGAGTAGAGCCACAGAAGTGATCCCGGGGTGAATTTTCTATCTCCCATTCAATCGTCAAGATTTTTCTTGAAGATTGTTAGTTATTCACATTTCTCATTATTCAGATCTGTGGTTATTCTCTGTGTTACATTTTGTGTTCCAGAATTCATTCTTTTTTGTCTGTGCTTGCTTATAGGTATCTCTCCTTCCATCTTGTTTAGTAAATTAAATCATAAGTACTTTTCATCCTGTATTGTTCGATCCAGACCGATGGAAGATCCTGGGATAGTCTTAAAGTGTTGTTATTTAAGTATCAAGAAAATTGATATATGGATGAATTAGAATTGTCTAGTAGTATAATATGTTCTGATATTATGTAACTTATAATATTTTGAATTATTGCCTTTTTATTATATATATTGTATATATGTTAAATCAAAATTGTGGGAAAACCAAACTGATGATAAACATTCATAAAGTAAAATGGAGACAGTGACTAATAAAAGCCATCCAGTAATCTGAGACAGCTAAACATTAAACATGGTTCCCTGCTACAAGCATATGGCACCTCAGAAATTTTTTTTTAACAAAGAATTAATGCAATGGTGGATCTTGTTTCTCTGATTCATAATGTAACTGAAAATTAATTTCTAGCTCTCCTTAGCTTCAGATGCTAACCTAAGTTCATATGCTGCCTCAGTGATCCTAATTGTATTTTTCACGTTTTAGTCAATTTTCTGATGCTATCCTTGATTTGATGGTGTTTTGATCTTTCTTTTACTGTAAGGATTTTTTTTTCTTTATTACAGTTTATTTATGTATATGGACCACCGGGGTGTTTTGCTTCTAAACTTCCCATTATATTTAGACCTGGTAGGGACTGATAGTTCTGTACATAAATGGGCATAAAATGTGTATGTGATGCTACCTGCTGTGACAATGCCTGTGGTCATGCTAGAATAAGTGAATTTTGAAACTTCATTGTAAAATTTGATGAGTTTTATATGCTTGAAACTTTGAATTCAGAGATATTGGAATCTGTAGGTTTGAAGGTTTTAAACATGATGATCCAACTTAACTGGAGAACATACCAGAAATTAGTACATAAAGAAGCTGTATCTGTATGGAACAGTTCAAAAATAGTATGCCCTCTGATGAATTTCTTAACAATCTGGAGAGGGAGCTTATGTTTGTGAAATCTAAGAACTTCTGTGTATATCTTACATTTGAAGTACGAATGCTCCAGTCTGTTGAAAAATAAATCAAGTCAGTTAAAGTCTCTCATATAATATAGCTCTAATTTATGGGGAGTTCCTTAAGTAGATTTAGGAACCATACATAATTGTAGGGAGACATAGAAAGTGTCCTGCAAAAAGTTTTAAACTGATAGTAAAGTGCTTTTTTTGCTACACTTCTAATTTTAGTCTAAGGATTTGTAAAACTTCTCAGAATTACACCGAATAATATATTCAGTTAAATGAGATAGTTACTGTGCTATACTATGGAATGAACACTTATTTGTAGTAAACAATTATTGAATAATCTCTATGCAGATTATACATTACCTGTTAAGAGGAACGCAGGGTGACTATGAGCTAATTCTGATAACGGAGAACAGTGGACAGTTTGATGCTACTTTGAAGACCTGTTGTGTACAGTGTGGCTTATTGTGCAAACTTGGGCAGCTGTACCTGGTCCAGATTTGGCAGAAAATGGTTGTTCATGCAAAACCCGTTGTTCTATTATTTTTAATTGAAATACAAAACATGTAAGAATTTTCACTGATTTAGAGCCATTGTGCTTCCTACCACCATGGGTTTTGTCCCTGATTATGAAGAAACATATTCATTGCCTTTACCCATTTTGATGTACTGCCACAAAGCTCACAAGTTAATTGCCAGTACTTGAAAACCAGACTTTAATGACACAAAGAATGACATAGCCTACCCAGTTTTATTTTGTCAGTGACTGCTGAAACTTATGAATTAAAACAGCTAGTTGAATCTGCAAGCTTTACAGCTTTCCTGCTGTCAGTACTGATCCCCAAATGTTGTTCCCATTAATGCAGCACTTGTTGCTTCTTTATTTCCCTTGCACTACATGCTTTTCACATTCTATTATGACAGACACATATGTCACTATGTCTCACTTGCAATAACTGCCTTTTGTGCTCACCATCATGTCACAGTTTCACATATTTAATGGTGAAAGTATTTAAGGTCAGTATGCTCACCGTTACCTTCTGCTTACCTCCTCTGAAATGTATCTCTGTACCTGTAGAGCAAGTTCACACTAATATGTAATAACATATACACTGAATAAATAAACAAAGCTTTAAAGGTAACTTATCTCTTGCAAATTTATGATGCAACAGACACACACACACACACAGCAGATTTAGAAATGATTGAGTCATACACCTACGTAACACAAAAATGGTATTATTAATGTGCCCAACAGTAAAACTTCATGGCTTGGCAATTTTCAGAAAAATCTAGAAATTCTTTTTTCCCTGTTTATACTTTAGATTTCCTAATTGTATGTTAAACAAAAGGCAACTTGGTCAGTTATATAAAACAAAGAAGTGATAATGAATTGTAAATTTTCAGCCGGAGCTGTGAACACGTAATGGAGTACAAAATGACATGTCTCTTTCTGCATCCTGCTCTCTTTTCCCTCTCCTTGTTGTGCCTCTAAATAGTAGAACACGTATCTAGAAGTTAGTCCTTTCTTAGTGTAGATTCTTAACCTTCTGTCTTATGCATGGATCACTGATCAGCACAGAATCACAGAGATACAAAGAAAGAATTGACACGCCAGGCTTGACAGCAATAATGTCTGTTTATAAGTGTAATCCATCACTTTAAGTGGACACTTCCATTTTTGTCCCCAGCAATGGCATAAATAATAAAATCACATAGCTGAGGCTCAGAAATGTCTTGGTAAATATTTTAACTATTTTCAGAAATGAGACACTTGACAAAAGGAGCATCTGTGCCATCACTTTTTCCTCCTTAGCATTAAAAAGGACCCAGATGGTTCTTATAATTAACTAACAATAAAGTATGCCTGAGACACAGCCTTTGATATGTAGTAAAAAATATGTCATAATATATTGGTCAGTATTCTGAGACTGGATTCACATCAAAGATTTGTAAACTAGAGAAATCAGTGTAAAAAATGTTGAATACAAAACAAACTTCTTTCAACCACATTTTTTTCTGATCAGTATCTCGGAATATTAATTAAAGTCTTAAAACTTATGATTATAAATTCATGCCAGAGGAATGTCATTCCAGATGCTTTTGGATGTTCACTAAATTAATTTTGACATTGAATAGATATCTGTAATGATACATGGAATATGCACAGCTTTTGTTAATACCATGGTAAAGTTACAATAAATTGAAAAATCATTCTAAGTTATTCCAGTTAGAATCCCATGTACATACTACCACAAATGCTATTGAGCCCTTATTGCTGCCTTTAAAGTGAAAGCATTCTTCAGCTTTTCAACACAATAAGAAATACAAGGCATGCGTGGATGATAATGCATACATGACAATAGTTGCACTTTATTTTGGAATTTGTTTTTGTCTGAATAAGGTAAACTTGCAAAAATACTTTATCCATAAAAATAACAATACATCAATAACGTTTTACTTTCTAGAATTGTGGCACTTTTGTTACTCCAATTATATGAAACACAAACAAAAAGGATCATTATGTAACAGTAAAACAGTATGTGGAACCATTGCGATATGCATGTATTGGCAACTTTGTTTTTAATTATGGGATATTTTCTTTCTCTGTTATTTTTTTCACTGTTTAAAGTTTTTGAGCATAAGCAGACAAGAATCCAGATAAGCAGTAGTGACATACAGCTACAGAAATTAATGTGAATCTGGTGAGCTTACTTTATTAGCTGAATATTTGCTTTCATTTATGTTCCGGCTTCTTCTGAAATGTGCATGTTTCTCTGGCAGGGGATGTTGCAAAATGATACTCTTCCTACATTCATTCATAGACATAAGTGTGTACAGAGATAATGAATGAAACAGAGCAAACCTCATAACTCAGCCATGGTTCAGTTTCATAAGCAGAAAAACACAAAAGTGTGTAAATGTGGTATTATGGTATCTGTTTAGTGAGACAGTCAGATGCATAATACAGCCATACCACCATGCTTTAAGTCAGTAATAATATTGAAATATGTACAAATCCACATGCACTCTCACACCACACAAACACCAAGATAACCATGGGCTCCAAACTTGTCTACCAACATAATAGCCATAATGATATCTCCACACTAGTATATTTTTATCTGAACAGAATTTAATGTTTTCCAATGATTACTTTTGAATTTTTGTTTTGATAATGAAGATGATTTGTGTTGAGGAGCCTGTTGAATTTTTCTATACTGTTTTATATATGGTACTGATTTGAATATGTCTACTAGTGACACAGATTCTCATTGCTATGTTTAAGTCATGGACATAGGATCATAGGATCATAGAAAGTTACTAGGCTAATGGCCCTAGGGCACTTACAAACCTAGCCAAGTTCTACCCTTATTTCCATGATCTGCACTTAGTGTCCATGTCCAAGAGGGATACAGTTGGAACCCCCGGGGTGAATTTAGGTTTACCCATCCAATCATCCAGATTGCATTTGAAAAGGAACAATGCGTTACTTTCTTTGACATGAAATGGGAGTGTGTTTCAAAGGTATGGTAACCTCTGGGAGACAAATCTGTCCCTCCAGCAGGTTCTGTTAATGTTACATATCAGGTTAAGGTCTTTATGGTGAGTAACCCGTGTACCATTTGACTTGTGGCTATGCAGCATTTCCAATAAAGCAGGGTCAGAAATTACCATATATGTCATGTAGGAAAATGTTCTTAATCATAAAACATATACAACAGGATATTTGATAAAGAGATATTTTAAGAAAGTAGGTGTATTTTTTCTGTAATCGTTGGCAGGTTAAAGAAACAATTTCATCTAAATTCTTACTTGCAGGTGGTATGGCAGCTATGGGAAGAATCAGGGGACTGCTTTTTTACAATATTTAATTTTCTGTGGCTAAAGGACAACATTGAAGAAACAACAAACATTGCTGACCATGCTGTAAGATGTGCAGTATACAGTTTTGAAAGTGTGAACATTAGATCAGCTGATAAGCCCATCTCCTATCACTGTTACTAGATGATCATTTATTGGATATCCAGTGGCTGCCCACATACTAGTTCAACTGTCTTCAGGAGCAAGTTACATAACTTGCAAGAAGGGTCTGCAGCACAATTGGTAAAGGCAGATTTATTTTGAGATTCCTGGGGATTTAATAAAATCTGTGTAGGCATAGTGTAAGGCCTACACAGAATGTACCATGGCCATGTATGCAGTACACCCTCGGAAATGCACCCTGCATAATAATGAAGGTGCATTACTAAGGGAGAGCCATGTAACATGGTTATTGAATCAGTGTAGGGAGTGTGTTCCTGTGTCCGGAGATGAGTAACACACACCCTGCACTGTCAAAGCACTGGATATCACTGTAGGCAAATGAAAAAAGTGAAATTAAATCATTGTTTAATTTTTTTTATTATTATTTTTTTGTCTACCATATGTCCATTGCTGATACAAAACAAAAATAATAGAGAATAATTCTGCTGGTTCTTCAAGCTTCTCATCCTCTTTTCTCCCCAGAACCTCTCAAGATATTTACAGACTCTCATCTCTTTGACATTGATGTGCTACTTCTGTTGAAGTGGAGACCAGACCCCACTGCACCTTTAGGGAGCCAAAAGCTGCTCTCCATCCCACATCTGAAGTGTCTGTGAACAGTTCCTGAGAGGGAAGATGGAGATAAAAAGGGAGCCCTGGACTTAAAGGCAATTGCTGGATCCACCACTGAAGTTCCTGCTTGAGACAAGGTAAAAGAGTCACTACAAAGTCTAGAGGATGTGCATGTTGAAGCCAAACTGACTTCAGGATACACTGAAACTTTCTCATGTGAAGTTTGGCCAGCGGGAGCATATGAATGGTGGATGCCATGAAACCTAGAGCTCTCAGAAACTTCCTGGCTGTAATGAAGGCCAGAGGAAGACGAGTTTGAAAGACAGAAATGAGTACTAAGGCTTCGGTAGGAGCCAGGGATGCCAGCAGAGGCACCATCTGAATCCTGCAACCCAGAAAAACAGGATCCTGAGAAGGAGTCAGAGAAGACTTTTTGAAGTTTATTGTGAACCCCATGCTCTGAAGAAGAGAAATGGCAAAATGAAGATTTTACAACAGGATCTCTGGAGAGGAGGCCTGAATCAATAGGTCATCTCAATAAAGAAAATACTTGGATCCCTTGTAGCCTGCAAAAAGCAATTACAGGATCAAGGCATTTGATGAATACCCTTGGGGCAGTAGAAAGGCCAAAGAGCAAATAAGAGAACTGAAAATGACAGGAAGTAACAGAGAAATGCAAAAACTTCCTGAACTGAAAAGGGGATGGATCGAAATATGGAGATAAGTATCCTTGAGATCCAGAGACACCATATAAGACTGAGGAAACAAAAGAGAGAACAGAGTCTGAAGAGACAGCATTCAAAAAGTGGGCACCTTCTAGAAATGTGCTGAGATAAGAGAGGTCTAGAATAGGTCTCCAAATACCCTCTTTCTGGGTACTAGAAACATCCTGGAGTAAAACCACCTCCCCCTTCAGGATACAGGCACCTCTTGAATAGCACCCTGAGTCAAAAGGTCTTGAAGTATCTCTGGAAAAGAGGAAATTGTTTCCGAGAAGGCTGAGGATTGCACATAAAAGAGGGAAGGGATTTCCAGACCACAAAGTACCCCTGGCGAATACTGGACAGAACCCATGAATGCTGAGTAATCTGAAGCCAAACAGGAAGAGAGAGAAAAAGGTGAAGAGAAAGAGGAATGCAGCTGGGAAGAGACAGATAGTCAGACAGCACCTGGTTTATCTGGAAAGGAAGACTTCTGAGTCCCTGAAGACTGAGTAGCATTAGCAGGAAGAGTCCACTTTCCACTCTTTTTGCCCTTAGGAGGAGGGTGAGATTGCCTGTGAACAAAGTCTGGCTTATTGGGGTAGTTTCTCTGAAAGTTAGGAACAGGAGAGACAAACACGTTTGGCTTCCTGTAAAGCCTTCTCCTGTCCTGAAGGGGCTTAAACAAATCAGCAGCAGCTTCCCCCATACAAATGTGTATTATCAAGAGGGGCATCCATCAACCTAGCCTTGATATCATCAGGCAATGGTTGAAGCCAAAGCCAAGAATGCCTTCTCATCACTGACCCAAAAGCAGCAGCCCTAGAAGAAGCATTTGCTGCAACATAGCTAAACCTGATGGAATGACAAACCACCTGAGAGGAAGTCCCCAACAGGGAAAGAGCATACGTTTTAGCCTCAGAGTCTGAAAGATTAAAAATAACCTGACAAGCCTGAGACAGATGAGCTAAAACATACCTGGACATATGGGTCTGATAATTAATAACCCTAAAATCTAAGGTAGCTGTGGTGTAAACTTCCTTACCTAGCCTGTCCATGATTCTGCAGTCTTTATCAGAAGGCAGCAACTTAGGAGAAGGAAGCAATTGAAAGGGCTTATCAGAAGTTACAGACACCACTGAGGGGTCAGCAGCAGGACACTTATGCAAAATGTTACAGTCTCAGGCATTCTATAAAACCCATGAGGTTTCTTGTGAGCAGGGGCAGAGACTAAGGAGCTTTAGAGGTGCTGAAAAATGCATCCAACAAAGCAGACAAAACAGGAGGAATAGCAGAAGGTTTCACAGATTCCATCTGCAGCAACTCATAATGCCTCCTATGGATTTCAGAGACCTGAGCACAATCCCATTTAAAAAATGTCATCATCCTGGAGATTGTATTCCCAAAAGAAATTTCTTCAAAGGGAGTATCAGGACTGATCTATTCCTCTTCCTCTGACCCACTGTCCAAAGGAGAAGGAATTTGGAAGAGTAAGCTAGGGATTCCTCGTCAGAATCCAACTCCTCCTCAGAGGAGTCCTGTTCACTGGGTCTTTTAAGGGGATTAGAGGACAGAGGGGGAGCTGAAGCTTAAACCCTCTGACGAGGTTTTAATGACATCAGAGCATTAAACAAACCCTGAGTAAAGGCCCGACACTCACTCTGTGGATCCCTAGCAGCAGGAGACACATTTAGTTTTTTGTTTTTTCTTTAATGGAACATCTGTCCTGTAAAACTTTGAAGGATGTGAGCCAGGAAATTAAGTAACAGTAGTAGGGACTTCTTCTCTATCTGGAATCTGAGGATCACCTCCAGGCCCCTCAGAAGTAAATGACCATGTTTCCCCCTGAATGTCCAAAATGGACATCTGCAAAGCCTCATCAGATGTACTGAAAGCCAGATCCCATCTGGCCTCCAACCCGGTCAAGGCAGAGGAATCTTACAATAAAGCCAGATGAACATCCAGGTTCTCACTCACCTCAGGAGAAATGTCTGGCAGAGGCTGGACAGTGGAAGATTCTGGGCTAGGTTTCTTAACTTTCTTTTTCCCTGATAGCTGACACTCAGGGCAGGAAGTTCCTTCCATAGTGTCCTTAGGGAGAAGCTTAACTTGCTGATTCTGCAGATATAACATTAAGGAAGAAAGCCTATTATGAAGAGTCTTTGGTACAAAAACCTGACAAATACAGCACAATGTATGGTCGTGTGAGGTGCGAAGGCAAAATAAACACTGTTCATGGTGGTCTTTATGGGAAATCTGTCTCCCACAGTGGCATTTATCCTTCCTGGATGACACGAAACCCCAGAAGCAACGAAAAGACAAGAAAAAATGGAGCACTTATCTGCGACAGCTCAGAAATCTGCAAACAGTATGTAGGTATTCAGACTGATGATCAAGAGATGCGTTTGGACTGGCAGCAAAGAAGCTCTGAGGTTAGTACATCCAGACATCACCTTTATGCTCTATGCTACATGAGGAGCATACATGTGACCTACAGAGTACCTTAAAGCAACCCAAGGGGTTTTGTATACTGGCTAGACATCAGGCTACCCAAGACAGGGAATCACAGGTTCATAGGTTAGTACTAAGCTAACTGCCCTTGCGAGCCATTTTAAGCCTAGTCAATTATCCCTTGTGAGACTCAAACCCTGCACCTTGTGTTTGTAAGGCAAACACCTTAACCATTAAGCCATCCTCCCAACCTCTTACAGGTGTAAGGAATACTGCAACACAGCAACAAATGAATGGAAGGACATGAAGTGAAGTATTTTCTGACATATTTTTTGGAACATTTTATGTTTTAATATCAGCTGCATTTCACATAAATATACAGTTATAATTTTTCTCATGTCACAGTTTTGTTGCATTTTTACTAAATACAATTGTATGTTTATATATAGTCCTTAAAATACATAAATTATTATTCTGACAGTTACCTAAACAGAGTATAACCTACATAAAAATTTGTCAAGCCTTAATGTCCCTAATTCAGCAAATTACAATTACACTTTTCCAGATTTGGCTAAAGACCTTAAAAAATATAAATATATATGTGAGCGGATTCACTTTAGAAGCTTGAAATACTAAAATATCGAAATTCAGTATTTCACACCCATAAAGTGGAATCCTGAAAAGAACGAAAACTCAGAAGCATGAAATACAAAACCTCGCATACCGAAGATTTTGAATTATGCTTCTGGTGTTTCACTGTGGTTATGGAATCAGGCAAGTGTTTATGTGTTAAGGGTTTTGGTTAGGGGTTGTGGTGTGTGTTAGTGTGTTTTGTTGCTGTGATGTGTGTGCGCGAGGAGAATGTAGCTTGTGTGGTGGTGTTTTGTGTGTTTTATATGTAATGCAACCTCAGAGTTAGAATATTTAAGTAGGGGGGGTACAGGAGGGCTTGCCCTTCTGATTTTATGTAGGACAGAACCTGTGTTTGTGTGTGGGAAGGAAGGTGTGTGTTTGTGTACAGCAGAAGCACTAATTCAAAATCCCCGGTATGCGAGATTTTGAATTTCACACTTCTGAGTTTTTGTTCTTTTCAAGATTGCACTTTATGGGCTCAAAATACTGAATTTCGATATTTCAATATTTTGAGTTTCTAAAGTGAATCCATGTGTGTCTGTATGTGTGTGTGTATATGCAGTGGATATTAAAATGACAATTTTTTGTGATATAAAACATTAGACCACAATAAATAATTTCAAAACTTTTCCCACCTATAATGTGACCTGTACAATTCAATTGAAAAACAAACAAATCTGTTAGAGGAAAAACATAAAAAATAAAAATTTTCAATATCCTGGTTGCATACATCTGCATAACTTTAAACTAATACTTTGTTGAAGCACCTTTTGATTTAATTACAACATCAGTCTTCTTAGGTAGGAATCTATCAACATGGCACATCTTGACTTGGCAATATTTGCCCACTCTTCCTTGCAAAAGCACTCCAAATCTGTTAGATTGTGAGGGTATCTCTTGTGCACAGCCCTCTTCAGGTCACCCCACGGATTTCCTACTGGATTTAGGTCTGGGCTCTGGCTGGGCCATTACAAAACTTAAATTTTATTCTGGTGAAGCCATTCTATCGTTGATTTTGATATATGCTTGAGGTCATTGCCATGTTGAAAGGTTAAATTCCTCTTCATCTTCAGCTTTCTAGCAGATGCCTGAAGGTTTTGGGCCAAACGTGACTGATATTTGGAACTGTTCATAATTCCTGCCACCTTGACTAAAGCCCCAGTTCCAGTTGAAGAAAAGCAACCCCAAATCAATATACTGCCACCACCATGCTTCACCGTTGGGATGGTGTTCTTTTGGTGATGCAAAGTGTTGTTTTTTCACAAAACATACCTTTTGGAATTGTCGCGAGAAAGTTCAACCTTGGTCTCATCAGACCATAACACATTTTGCTACATGCTTTTGGGAGACTTGATGTATTGTTTTGTAAATTTTAGCCGGGCCTGGATGTTTTTCTGTGTAAGAAAAGGCTTCCGTCTTGCAACCCTACCCAATAGTCCAGACATATGGAGAATATGGGAGATTGCTGTCAAATGTAGTACACAACCAATATTTGCCAGAAGTTCTTGCAGCTCCTTAAGCATTGCTGCAGGTCTCTTGGCAGCCTCTCTGACCAATTTTTGGCTTGTCTTTTCATCAGTTTTGAAGGGATGTCCAGTTCTTTGCAACATCACTATTGTCCCATATTTACCCCACTTTTTGATGACTGTCGTCCTGTAGTGGTGGTGCTGCGGTAGAGTTGTCGCCTCACAGTAAGACACTGTCCAGTTTGATTCTCAGCTAGAGCATCTTCTGCGTGGAGACATGCATGAATGGGCGTACCTTCGCTGAAGGATGTGTATCAGGGCTGGTAACTCGGCATGTAAAAATCAACTACCAATCATTAGTGGACCGGAGTTCCCCCTGTGGCGACCCCTAACCGGGAAAAGCTGAAAGAAGACTACTTTGATGACTGTCTTCACTGTGGTCCATGGTATATCCAATGCTATGGAAATTTTTTGTACCCTTCCCCTGACTGATACCTTTCAACAATGAGATCCCTTTAATGCTTCATATGCTCTCTGCGAACCATGTTTTTTGCTGCATCAGGCAACTGAGTAAATGTCAGGAAAATCAGACTAGGACAGCTGAACTTTATTTGGGTTAATCAGAGTCAATTTAATTGATGACAGGTGTGTACCAAAGAAGACTGAATGCTGTAATTTAATCAAAAGGTGCTTCAACAAAGTATTAGTTTAAGGGTGTGCACACTTATGCAACCAGCTTATTACACTTTTTTTATTTTTTATATTTTTTCCCCTAACAGATTTGTTTGTTTTTCAATTGAATTGTACAGGTTATAGGTCACCTTAAAGGTGGGAAAAGTTTTGAAATGATTCATTGTAGTCTCATTTTTTATATCACGAAAACCTGGCATTTTAATAGGGGTGTGTAAACTTTTTATATCCACTGTATACTGTGTGTGGATATATATATATATATATATATATATATATATATATATATATATGCATGCATATATATAGGTTTACTATCAAAATGTTGAAATTCATTTGACCCTCTCTCTCTAATTAGTTTTATTTATTCCCTGAAGTAGATTCAGGTCTTTTTTTCTAGTATTGACTGTACTGTTTGAAACATCAAGAATGAAGGTGTCTCAAATAATGGGATCCTTGAGGGGATGGAAAATAAAGGCAAACACATAGGTCTCCCCTCAAGAATCTAATATGACTCTGAGTAAACAGAACATGATTCTAGCCTTTCTTTGAGTTTTGAGGCCAAAGATTCTTTTTGTTAGGAACCCCTGTGGTCTTTCTCATTTGTGTATATGTCTTGTGGCATACATGCCAAAAGTGCATTATGTACTATTGATGGAGCTGAGCAGGGTAGAGAACAGTGTAACAATAACTTCCTCAGTTTTGTATAGATGCACTTGATGATTTATTGTCATATGTACAAGGATTTCCTGACAGCAGTCATTACAAGGTGAACAAAGAAGAGGAAACCATTTATCCATGTCTCTGATGGCAGAGTCATTGGGAGTGGGCTGTCATGGATGACATGGGTGGTAGCAATTTGAAGTTTACCAAAAGGGATGATACTGCATCTCCTAGGCATTATTTTGAGTTCTTTGTCAGTAAATTTTGTGTTAACACAAGATGGTTTAACTAGAGGGGAATTTGTATAATTAGCTGATTTGACAACTGCACCGACTTCCAATCATCAGCAAACACAGTTAGCCAGAGATATTTTTTGTCAGTGTTCAGAACAGAGAAATAAATGCCAAAAAAGGAAGGTGCAAAATAATGATCACTGGGGAGGGCTTTTGGTAACGTTTTCCTTAAATGAGGAGCTATCACCATCCCTGCCAACATGTTTTCTGCCCATAAGCCAACTTGCAATCCATCTTGCCACATTGAGGTCTGCATTTAAGGCTATTAGCTTGTTTACAATCCTGTCTTATGGTATGGCTTAAATGCTATTGCTAGATCCAGATAGGTAGCATGAGAGTGTAACTATTATCCACATCCTCAGTGACCTTTTCAAAAAAGTTCACAAGACTGAGGACATGATCTGCCCTTAAAAAATCTGAATTTATCAAGCCTAATTCCTAATGTCCTGGTTAATGAGATCAGTAACAATGCATTCCATGGCTTTGCACATATAACTGGTAAGGCTAGTGTGTCTATTGTTGCTTGGGGCAGCGATGGGGCCACCATTATGAAGGCACATCATCACTGCAGTGAGCCATTAGTAGGGAACATAACTTGTTTAACCTAAGCCTTTCCAAGAAAAATAGGGATTCAGCAAGATCCTGCTTCATTCTGTTTATAAGAAAACATGGAATGTTGTTGGGAACCAATGAGGAGATATTTTTTTGGCTTTGGAGATCACTTTATGAATATGATCTTTGGAGATAATGGGTCAGGTGACTCTGATTTGTTTGAAGAGGGGGATGATAGTTTAATAGGAGAAATTTAGTACAAGCTTTTTATTTAACATGGTTTCATATAATTAAGATTTGAGTAGGATGTGCCATTGCAGACAAGTTAATTCCTGAACAGTGATATGAATTAATCCTAAGTTGTCTAACTTAAATGAAAATGGACTTAAACTGAAGCTTGAAAAACACACAATCACTGCCCATTAGGGAATCAAACCTCAGTCCCACCACTATACTAATGCATCATCATCCATTAAATGCATCATAGCACTCATACTTCACTAATTTGGTACAATGTGTACATGCAGACATCAAAGGACAACTCTACACAAATGTCAAGGGTTTCTCTTCAAAAATAACTTTTTATTCCCTATAAACCTGCTCCAACTCTCAACTCAAAGACGTGTTTACCTTTTACAGTTAGAGCTACTTTATTTTTCAATGCATGGATCTATAAAATATTAAATGATGGCTGCTGTCCACCAGTCATCGGCAGGGTGTAGTTTAGAAATTCCTATACTGTTAGAAATCATGGTAACATTCAGTTAGGCAGGCCCCCATTTTCACTTGTTATGTTTGAAAGAGCTTTCTCTGAAATAGTTCCAGTTGTTTGGGACAATCTCCAAGTGAACGTTAGAAATATAGATCAAATGCTGATTTCAAAGAAAACACCAAGAGACCATCTGTTCAAAGAGAGTAAATAGAAGTGCTATAGAGGCAAGGGATAATGCAATGGTAAAATAACTTTTAGATTCCAACTGTACTGGTGGTGCCATTCCAAAACTTGTAACTGTGACCTGTTTGCTACCAGCTTAGCACAACAAGAGTAATGTAAATATGTATCCCCCTTATTTTTTGTATACTCATACAACATTCACAAGCTGATTCCTAGCCCATTACTATGTAGTAATATCTCACAGTGTTCTCAGCTGTGCAATATGCTACACACAATCTGATATTCATGATAGAGTTATTATATACACTAAAGCATTATAGCAATAACCCACGCCTGGGTGTGGGTAATGCTGGATTTACCCACGGTTGGCGTGGTTTGGTCCCGAGGGCGAAGCGGGTTATTGCTATTATACAATGCCATTATTTAAGAAAAGAAATAATTACTTTTCTTAAATAATGGCATTGTATAATGCCTCTTTGCTGCCCTTCCGCACCTGTCTGGTGTTCCGCGGCAGTTCTGATGTACTGCGCATGCCTACGCAGTACATCAGAGCTGTGGGCAAAAGCAACGGAGAACGCAAGTTCTCCGTTGCTTTTTACTGTCTCGCTATGTTAAACTCATTTAACACAGCGAGACAAGTTTAAAAAAAAGCAACGGAGATCGCAAGATCTCCGTTGCTTTTTACACACTGTGTCGCTATGTTAAAGGAGTTTAACATAGCGAGACAGCTTTAAAAAAAGCAACGGAGATCTGTGTTTTATACTAACGGAAAAAGTCTGGGCGACCGGACCTTTTTCCGTTAGTATATTGAGGGATTTACCACGGGCACGCTGGTTGGGCTGGCCAATCAGCGTGCACGTTTTTAGGGTAGGCATTGTATAATAATAATTAATGCATTCCTGCAAATGCTGTATAATCTTTTACTTACTCATTGTTATTCTGTCAAGTAACTCTGCGGTATATTATTCATACAATCTTTGCCTTTTTAAGTACATTTCTTAATTGTTATTGTTTTTGTGATTATGGCCTGGGTCATGGCTGAAAATGGTCCCTGGAACACCTTCACTTACCCAGTAAGCAAAGTATGTGTATGAGTAAAATAAATAAATAAATAAATAAACAAACAAATTCAACCCATAGACACACTTCTCAACCTGTGAGTATTTAAAGTCTTAGCAAAAGCTTTAAATATTATAGTAAATGATCCAAAAAAAGAAGCACTTCATTCCTTTTGAGAGCAGATCTTCAGATACCAGTCCCCATACAGGCATTGGGTGGCATTATTACATACTGTATGCTGTTACATAGATCTAGTAGATGTTAGAATACACATACCATAGTCTTATGCCATTCAAAGCCCCAAATAAAGAGTGTCATCTGTTAAGAAATCATGCACTAGAATCACTCTTGTTATGCTGCTGAAATGCATTTGTAAAGGAGGGATTATATGTGCATGCCAAAGATTGAGAACATAAATGCAGTGTATCATGCAGCAGAGTACAGACACGCTGTAAAACAATCACTGCCACTACATGCAGCAGTCGGTGACATAATAAGAATACTGTAAATTACAGGCAGCACATGCCCAGATCCTTCCACATATATAATGGGCACAGATTAGTTATGTGTCAGTGGCACAACAGGTAGCACACTTGTCTTTGGTGCAGAAGTACTGTGGATTCAATTCCCACACCAGATAGATTGATTGCTGACTCTGCAGTGCAGCATAAGGTGGATGCAGTGTTCTTGAGTGTGCTCTCCTTTGAATGAGATGCTAAACAAGGACCCCATCTGCTTGAGTTAGTGCCAGCTCAGGTGGATTTGCAATATCCCACAGCACCTATCAAAAAGAATAGCGGAAGTTCTTTAATGTCTTGACCAAATTTCCCTGAGTAGTATGAATGCCACATTGCATCTACCCTGAAAAGAGGCTACTAGCCTATTGGGACTAACCTAGTCACCAAAGGATAAATAAAGATATACTGTAGGCATCAACAAAGACACTAAAATGTTTTTAAATAGCTGTTGTGCATGCCTGTGGAATATCATAGATGCTGCAAACATGTCTCTAATATTTAATCTCTGTTTCCTATTCCAATAAACACATACATAGAGAGAGACACCAATGACTGAAGAATGGCATAGAGGTAAGCATGTGTGTCAGACAAGCTACTGAAGCACAAAAACATTATGTATCCCATTCCCAACTTTACATTGACAAACATTTAGATAGTTTGCTGATATATCATATTCACCTCTCCAGAGCCTATTTTATGGTGAAGCAACGCAAAACTGCAAACAGACACCTCAGATAAATCATGTGATATACCTTTCACCTTAACTTTATTCTTACCCTCTGATGAGCCACTCCTATTAGGAAACAGGTGCTTTAATGGAAGAACATTCCTTATCGATATCCATAGACACATAAATGTTATGTCAGCTACTAGATATAAAGGTACATTTGTTTGTAGCAGAAAGAATAAGGCTGCACAATCCAGCAAAGACTCTGTTTGGATCCTAGATGTAGAATGAGACATTCAGCTGCTATCAAAAGAACCTGGCTAGGGCCATTTACCTCAGATACCCTTGTGTAAGAAGTTGTTCATGGTAGGTTTGGCAAACATTCATGAAACGTTAGGACACAAAAGTGAAATGGTCAAAGTAAGTTTGCCAAGGCTACATTCAATGACAATGGAGTTTGCCTTTTCCTCCACTGTTGTACAGACACGCATACACATATAAAGTTTGGGGGAGTTTGCCACCTTGCAAAAAGATTCCTAAGGGTGTTCACTGAAGGCAGTTTTGACAAACATTTTTGCAGTGTTTTTACATTTGCTTTTGGACAACTTGACATGAATTCTTTCACCTGTATGAGTCTACCTACCCTCATGGTCATGGACAGACAACATTGCATATAGACCCTATCTAAGAGTATACACAACTCATAATGGCTGTTTGTACAGGCTTATTCCAGCTATTTAGTGATTAGAAAGTATGAATGTATAAAACAAATAATAACTCTAGGGGCAAACTAATAACTTTATTCCTATATCACGGTATATGTTGGGTTGCCATATATTTGTATATAACAAAACATGCTTGAACTTGCCCATACTTTGAGTCCCTGCCTCAAGCTGGATCTGTAAAGGCTTTGCAGTCCCTGCATCAAGCTGCTTCTGTAAAGGCTTTGCAAATCAATCTGCATTGTTTTCATTTTTGTTTTCAGTTTTGTTCTTTTTTCTTTTTAATCCTGCATTATTTCTTTGTGTTGTTTTGTGTTTGTCACATCAAACAGGTAGGGGATAATTATTTCTTGAATGGTTGTAACTTCATGAAAAGGGCATAATTAATAAATCACCAATTCTGGATACCGGGTCAAGATAATAAAAGTTGTAAACTTCAATCAATATTTATGTGTCTGTTTTGTCTCTTTTCACACAAAATGTAGCTTGTAACTATAGTTACGTTCTTAAACAAAACATGTATTTTCAAAGCCAAGATTCAAATGAAAGTTGAATTGCTGTGTAAGATCCGAACTGTAACCAAAAACACAGTATGTCATTGCAAAACACATACTGACATTTTTGAATATTCAGTTAAAAAAGTTGGAATTTAAGGTACACTCATTATTAGTCAGTGAATAGATGTTAACACAGTAAATGTTATTTTTACCACCTTGCTCTGTTCCCATAAATTTAAACCATGAAGGTGAAAACCTTAACTGTAAAATAAAATAACAAAACTGCATCAAGATTGCATACACCTCAGGCTATTCCTGGGAATAAGAAATGAGACAATATTAAAGTAATGAGCAATTAATTTGGTGCAGTGATATTGGAACTACATTGAATGTGAGTAAAATCACGTCTTTTTAGTGTTTGAATGTGGTTGTCCTTTAACTATTCACTGCCTAAATGTTCCAAATTTTGGAATGTGAGAGTTTTTCTAATACATTTTATGGCTTGGTTAGTATCATCTATGACAGGTGGTACCAGATATGACAAATACCTTGCAGAGCCAGATAGTAATTTTGTAATGATTACACAATAAGAACAAATTACTTAGAAAAACTCTACACCTGTTTCTAGTATCCCATTAATCTGGGACACAGCTCTATGTACTTTTATATTATATTGTGAGTTGGATGCTCCCCCCCCCCCCCATACATCTGTGAAAGCCTGTCTTGTCTCAAAAAAACCCCATGCAACTCTTTAAAGACAATACATCTCTTACATATTGATGATGATATACACTGATAAATACTATGGAACTGTGAAGTATAAATTTAATACTCTGCTTGAAAATATTGCTTTTTGAAGAGTTAAAAAACAGATTTGAAACAGAACCAAGGATTCATTCTTAGATTTTATAAAATTAAAAAAGATACTCAGCAGATGTGAAAGTACCAGCTTATAGTTTTACCAATGTACTGAAACTGTATAATGATAAGCATTAAAATGAACTGGTTGAGGGGTGTGTGGCTAAGATGTCAAGCAGTTTACAGCTTAACAATTATTCTCTGCCTTAATACAATTATTTTGATGGGATTTCATTTCTAAAACCAAATAATTTGTCTTCAAACATCATTAATAGGATAATAAACAAGAAGAGAAAAAAAAAAGAAACAAGAAAATCGATTTTTGAAGTCATTTATTTGTATAATCCTGTCAGAAGGTCTTGCTGCAGTTACAGTCAAGAGCAGTCATGAGTCTCCTTAAATCTTCTTCACAGGAAAATGGGATGAAAAAAGAACTTAAAGCCCTGGCTTACAGTATGCAAGAAATGTCAGTGAAAACAGATATACTTGAAAAGAAAATGGATAGTATAAAGCAAGAAAACAAGAAACAAACTGACTGCTAAATGAAATAAGAAAAATTCTGACCAGAACACTTCTATAAAGAAATCTTTGAATGATTTAGATGGCAGGCTAAATGACAATGAAAGACAAGTTAAGTTTTGACTAAAGCAGAGTACAATAGTACTAAAAAAAGCGGATGACCTCAAAAGCAGATCAAGAATGAACAATATAAGTATTTATGGTGTTCTAGAAGGTGAAGAAGAAAATAATATGCTGCATTTCTTAAACAACTGGATTCCAAAAGCCCTGAACTTGCCTGAGTCACTTTCTTTTGTAATTGAAAGGGCACATTGGTGCCTTTCAAATAACCCTTCAATAAAAACCCCACCAGTGCCAAGATCTATAATTGCAAAGTTCATTTCAACACAAGACAATGATTTTGTCCTTAGAACAGCATGGTCTAATTCTCCAATTACATATAATGATAAGATTATAAGATTTGAAAATGACTATAGTTCCTCAGTAATCTGCAGAAGAAAAGCTGTGTTCTATTGATTAAGAGGCTTAAGAAATTCAATATCAAGGCACAAGCTTTGTTCCCAGCTAAAATAAAGATTTTCCTTGCAGAAGGTCAAAAAACTTTCAACTCCCTAGATGAAGATCTTGACTTAGTACAGAAAATAAAATCTTAGACAAACAAAAAGAAATGGACTGGTCTGCAGCAAGTTTAAAGAGACATGTAATTAGAAATGAACGGTCAACAAAACAAAATAAGAAGAAGAAATTAAAAGGAAAATAAATTAAAAAAGGGTTTTGAATATATATATATATATATATATATATATATATATATATATATATATATATATATATACACATATAAGTTACTACAATATTAACAAAGTTTCTCTTACAATAAACATCGATTGTCTCAGTGATTAAAAGGATATAAAGAATCTAAGGTAATTCTTTTCTTTTCATTTTTGAACTTAAAAGCATTTCATACAGTAATTCTTATTAGTAACATAACAGTACATGGTTATAGCATATCATAACATAGATTTAAAATATAACATCTGGTTTTACCATCTACTATGCTTTAAATATGTTATTTACTGATTTAAAAGTTATAAATTATATTTGTTTTTGAATATGATAATGTTTGTCTTATTTAGGAAAGATGGAAGAGTGTTTTTGCATTAAAAAGTAAGCCTTTCATCTTCTCTTGAGAATCTTTTATCTGTAACTAATGTTTCAAAAATAGCATGTATGTTTTTTCTATTTAATGTGTTTAATATATATATATATATAACAGATTATAAATTGATGCAGTATTACTGTATACACTACAGCTTTCATTTTGAGTCTCATTTCTCAGTGCCATTAGTGGTTTAACTCATGTTTTAGAGATTGTGAGCATGCTCTGAATCCCTTTTTATAATTAAAACACTTTCCCACCTTGTAAATTTACATTTTACCTCAGTTGAAGAGGTGAAATGGATTCTTGAGCTGTTTTCTTCTGGTAGAGGAGAGCTGTGAGAATGAGAAGACACAGAAGAGACTGCAGTATTAGAATGACCTTTGAACTTAGCAGGAAGTACATAAATGGAATCTTGCAACAGAATAAAACAAGAGCTGGGTTTATGGATGATGATTATACTTCTAATGGCTTCCAGGACATTTCTCTGATTGAAGTAAGTTTCTATTTTTTTATTTTTTTAAACAATGTATTGCTGGTAATGATTTGCCAACTTTTATTAACTAAATATTGTGCATTACTTAAAACTTATAACAGAATTATGTGACTTGCTGGATCTCAAGCAACTAAGCTGCAACTGCCAATAGAGTGCACTTAGTAATACTTAATATTAACATAAGTAACTGCATTAAAAAGGCAAAAAAATACATATAATACACATATTATTTTAATGATATTCATATGATTAAATTATTAATACCGGTTTTAGTGCTAGCAGCAGATAAGTTTGTCTAACAAGAGTAAAACTATGATATCTAATGCAGATATGGATACTGTATTCTAAATGTACCCAAACACATGCCTAGAGAAAACTGATAGAATGAAATGATTAGTGAACATAATTCTCTCCTTTAATCTTTTTAAAATGAATGAAAGTAATATTTAACCGCTTGCTTAATATAACGTTTGTGTTTACATATAAGGTGTTAAGTGAATTATATTATGGGTAGAAACATTTGAAAATGCATTAAAGTATTAGCTGTAATTATAATATTATATAAAAAATTTTGTGGAGTATAATCTTACTTCAGCATGTGTGCACTAAGATGTTCGCTCTTCAACTATTCTTTATTAATACTAACAATGAAGTAGAGAGAGAAGGAGAGAGAGAAGGGGAAGGAGATTCTCTCTACAAACTTAAGTAATAAGAAATGATTACATCAGCATGGATATTAATGAAACGCATACCAAAATATGGTGAATATAATCTGAAGCCCTGCAGGTTGTCACTGATAGCAAGCCTTTTAAGAAAAATGTGTTACTGATCCTGAGTGTTTGCATTGTGTCTTTAAGCTAGTTAGCCATCCAATAAGTTGCAAGCAGGTTAAAACTTGAGTGGGTGAGTTTCTTGAAAATATTTCTGTAGGAGAAGGTTTAAAAGGTCTTAACTAAATTAGGGAAGGCAAGGTACTTATACTACTTGATCATTAGCCAGAGCTACAGATAACTTCTTAAAGACATTTACTGAATACATTAGGCAACATATACATTATACTACGCAAACTGGTTTGTACTAAGAGATTATAGACTGCCAATATCATTGTTTATGAGCGCCCTAATATTGTGTTAAGCAGTTTATAGATGACACTAGTAGATTTAATGGATTTATTGTTTCAGATTTAGAAAAAAAGACTACTCTTATGTAGTGTTTTCCTTTGTATATTATTTATATTATCTAAACATTCCATAATGTACATTAATTGCTGTTATGAAGATGAGTCAAATACTGACTACATTAACCAATTCATTTCTTAGGAGTAGTATTATTATATTAGTTAAGTTGTAATATAAACAAAGGAGATGCATGTATCATTTGTTCAGAGCACATCAAGTTTATCCTGGAAATATAGCACAAATATTTTCATAATAATATTTCATAAGTTTAGACCAAATCTCTTTTATCCACTGACTTATAGATTTTCTCAACATTGCTTCTAATTTTATCAAGTGAGGCTTCAGTAACAATAGCTTTGAACATATAGAGTAATCATCCATTGGTTCTAAACTGTAATCTAAACTAATTTGGTAATACATTCAAGTGTTTAACTTTTGTGGGGATTATTAATAAAATTATTATTCTATTCAATTCTTTCTATCAATCATCCAAATAATTACTTCAAAAGATTTTATTAAAGAGGATATAGTTTTAAGTAGTAAACTATTTGTTAACTTACGTTATATAGGGCTATTACAGAGAATATTATAGTATTAAAGTAGTATTATAACATGTTTTAATAGTACTATTGTTTATAAGAATAAATGTTACTAATTATTTTATAGTTTAGTTAATTTTACATAGAATTATTAGGAAAGCTGTCTCTATTGAGGCTAACAAAGATAAGCAAAGTTATCCCATTGGTTATTAAATAAATAATTATAAATAGATATTAGTATGAAGTTATATGCAATGATATAAAGTACTAAATGTTTTATTTTGCATTAAAGATTAGGCAGAACAGTGGATAGAGATTTTACAAAGATGATAGAGGGTGATTTGAATGATTATATCATCAAATCAGGAATGTTGCATTCCATGTTAGGGGTTGTAAATAGTTTTGTTATTTTGTTATTAAGTCATTTTTACTATTTGTCCACAGCAAAGGAGTGTAAATTCAATTTCTGTCTGATTTTCGAAAACCAGTATTTAATTTTGCTAGACTTGACTAACTTTAAAAATAACAGTGTTTAAATGTATTTCACTAAAAATAAATGGACTAAATAGTCCAATGAAAAAATAGGCTTGTTTAATTATCTTAAAATCAACAAATGAATATTGATGAAGTATTAACTTATAGTAAACTATATTTAAAAGAAGAAGTATCAGTAACATCCTGCCCTTTTTCTTACTAAAATGCTATTACTTTTAAAATTAAATTAAAACTGAGTGAACTAATACACTGGCAAAGAAAACCAGCATATATGATCAAACATAAAGGATTTAAAGATTGGTTTCTGACATAATTATTTTTTTATGGATGATAACAACAATGATGAAGTTTCTAATGTTATCCTGTGGGATACATTAAAACTTACATGTATGGTAGAACAAAAAGTAGGTACTTATCAAAAAGAAAGGAATGGGGTAATGAATTAAAGGTGCTTCAAATATTGATAACTTAAAATTAAAGTTAAAACCCTGTGATAAAGGTATGGGCAGATAAAAAAAAATAAATCAAAAATAAATGGAAAGATTAAATCAAAATGTTTCAATAAACTTAGAGAAGCTCAAGTTACAAACTTACACAGTAAATCCTAAAAATATGCATAGAATAGCAATAAGATCAACAATGCTAAGTAATATTCATCATATTAAAGAAATTACATGTTTAGTAAGTAAAACATCTAAATGAATAAATAAATTAAAATATATTTTGGAAGTATTCAGAGGGTATCATGATGAAATGACTAATAAAGATTTGACATGAGATAATACTGATAATACTGATAATTTCTTAAAAGATCATATTGTACATACAGTTACAATAAAATGATATATTAGACAAACATATTACTATTAGAGAACTAAAAGAAAAAAAAAGTTTAAAAAAAATAACAATGCTCCTGATTTAGATGGTTAAATGCCACAGTTATCCAGACTAATATCAGATAATATACTACTACATCATATGAATGTTTTTAATGAAGTCAAAAGCTCATTAAATATTCTGACTTCGTGGAAATGCTCTTTGATCTCATGAGTTTTATAACAAGATAAAGACTCTAAGTTATGCTCTTCGTATCATCCTATTTCATTATAAAATATTGAGTATAAAAATTTCACGGCTATTATAATTAAAAGGTTAAATACTATAATTCCAGGTTTGACTAGCAATAACCAAGCTGAATTTATATTAGGAATTAAAGTGCATGAAAATATTATTAGACTTATTTCTTTAACAGATTTTGCTAATAATAATAAAAAAGAGTTGTTGATTCTATCTTTAGACATTGATAAGCCATTTGATACAATCAATTGGTTATATTTACAAAAAACTTTAAAGACTTATAATTTTTCATTAAACTTTATAGTTTTTATAATGAAATTATATAATAACACTTTTTTCTTTGTAAAAAATGGTTCTTTTCTTTCGCATTCATTTAAGCATTAAGGAGAACAAAACAAGGATGTCCACTAGGACCATTACTATTTGCCTTATCTATAGGACCATTCACCACATTTATTAGAAACAATAAGGAAATAAAAGATTTTTTGATCAATGACACGTATAACTCAAAAATCCAGTTATGAGCGGATGATGTTTTATTAATTACTTGTAATATTGAATCTTCAATAGAGAGTATTAAGTCAATAAATTACTTTGAGAAATTTTCTGGATTAAAATTTAATTATTGTAAAATGGAAATAATGCTAATAAATAAAAAGCAGCATCTAAGTTAAGGAAATATGATGAATTTAATTGGGAAAATAAACAATGCAAATATTTTGGGGTAAATGTTAAAACAAATTAGAGTGAAATAGTAGTACTGAATTATAAAAAACCTTGCAAATAATATATCAAAACTATTGAAAGTTGGAATAGAACCTATTTGAATGGAGGATAGACTCATATTAATAAAAATGATAAATTTACCAAAGATATTATATATTATTTAATCAGTAATATAGGTCTATATTAGAAACACGAAAGTGCTTTTGCATGAACATGTAAAGAGTGACACATATTCAACGAACCACATTTAAGTGATTCGATGAATATATCACAGGGTAAGGAGGTAGTTGGCCAACTACATGGATTTGTCCTTTCCTTTGCCATAGTGTGGTCTCAGAGTTGGTATATTTATTTAGAGGGGGTCTGAGGGGCACAGCCCCACCTGATAATAGTTTTTAATTTTTATTTTTTTCGTATGGCCACATGATTTTTTTTCACTAGGAATAAATTTGATCTTGTGACCATTCACTATTGTATTATTTGTTGACTTTTATGTAGTCATTCATATGCAGTTTTGTTGTTATAATATAGACCCAGTAATATTACTGTTCTCCAAGAAGTCAACAAGAGATTAAATACTATATTATTAATTTTTATGTGGCATCCTCAAAAACCAAGAATATTTTATGGCTGGCACATTAAAAGCTGGGATGAAAATGGTATTGGGTCTCCCAATATTGATTTTTATAAAGAATCTGCTATTTTAAACATTGTTACTCATTGGATTAATCCAACATATAACTCAAATTGTAAATGTCTTTATGCATCAGTTTTAGTTTCAAATATGGAAATTGATATAAAATGTATACTAAACCTAGCCACACAATTTTAGAATTCTTTTTTCAAATTAATACTATCAGTTATAAAAAGAAGACATACTTATCTAAAATTTATACATTTTAAGAACTGACTTTATAAGTTTTGATGAATCCCATTTGGAATATTCAACCAAACAAATAAGGAACCTTTTACAGAGGTGAATAAAAAACTTTATTTGAAGTCTGCATACAACTGCACATCATCTATCTATTCGAAAATATTTACTTGGAGGTATTTACATAGGAGTTTTTTAATGCCAAGTAAAATATCCCTTTTCTATAAAAAAGAATACTTAAGATGTTGGAGATGCAATGAAATTGGGAACACATGGTTCTAAAGTGGCAAAAGGTTGATTTATTTTAGAATGAATTTAGAAGGTTTGTTAAAGCCTTGTCATCAGACAAATGTGATAAATCAAATTCTTTAATACTATTTAATCTTCCAATTCCAGGTCTGATTCCTAAAACACAAGTTCCTATCTTATGTTCTGTACAGGCTTTTGCCAGAAATGTTATTACTTTAAATTGGAAAAGTGATATATATCTCTATATCTCATATTTCATATATCTAGCAAAACAAGTATGTAATAAAGAGGTACAAACCTTACATACCAGAACTACAAATGTCACACACAATAAATTATCTTGGCAAAAACTTAAAGATTTATTAAAGAAATATTAATGTGGTTTCTCAGATAGCAACATTTGTTATGAACTGTGTATATAGTTTTTGTATTGATTTTTTATTGTTTAGAAGTTTTATTGTATCATTCAAATGCATTGCATGTTTAAAATAAAATTAAAATTAAAGTATATATGGTCTGGTTGGATCAGTGCTCTATCCCAATTAACATATATATATATATATATATATATATATATATATATATATATATATATATATATGGTCTATATCATTTCATTGAAAACTCATTTCACTAAAAGCTCACTCCCCTGAAAACTCAATTCACTGAAAGCTCACTTCCCTGAAAACTCAATTCACTGAAAGCTCACTTCCCTGAAAACTCAATTCACTGAAAGCTCAATTCACTGAAAACCCATTTCACTGAAACTCATTTTGTTGAAAGGTATATATGGCCTTTTCCTCACTGTTGTGCGATCCTGGAGTTAGTATATAAAGTAAGAGGGGTGGTGGGGTGTAGCCCCCTACATATTGTAAATATTTCAAAGCATATAGATGGATACTTACATGTGTAATGAATAAATTCTTCCAGAAGACAACATATAACCACCCCCCCTTACTTTATATACTAACTCCAGGATCGCACAACAGTGGGAAATAGGCCATATATACCTTTCAATGAAATGAGTTTCAGTGAAATGGGTTTTCAGTGAAGTGAGCTTTCAGTGAATTGGGTTTTCAGTGAAGTGAGCTTTCAGTGAATATGTGTCTATGAATTAAGCTTCAGTGAAATGAGTTTTCAATGAAATGATATAGACCCATATACAGACATAAGTATGTAAGCAAATAAATAGTGCTATTTCAGTCTTGAAAAGACTACAATTTGGACAGCTGCAGATAATGAGCATATTATCTGCAATTTTGTCACAGTAAATGTTTAAACAGTAATATATCTCTACTTGCTAATGTGACATCATAATCACCAATTAATTTGACTATAGTTGTTATCTAAGAAGAACCCCAAGCATACCAGTATTTTACTAATAAAATGCTATTAATTAGTACATCATAGTGCAATAATATTAACCCTGCATACAGATATAAATTCTGTGTAACTCAGCATGCAAAGAATGTGACAATGGCATATAAAGTTCATAAGAACCATTCACTTTTTTTACAAATATTGAGACATTTTGTAAAGGCCTTCAAGAAGAAATGTTTGCTTTTTTTTCACATGGTGATACATTACTCATTCAACTGGTATAAACAAATCTAATAACTGCAGCTTTAAAACAGAAGCATAAGTTAGACATATTAAACCTTTTATTTATACTGCCTTTGTGTGATGCTTCATATATACTAAAGAAAATACAAAAAATTCAGAAGTAGGTTATGCTAACCTTGGCTGAGATTCACTGAAAAAAATGTGCATGTTGTGGCATGGAGTACTTAAGAGTTGATAATAAAAGTAGAGGGGGGAGCCACAAGGTCAGGCAAAGGATTAATTAGTCAATCAGAGCTCTGGATAATCTGAAAATTAGTGTTATGTTGGCACACAGCAGGAATAATGCAACAAATGTGTACATGAGTGACCTGAATGACCTCAGGGCTATGTTATGCTATTGTGCCTGAAACAGTGCATGCAGCTGAGCACAGTGCAGTGATGCATGCCTGCATCCAGTGGCAGGCAGCTGCAAGGAGGCCATACAGCTCAGCACAGCAGAGCAGCCAACATATGAACCAACAGTTAGAGTGGAGGGTTACCAATAAGAATCTCCATGAAATAAAAAAATGCTAATGACATCACTGGAGTTAAACCACCAATAAAAAAGCAATTGGCAGAGACTGAGAAACTCATGATGTAATTCAATGATTAGAGCATTGTACCATCATACCTTACAAATAAATGCCTTTAATGTGGGAGCAGACCTGGCACTGGCCATCCATGTCTTAATACAGAAAGTGCCAGATTAGTCATGTCTGTTGTAGCAGACTACAGCACACACACACACACACACACACACACACACACACACACACACACACACACACACACACACACATACATAAACACACACATACACACACACACACACACACACACACACACACACACACACACACACACACACACACACACACACACACACACACACAAAGTACATGCACACATGCAATGCATCACTGAAGAGAGAGGATGATCAAAGTTCTCCTGCATTATGTCCTTTCTGTACCTATAGTCTACAAGTGTATATAGTTTTTGTATTGATTTTTTATTGTTTAGAAGTTTTATTGTATCATTCAAATGCATTGCATTTTAAAATAAAATATCCTGTACAACAATGTACATCTTCAAAACATATTGTATATTGCTGTTTCATGTGTATCAATATGCACTCCTCAGGGAGACATGGGAACATATATATGTGTCAGCTAAAAGTGATGTCATATAATTTCTTGCCTTCTCAGGTTCCACTGATGGATGGTCTAACAGAAAAGGAAAACATAGGGCATTTGTGACTGACAATGATGGGAACACGCAAATGGCATTAACTGATGACATGATGCTACCATCTGCAGCACTATAGAAGAGGGATTCACCCACAACTTTCAGCAGAAATGCCCCTGCAGAGGCAGTGACTGAATGGGTCTATATTACATAGTCAAACTGCATAAGTTCGACTATGTAAATATCAAACCCGGAACTTCGAAATGCAAGAAGTTTGAACGCTCAAAACAGTGATTTTTTCCCCAGGGAAGAAAAATCGCTGTTCTGGCAC
The DNA here is from genome assembly GCF_019279795.1 of Protopterus annectens. Classification (NCBI taxonomy): domain Eukaryota; kingdom Metazoa; phylum Chordata; order Ceratodontiformes; family Protopteridae; genus Protopterus; species Protopterus annectens. The sequence goes on along the minus strand of NC_056742.1, from coordinate 429,960,134 downwards.
AAAACAAAAAAAAAATTAACACTTCAAACTCTTCTAATGTGGGGATCTTCGCTCCCCGCACCCTCAATGTGGGGGGCTATGCCCCCCATGCCCCCCTACTTAAATATACCAACTCCGAGATCGTACCACAATGGAGGAAATAGCAAAGCCGAGGAAATAGCACACCAAATTTTTTTCCCAGGGAAAAAATTCGGTGTTCCGCAGCTTTGCTATTTTGAGATTTCGAACTACTTAGTTCAAAGTTCCGGCATTTGGACAATTCAACGTTCAGACTTATGATATAGACCCGAATGAAAACATGGCTTCACTGGGGCATGACAGACATTCTATACCTGAAATCCCCATAGAGGCTTCATCTATATCCCCTTTCCACATAGCTACAGGCATCTGCACTGTCTCCCTGGTGGGCATACCCAACACTGGGGAGAAATACAAGAGTGGTCTGTAGCACTGCTATATATATATAGCATAGTACAGATGGTGAGTATGCTTTGTGGCTCAAGGGAGGATGTGCACAATCTGCATAGTGTGCTGGCATACAGGTACAGAGAGATAGAGATAGAGTTATGGTGCTGTAGCTAATGCTGGCAAATGTTGCATCCATGAGGAACATTGCAGCTACAATCCCATCTGCTTTCCCAGGCTGTGGAGTTCATAAGGTGGCCAAGGATAGGCCTTCATATGTCAGACTACATAGACCAATAGTGAGATGGCTCAGTGTTTGTGGGTATATGAACAGCCAGGGTTATGGCTTAGGTTGTTGGCTGTAAATAGTTCTGTGTAGGATTGGTAGTATGAAAGTTTAAACCAGTTAAGCTGATCCAGGGCCTGGCAATAATAGATTTTATTAATGAGGATGGCAGTGAATTGTACTATTTTGTTATATGTACCTAGTTCGAGTCTATATTATTTGAATGGAAGTTCAAAATTTTGATTGCTAGAAACAGCAGAAATGTCGATAATCGATGTCTGTTTTGTGAGATCACGGTACAGTGAAGATCGGGAAATTTGCCCTTTCCTCCCTGTAGTGCGATCTCGGAGTTGGTATATATAATTAGTGGGGTTGTCAGGATTTGATTATCAGCATTTTCGCTGTTTCTAGTGATCGACATTTTGAATTTTCGTTCAAATAATATAGACCCCCTAGTTTTACCTTATATTTAGCCTGCAGTTCTGCAAGGACTGGTGATGTGTAAAGCAGTGATGGAGAGAGAGAGGAAGATGCAATATTTGTTCTATTTGCATCTGTGAGATAGGATCTAGTTTTGTAGAGTGTGCCTACTTTCTGATTTGTTTTGTTTTTAATTGGGTTACAGAATATGTTGCTCAAATTTTAGATTTTCATGTATCATGACACCTTGTAATTTAGTATGTGATACTATTTCTACGGTGTTGTTTGCTGATTTTATGTGAAAATTATACATTTGTTCTGTGATATGTTCATGTATAAATTTTATTTGCTTGATTTTTATTCATTTAGAAGCAGATGGAATTTGATCAGTCATGATTCTATAGACAAGGATGCCTTTTCATTAATTGTGTGTACCTTTGCTGGATTTTGGGCTGAGCTGACATGTGTGGAGTCATCTAGATAGCGTATTGTATGAGCTTGCTAGGTTGCAGTGTGGAGCCTATTTATGAAGATGTTAAATAGAAGAGGCTTTCAGATGGATCCCAGTGAGACACCAATTGAAACAATAAGAATGGGGACTGGGGATGTCTTACTCCCTCTTGACAGCTTGATCTCTGTTCATAGGTTCATAGGTTCATAGGTTCATACTAGGCTATCTGCCCGAGGGCATTTACAAGCCTAGCCCATCGTTTTGTGGCTTAGGCCACCCCTTTAGTATGGGGAACTATACCCATTATTTTTCTGTGCCTCTGTCGAGCAGTGACACTGAGGTAATCCCTGGGGTATATCTGCGATCTCCCATCCATTGGTCAAGATTTCTCTTGAACAAGGCCAGCGAGGTGCTCTGCCTCACATGTACCGGGATTTTGTTCCACAGCATAGGGAGTCTTTGGGTGATGAATCTATCCCTCCAGCACGTCCTATTAATAGCCGTGTCAAGGTTTAAGTCTCCGCCCTTGTGGCTCTGATGGATCTAGATTTTTGAGGTGAAGCATATTCATCAAATCTGGGTTTGACATGGCCTTGTATGTTAGGCAAAGGTCACCTCTGAGCAAGCGGTGGCGACTGAATAGAGCTGGAGTTCTTTCAGTCGGGCAGCATAGGACAGATTTTGAGACCCTTTATCCTTTTGGTGAGGAACTTTGTGGCCTCTCCAGCTGCTGCAAGTGTCGGGTCAGATACATTCGAATGGGGCATTGTACTCAATCATTGGTCTGATGAGTGATGAGTAAAGGGAGACTATGACCTCCCTTGATCTAGATGAGAATCCCTTCATGATAAGGTGGGCAATGTAGAAGGTCTTCCTAACTACTTTAGCTACATGGGTGTCGAATGACAGACTACTATCAACCTGGGTCCCCAGGTCCCTGATAACTTCTTCTGTGCTCAGTGGATTGCCACCTATTTGGTAGCTAGGGGTAACCTTGTTTTTCCGAAGGGTATGACTATGCATTTTTGGCATTTAACTTTAGGCCGTGGCTCTGGCACCAGTTATCCGTTTCTGTGAGACCCTTCTGAAGGATATCTGTGTCAGATGTGTTTTCTACTATGGCCCAGTTTGCAGTCATCTGCAAACTTTGTCAGCCATAACCCTCCTGTGTTTGCTTGTACTTGGAAAAGTAGATGCCAAACAAGAGTGGGCCCAGGACTGAGCCCTGTGGGACACCACTTGTGACAGGCTTTGAGTCTGACATGGCGCCAGCAGCTCTGACCCTGTGGGTTCTGTCACTCAGCCAGTTTGCAACCCATCTTGTGATGTATGGGTTGACATTTAAGCTGATGAGTTTTTCAATGATACCCGAATGGGGTATTGTATCGAAGGCCTTAGCCAGATCGAGGTAGGCTGTATGGACTGCCTTTCCCTCATCAATGGCTTTGGTGACTGTTTGAAAAAGTCAACCAAGTTTAAAAGGCATGATCTGCCTTTGACAAAGCCAAACTGGGTTGGATCCAAAGTCTGCAAATTCCCTATGTCTTTATTTATGAGGTCCATTATGATCCTCTCCATGGCTTTGCAGATAAGGCTTGTCAAGCTAATGGGCGGTAATTTCCAGGGTCGGTGGAGGCACCGCCTTTGTGAAGTGGTACCACAGTTGCAGTGCGCCACTCCTGGTGCGTATCCAGAGGTAAGACTTTGATTAAACAGCTGTCCTAGCTGTGGGTTTAATTCCTCATTGAGTTCATGGAGCACACAGCCGGGGACACCATCAGGTCCCATGGATGCTGTGTTTTTGCTTTGGAGAGAGCAGTTCTCACTTGGGCGCTGGAGATGTTTGGGGGCTGCAATCGTTTGGTATAGATATCTCTCCTTTTGGGGGGAGAAGTTTGCACTGAACCTGTCAGCCAGTATGTTGGCAATGTCTGTAGGATCAGTAATCTTCACATCATTTTGAACTAGCTCTGAGCATATCTGGGAGTTTCCTCCCAGGTTTCTAACATAGCTAAAGAAGGCCTTATGATTGTCTTTTGAGTCTTTAGCTATTTTTCTCTCGAAATTTGCTTTGGATGATTTTATGAGAGCTCTTAGTTTTTACTTATAGTGATCAAGGGTGTCTTACCTTTTAAGGATTTTGCTCTATCTTGTAGTAGCTTCCTCCTTTTGTTGTAGAGTTTGTTTATGGCTGGGGTCCACCAGACTGGATGCTTGCCTTTGGTACAAAGAGTCTTTGTTTTGCTTGGGATTGCCTTATCCATGCAGTCCTGCAGGTGCTGGTAGAAGGCATTTGTAAGTGATTCAGCGGCTTGAGTACTGTTTTCCGCCCGGCTCGGGGCCTTAAAGGAGACCACACTAGTCTTTTGAAGTGTGAAGTCAGCTTTAGAGAAGTTCTTTACTGTGGTCTTTTTGATTTCAGGTGGGGGTGGGATGAGGAACTCCAGCGAGATTAGTTGTGGTCTGATCTCACCAGTGAGGGGTACACCTCCGGTGTTGAACATTGTGCTCCCATGTTCGTGATGATGAGATCAAGTATGTTATCTCCTCTAGTGGGGATGGTGACTAGTTGTTCCATGGCATTTGAGTTTATGAATTCCAGGAACTTTTGGGCTAGGGTGTTTGGGCTTGAGTAGTGTTCCCAGTCTATATTAGGGTAATTGAAGTCACCTAGTATGATGGTGTTTGGTGATACATTTATCCCCTCTAGTGTTTTCAGGAAGGCCATGTGAGGTTCCTGAGTTTGTGAGGGTGGCCTGTAACATGCTACAATTTGCAGAGCAGTCTTGCCTATGGTTAATTGCACCTGGATGGTCTCCGATGCATCGTGCGTTGCCACCAGTCTTGAGGTGTGGGTGTCCTTGATGAATATGGATACCCCCTCCTTTCTTGGTATTGTCCAGATTTTGGGGCCGGAACGCATGATATGAGGTAAAACCTGATAGCGCCGGGGTGCTCTCAGGAGCCTTGAACCAGGTTTCTGTCACAGCACAGACATCGATGTTCTCCATACTGAGAAGGGCCTCGAGTGCGTGCATTTTGAGATTTAGACTTCTGGCATTGAGCAGCATTACCCTTAGTTTTTTTCCTTTTTTGTGTTCTAGGGTGGTAGGTTTAGAATTTGAGCCTTGCCTAAAAAAGGCACTATGGGGGTGGCAAGAGCCTTTGCCAATATCCGGAATCCCAGGGGTGACAGGGACTGTACTTGATTTCAGATTTCAAAAATCTTTTTTATTTATTGAGGTTGAACCAGGAGAGAGAGTTGAATGACTGAGGTCAAAGAAAGAGAGTTTTGTTAGGAAATTTTGACAGGAAACAGTGTCAAATGCTTTGAATATCTAAGGGAAAAGAGATGAGATTGCTTGATTGCATTCCTTCTGATGCTGTGGTATTGCTGAAGAAAAGCTAGGCAGTTGTTCTGCTGTGCTGTGGACATAACCCATGCTGTGTCTTGGAGAGCAGATTCTTGGTAGTGAGATATTTGAGGAGCATTTTTTGCAAGTTTCTTTTTTTTTATAGAGTGTATAAGATAGTTATTAGTATATTTTTGGGAAATCAGAAAGGTTCCCCTTTTAAGTAGGGGTATATTGAATGATTTTTTCCCCAAAAGTTAAGGATATGGTTTTCTTTGACAGAGTGACTAATTAGGATAGTGACCGGGTAAGGCCAGTGTATTAGTTGCAATTTGAATATACTCCGCTAAAAGACTGTGAACAGCTACTGTACTTGATTTCAGATTTCAAAAATCTTTTTTATTTATTGAGGTTGAGTAAGGTTGAAAGGTGAAAGTAACTGAATGTGTGATTTTTTTAAGTTCTATAAGCCTAGAGATAGAAGGTCACAGATATATTTGAGGAAAGACAAATACTGCCTATATAAAATGAGCATTGAAGTGTATAGCAATGCTGTATTGGTATTATTTGAAGCAGGAGAGGATGTGGTGGAGCATCCAATTATTTATCAATCTCTAGAATTGTTTTGGTTTATTTTGATGCTTACTTTGAAGCTTAATATAAAAAAGACTGTTTGATTCAATTGGTTGTTTATCCAGGTTTTTCAAATGTCTCTGTTTTGCATTGCATATTGTATTTTCGTCCTTGACCAGTCTATCTCTTTGTAACATAGCCGCATTTGTTTGATTGCTTATTTCTTTAGCAATGGTGTTGGTTTAGCTTTAATAATTTTTGTTCTTACCGGTGCCAGCTCATGTAGTATGTTGAGAAATATTGTGTTAAGTATGGGAAATGCATAAACTAGGGGCATGTTCCTTAAACTTTTCCATGTACAATTTGCTAGATTAGTAGTAACAGTGGCTTAGTTTCATGTGGGTATAAGTACCATGAGGTACAGCAGTGTTTTGATTATAGGGTTATGTTGTCTAATTGGAATAGCTGGAAGGTGGTCATTGACTGCATCAGACAGGCAACCATAGGTGAATATTTGCTTTGCTTTCATTTGACAGTATCTGTTGTCACTGATTGTGTCAGACAGGCAACTATAGGTGAATATTTGGTTTGCTTTGGTTTGGCAGTGAGTATCTGTTGTAATGGGAGGTAAGAGATTAGTCGGGTCACTTGAAATTGTATAGATTTATGGAGTTAACTTGTGTGTCTGAGGTAATTAGTTGCCAGTCTATGTTAAGGTCACCTAGCATGACTGTTACCTGGTGAATATTTACAGATACCCAGCAAATGATTTCTTTAGTTGTATGATGCTGTCATCAGATAGTATAAGTAGATCAGTATAATGCTGTAATACAGATGTTTTTATGGATCTTGATTTTAAGGAGTACAATTACAGTTTCTGTATTAATACAATTGGGGGGATCTGGAGTTCAGCATTACTTCATCTTAATTTTTTAACATGATCTCTGCTTCAACTGTCTTTTTGTTTATCCTGCACGTTCTATAAATATTGAAACCTAAGGGTGAGATTTCTTAACCAGGAAACTCTGTTTTTTAGCCAGGTTTTTACTGCAATAAGCAAGTCTGGTAAGTAAAGGGTAGGGCATGCATGAATTTCTGGTATCTTACTGCATATACTTCTGAGATTCATACTCATTAGAAGCAGACTGCTTCCAATTTAAAAAAAAACAGATGGTGCAGACAAGATGTGCTGTATTTTGAATAGTTTGATGTGCTACATGACTGTTGGTTGGGACAGAGGTTGGAATGATAATCTCCACTGGGGATTAGCTTCTGTGCGTAATGATTATTGGATCACAGTTATTTCTATCTGTGTTTATTTTAATTAGTAGTTTATATAATACAAGGTTCTGGGTCAGGTATCTCTAAAGAGGTCTATGCATTTTAGTTAAGAGTAGGTCAGGTGATATGTTGTTTAGGTAAGTTGAGGTGTTGTACATTAGCGTTATTAGCGATGGTTATGAAATTATTGTTTGCTTTCACAAACAGTCTGGCTCCATAACTTGCCCCCTTAACTCTGGTCTAGGGATTTTAGACTGTGATTAGCCTGAAATAAACAGTGGACACAGATATAAAATCAACAAGTCAAAAATGTATATTCTATACATGTACTGTCCCTCTGTGGCAAGCCATATTGATGAATATTTAGCTGTAATAATGTTGTTTTCCATTTATACACAGACTGCTTTCTGAAGTTCCAAACTGAACCACTCCCCATTTTGAATCCTTTCCACTCTTGTATGGCTGACTGTGATCAAACTGAAAGAAACACTGGTTGTAGTAAGGTGCTGCAACTTACTTGTCTTTCACATACACAGTCCACTACTCCCTGTCAAGCCATAACAATAATAACAATGTAATTGCCTCTTGCTTTCTCACACAGCCTGCCTTTCCATATGTGAAAGAAAGGCACTGTTGGTATACATCTCTGATGTGTTACTGTGAGGAAAATGAAAGAAATAATGACCACAGTAATATATTCCATCATATTACTTTCAGACCAACATACTGTCTTTCATCAAAAAGCCAGATCAGTGATTAGCAGTTATGACATAATTGCCCATTCCTTTGTCAAATTTCCTGCAACTTTACCACACTATGAATGATATCCACATTTTGTGTGCACTTCTGATATTCAACAGTGATGAAAGTGGAAGCAGTAATGTTTCTCATTGGTGTGACTCCCACATACGCACACACTCACTCACACACACACACACACACGCACACACACGCACACACACACACACACACACACACACACACACACACACACACACACACACACACACAAATACACAAACACACAAAAAAAAAACTCATTTCTGAGAAACCACATCAGTGATCTTTAAACAGTGATCTTGTAATGTCACTTGCCTTCATACACAGCCAGAGTACTATCCTAACCAAAAATATCAACACTATTTGTGCAACTCTGGTTTTTCAATAGTGATGGCATCAAAGGAAATAAAGGTCACAGTAAACTAGACACAGTCACAGAATCCTGCAAAGACACAAATATCTCCAAGAAGTCCTCACACAGACTAGTAACTTGTGCCACAGTCACAGTCTAAACCTCAGTGCCAAAAAATGCATAATAATATCTTTTGTTAAGACAACAACCCATGCATTGGTAATACAACCCTAATATTTGACTCTGAGATCAGGAACTTGGGAAAGCAGGTAGACAGTGAATTGGTCATTGACTAAATTGTGTGCACTATAGTAAGAAAATTGATCTATGTTGTACAACTTATAAACAAGAGTATGGCATCTAGGTCAAAATATGTCACTGTTCCATTGTACCTGGTCCTCATTAGACCAATCATTGAGGACAATACCCCCTTTAGTATGCACATGACCAGGCATATGCAACAACTGGAGCATCCACAGAGATTGTTCACAAAAAGAATACATAGTGTAGACAACATGTCCTATGAGACCTTCTTAAAGTGTTATCCTTGTACCTGGTGTCCTGCAGACTGCTGAGACATGATCTGTACCTGGCCTTTATCACACCCTCTGATCCAGCCCTTATGGCCTTCTGTACATCCACAAAAGAAACAGTATCAGAAACACCCAATCTAGGGACCAAAACCTCATCTGCATATAAATAAGACATGTTGGAAGGATGGGGTATGTCTCAGAGACTACCCCTTTTCAGGAACAGGCTTCCCATCCATGTGAGGCAGAGTACCTCCCTGCACTTATTCAAGTGCAAATTGGATAAGTGGATGGGAAATTGTAAATGTATCCCTGATCTGCGTCCTCCATCCCTATTAGAAAGGGGAAGCTTGTAAATGCTCAACACTGATACCCCTTATAAAAGGAGTGGTATCTATCCATAACTCCCCTTTGTCACCACTTTTGCACACATGGGATCAGGGTGCCACCTTGACAGTGACAATCATCTAGAGCCAGTGTTCAAACCACTTGGTGGCTAGCCCTGCTATGGTTGTTCTTCCATAGGACACATGCACAGTCACACCTATGAGCAATTTAGAGTGACCAATTCACCTACTGCAAGTCTTTTGAATATGAGAGGAAACCAGAGTATCCAGACAAAACTGATTTGAACACAGGGAGGGCAGTTAAACTCTGTGAGGCAGGTGTTCCAGTTCAAAAATAAACCAGAGACCCTCTTGCTGTTAGACAACAATGCCACTGTGCCACTGTACTACTGTGCTACACCATGAGTGTTATCAAACCCTGTCCAATACGTTTGGGAAGCATAACCAGGCCAGCAGAATAACCACCAATGAACCAATGTTTATTATATATAACCATAAAAGGATCACCAATGAACCAATGTTTATTATATCTAACCATAAAAGGATCACCAATGAACCAATGTTTATTATATCTAACCATAAAAGGATCACCAATGAACCAATGCTTATTATATCTAACCATAAAAGAATCACCAATGAACCAATGCTTATTATATCTAACCATAAAAGGATCACCAATGAACCAATGTTTATTATATCTAACCATAAAAGGATCACCAATGAACCAATGCTTATTATATCTAACCATAAAAGGATCACCAATGAACCAATGTTTATTATATCTAACTATAAAAGGATCACCAATGAACCAATGCTTATTATATCTAACCATAAAAGGATCACCAATGAACCAATATTTATTATATCTAACCATAAAAGAATCACCAATGAACCAATGCTTATTATATCTAACCATAAAAGTTTTGCACTTTATTTTACATTTTTCCATACATTGGGTTTTGGTCAGTGGCTTCCTTTCCTTTGCCTCACTGACCTTTTCAATCTCCTCCTAAGCATAGCTCTTAACTGCCAAAAGTTTTGCAAAATGTCCAGATTTTGGCCTCATATTTTGGCCTGTCCCTTACAAAAACTGAGTTTGTTTAGCAAATCACTGAACATTGTAGTCACTAAATAATGACATACATTTGGATTTCAAAATTCATATCCTATACAAATATATGCTGAAACAAATCTATTATTCAAGCAATTTTCTAAGTTTATGACATCAATATTTAAACTATGTCCCTATTTTAGGTCTTTGTCCACCCATTATTTTAAGCTTTGTCCAGGTTTCTTGTGTTAAGAGGTTAAGAGGTATGCTCCTATAGAAAGAACTATGCACCTCCAATCATAGTGAGAATCCTACAGCCCATTCCTTTTTAGACTGAAAGCACTTACTCCATTTGTTTCTCAGAGATGTGAGAGTAAGACTATAGAGAGTGGACCAGTTCCTCAAATGGCAAACTATCTCTTCATAACCCCTGGTGTGCTATCCCTCATGGCAGCTTCCCTAAGTTCCAGAATTGCTGCATTCCCTGGGACACATGCACATACCCCATGGATGTAACAACCAGCACTTCCTTTGCATGTCACCTTAGTAGCAAACCAGCGATGCCTTCCCCAAGACGGATGAGCTGGAATCAGCCTTTCCCTCATATCCTCCAGGTCTAACCCCTGCAATACCCATGCTGTTAGTTAAACATTGGCCATATGGGTCATAGTCAGGTCTACTTCCTTCTCTGCCAAGAGGCTGGGCTCTGCAGTCTTCACATATTTGGCAATTTCATCATTTTCTTTTAAAAAAATGTTAACATAACAGAGCAGTATCAAGTTATTATGTGCTTTGAAGTTTCCACTTCTCATTTCTTTCAAGAATTATCTTGCTATTCTTAAGACTTGGCAGTAAAACATCCAGTTCTCAGGAATCAATACAGAACCAGAGTCAAAGCTTAGGAGAGTGAAAATATGGAACCAGCACGGGCCTCATCATTTAATAATAGAGGTAGGGATCTGCAATGAGATGTACAGCGCTAAAGATTTAGTCATATTACTACTGAGAACATTCCTTTTAACTAGGTACACCTAGATACTATGCCATACTCTGTTTTCTACTTTCAAAATAAGAATTATTTCCCACACAATCTGATTATTTTACCCAATAAAAGTATGCAGGTTTATCTGAGTGAATTTGATTAACATGGGTGTTATCAGGCATGCAAAGTATAAGCAAATTGTATATTTTGCTATTGCATAGTGTGCTGCACCTGCAAATCAGTTGCTCACAGGTGTCCTAACAAAGAACTTACAATTTGTCTCCTCTCCATCATGCAATATAGTACAAATAAAAATGTTACCTTTCACATCTAAAGCAAAAAAAAAAAAAAGAAACAAACAAAAAAAATTACTGTTTGGTACCAAACAGGAGCTCCACTAAGCTCATTATCAGCTAAAAAATATATGCTCATGACAACACTGTCCTAGAAAACAATCGCACTTTCAAATATTTGGATCTATAGCTCAATCAGCTTCACACACAAACTCAAAAAAACAGGAAACAATTTAAATCACTGTTATTCTGGACCAACAAACTATCCCCATTTCTATTGAAAGCACCCAAAATCACCCATTGCAAAAGGAATCCTCCTTTATCTACTGGAGTACAGCCTCTACCTGGTAATCATGAATTCAAAACCAAATGCCAAACATAAAATGAAACACAAATAAAATCCACAGGTTCTTCACTTCCTCCCCTAAGCAAGAACACATTACAAAACTTTAGCAAAAACAAAATGCATCCCAGTCAAGCAACAAGCTGACCTCCTTTTAGGTTTTCAGCTTTTCTACTTTGTATAACTCCAAATACTCTCCCACCTAGCAGCTGAATTAATACAACCCCCATACTACAACCTCAGGAAACATGACTATTCAGTTCCCTTACTACTAACCTCAAAAAGCAATCTTCTCTGCACGGATCACTGCTTCTCAATTATTGGTCCAAATCTCTGGAAATCTATGTCCTCCTATTTAAAAAAAATATATCCAGTTATCAAGGTACAACTGCAAATTCATCTTCTGTAATGTATTAAATTGCCAGTGTTATTCCCCTAGCTACCTTACCTAAACAAACAGATTGTCTCTTTGTTAAATACGTTTCTTACTCTCTGTATGCCTGTAACTACATAGTGCACTTACTCTAACATTTGACTCACTTGTACATGTAGTATATAACTTCCCCATATTGCATACATTGATTTCAAATTCAGTCAGCTGTATTATGTAAATAATTTCTCATAATGGGTACTTAAACTTACTTTGCTGTTACATTATTCTAACTTTGTTGTGTACACTGTGTTGCATTGGAACTCTGTACTCTATACTTTAGTTTTATTGCTCTATTTTCACCTGGCTGAAATTAAAAGTGCTCGTTTGTGATCAGTGCTCTACCCTGTTAACAAATTCAAAACAAAATAAATAAAACATCTGTGTGACTGCAAACATGAAGAAGAGTTGATAGCTGCAATATGTGTCTTTTTCACTTTCACATTATTTTCTCATTTTGTCAGGTCATATAAGGAGACCGGGAAGAATGAATGTTTTAAATTGATTCTGAATTTAAAAAGGTAGGAGCTCATTGGATCTAAAGTGGTTCAACAGAAATATAACCATTTTACTCTTTCCAGTAGTGTTGGAAAGGATTGTGTGCCAAAACACTGCTGACCTCAGGATTTAGAAATGAGGTATTTGCACATAGTGTTGATGTTTTCGTTATGAACACCATCCGCACTGCTCCTTTACCACTCTCTTTTTACTCAAAGTCTGGCAGAATGACATATACTGAGACGCTGTTCAGTGTTTGCATACAGTTCTATATACTCACTTGTATATATGTATATATCCATATATATATCTTTAGCAATTTTCTACAATATATTTGAGAATTAACAAAGCATGCACAAATATACAAGTTCTGTCATATATGTTATTGATAATATTTTATTGCATGTTGTTTTTACATTGTTATTAGACATAGTGTGATGTATACTTGTGATTGTGTAAATGTTCTGAAGAAGTACTGATGGCACCTCTATGCAGAGATTCCGTCTTCCTAGCAAAATTGCCTACTTTTTGTGCACAAAAATCACTTCTCCTACTCTACGACTTTTCTTGACCACCACTTTATCTGTCTCTTCAGAGCTTGTACTCAGAGCTGTTTCCTTAAAAAGACTGCTCAATAACTGCAATACTGCAAAATTCCAGAACAGCGGAGCAACATGAAAGGATTCCATGAACTCATTTAAGTCTATAGCACCTTTTTTGTATAAGTCCAGTTTACACACATAACTCCTTAGCATATCCACACCTTTTTGGGTCTGGCTTCTTTATCTTTGTGATTTATCAAGTAATAATAAGCAGGATTACAAAGTGTCAAAATGACACAAAAAGATTGTTAATCTAGGATGTCTGGTAGAAGAAAAATGAATCACTGTTTGTCACTTAGTATTCATATTTTCATACCTGTGACCCCTACATGATATTGGGGGGCATGCGATGATATACCATGGTGGGGTACAGCATAATTCGTTTTCAGTGTCCTTTTATATCACTCTATAACTTAGGTATTTCTAATTTTTTTGTCGGAAATTATGGAAGTAAATATTTTTTATTTTCATATGTACTTAATACTTAAAAAACGAAGTGACTTACAAACTGTCGCATAACAGGTAAAACCTTACATGTTGAAGAAGAAACTATCTTTGAAATTTGTGCTGTTAAGTTTCACATCTCGAGCAATATCTGTTATTTGTTTTGATAATTATGCAATTAAGCATTTGTTTCATATATCTGTAAATATGTCAATAAACATGCACTCACAGAGGAATTTCTTGTTGTCATATGAAAGCTTAAGTCTGTTAACAAAACTATTACAACAAAGTATGTCTAAGTTGTACAGCTTCCATGATATGACAATTTGTTTGTAAAAGTATAGCAAAAATATAATTGCGGGTATGTGATTTATATTTTGGTATTTAAGGAAAGACAATAAATGCACAGAGTAGTGTTACTATAAAGAATACTTCTTACTGATAACACTATTTGTACAGTTTTAATACCATTTATTGTTAAAAAAATATTTACATTCTTTATCTTATGCTTTTTAAGCTTATTGTTCAGAAAATGCTCTGGAATGTAAGATGTGCACAGACTGCTAGTGGTGTGACATTACAGACCACAGAGGTGTTAATAAAATACCTACACATTATTCTTTACTTCCTATAGGTCCTCCATTAGAGATGCTTCTGTTTTACGTACTTCAACTTCTGCTGTGTAATTTCAGCAGGAACAGATGGCACCACATTCCTCAATTAGTTATCTGACAGTCCAACAATCTGCTACAATATTAAGATAATTTATTGAGCACGCTGGTCAAGTTTCACTGTTCACTGTAAATGATCCAAGTTCTGAATGTTACTGATCCAGTATGGATGAATGCTTTTTTCCAGATATCAGCTAAAACCTGTATATACACCAGGAAAAATGTTGACTGAGTAGTATCAATACTGTCTTTTGGGAAGGTAGTTCTTCAAGGTGCAGGTAGTTGCTGACAGTTGTTTCCTTATTTTAAGCAGATATTTGGGTCTATATTAGAAGACCGATTGGTTAGGTGATCGAACACCTAAACATCGATCTTCTAATATTGAACTGCACAATGTCGAATGTTCCAGGGAAACACGTCCCTCAGCTACAACACAAAAAAATGACTTTACATCTAAATTAAGTGGGGGGCTTCACCCTCCACACCCCCTGACATGGGGGGGCTGTGCCCCCCCACATCCCCTAACTAAATATACCAACTCTGAGATTGCGCAACAGTAGGGAAATAACAAACTCCGGCTAATGGCCAAGGGAATTCTTTCCCTGCATTAAATCGGCCATTTGCCATTTTCTTGCTTTCGATATTAGATCGCTGTTTAGGTGTTTGATCACCTAAACATTCGGTCTTCTAATATAGACCCCAGATATTTTACAGACTGATTCTAATGCACTTTGACAGAAAGGATATTTGTCCTTTTCAACTTCAATAAACACACAACACCGAATGACATTTCACAACCTTTATTAAACTTCCATAAACATGATTGTTAACCAATAGTTATAAATTTCAACCAAAAACATGACACAGGTGATAATAACCTTTTTGCATCTAATATAATTATCCTGTGGGTATTGTAATATATGTAATGTTATTTAAAACTTGCTAAGATGTTATTGTATTGTATATGTGATGGCCTTTTGAGATGTGGTGGGGTTTTTAATTAGATGTACAATGTAATAGCATTTTTAAAAATGTAAACCAATGAATGTTATGTTGACCACTATAAATGAGGGAGTTCTTTTAAATGCATTTATTCTGAAGAAGTTTCATGGAATGAAACGAAAGCGCTAAATCTGTAAAGTTTGGAATAAACCTGTGTTTCTATATACTGGCTTGTGGAAGTGACATTTTTCATGAATTGTTTGTGGTGAGGACGGGCCTTTATTGACCGTGTAGTTGCCTACTGCTGTTTGGTTCTTAGTTGTGGAAGGGTATTCAGCTGATTCATCCTTCTGTGGTGGTTTTGTTAATTCTTTTGGGTGAGTATGGCAGCGTGCAATGGCCGAGGGAGTCCTATGCCTTTATCTGGGCAAAACAGCCTTTTGAGTGAATTATCTACGATTGTTCAACTGTATTCTACTGTCAAATCTAGAAATATGGACTTGGAACACCTTCAGGAATGCATGGATCATGCGATCCCAAATAAAACCAAGACCCAATCCTCCAAAGGCAGACGTCCTGTCTGGTGGACCCCAGCCATAAACAAACTATACAATAGAAGGAGGAAGCTACTAAATGATAGAGCAAAATCCCAAAAAGGGAAGGCATCACTGATCAGTATTAGCAAAAAACTACGGGCACAGATAAAATTGTCTAAAGCCAGCTTCGAGAGAAAAATTGCAAAGGACACTAAGGATAATCACAAGGCTTTCTTTAGTTATGTTAGGAAACTGGGTGGTAATTCCCAGATATGCTCAGAATTAGTCCAAAGTGACAAAAAATACACCGAACCCACAGACATTGCCAACATCCTAGCTGACAGGTTCAACGCAAACTCCCCACCCCCTCCCCACCAAAAGGGCAAATATCTATCCCAGCAGAGTGCTGCCCCCCTGACATCTCAGATGCTCAGGTAAGAGCCGCCCTCTCCAAAGCAAAAAACACAGCATCAATGGGACCAGACGGTGTCCCGGGCTGCGTCCTACATGAACTCCAAGAAGATCTAAACCCAAACATAAAACTACTGTTCAATCTCAGCCTTACTGCAGGATATGTGCCCAAAGAGTGGCGTACAGCAACAGTGGTCCCTCTCCATAAAGGTGGTGCCTCAACGGATCCTGGAAACTATCGCCCCATAAGCCTGACTAGCTTGGTCTGCAAAGCTATGGAAAGGATCATCATGGACCTCATAAATAAAGATATCGGGGACCTACAAACACTGGATCCTACCCAGTTCGGCTTTGTTAAGGGCAGATCCTGCCTCTTAAACCTGGTTGATTTCTTTGAAACAGTCACCAAGTCCATTGACAAGGGGAAGGTGGTCCACACAGCCTACCTGGACCTCGCAAAAGCCTTGGATACAATACCCCACTCGGGCATTATAGATAAGCTCACCAGCTTAAATATAAACCCCTATGTCACTAGATGGATTGCAAATTGGCTCAAGGACAGAACCCACATGGTTAGAATTGCTGGAGCCATGTCAGACTCCAAACCAGTTACAAGTGGTGTCCCACAAGGCTCAGTCCTGGGACCTCTCTTGTTCGGTATATATTTCTCGGAGGTACAGGCCAACACGGAAGGACTATGGCTGACCAAGTTCGCAGATGACTGCAAACTGGGTGCCATAATCGACTCTCCAGCCGACACAAGCATCCTCCAAAAGGGCCTCATAGAAACAGACAACTGGTGCCAGAGCCATGGCCTCAAGCTAAATGCCAAAAAGTGTATAGTCATCCCCTTTGGCAAAAACAAAGTGCCCACAAATTACCACATAGGTGGTAATCCATTAAGTACAGAAGAAGTAATTAGGGACCTGGGGACCCAAGTTGATAGCAATCTCTCATTTGACAACCACGTGGCCAAAGTGGTTAGAAAAACATTTTATATAGCCCACCTAATCATGAAGGGATTCACATCTAGATCAGGGGACGTCATTGTGCCTCTTTACTCATCCCTCATCAGGCCCATAATTGAGTACAATGCCCCTTTTGGGATGTACCTTACCAGACACCTGCAGCAACTGGAAAGACCCCAAAAGTACCTCACCAAGAGGATCAAAGGGCTCAAACAGATGCCATATGCTGCCCGGTTAAAGAAACTCCAGCTCTACTCAGTGACATACCGCCTGTTCAGAGGTGATCTGTGCCTGACGTATAAAGCCATGTCCAACCCGGAATTAATGGACATGCTGCACCTCAGAAAATCCAAATCCCATCGAGCTATGCGCTCAAGAGACTTGAACCTCAGCACTGAAATAAATAGGACATGCTGGAGGGACAGATTCATAACCCAGAGGCTCCCTTCACTCTGGAATAAAATCCCAGTCCAGGTTAGGCAGAGTCCCTCATTGACTCTCTTCAAGAGGAATCTTGATGAGTGGATTGGAGATCGTAGGTTTACCCCGGGTATCACTTCTGTGTCACTGTTAGACAGAGGCACAGTATACTAACCTCGAAAAAGGGCATAGCAAAATAAATTTAAAATGGGTGGTGAAAGCCAAACACGTTCTGGCTAGGCTTATAAATGCCCTAGGGCAGATAGCCTAGTATGAACCTATGAACCTATGAACCTATGGAGACATCTATTCCGTGTTTTCAGCTGAGACAAAACACGGTGACATCATTTCCGGTTGTAGGAGACCAAGCGGTGAGTGGATCTAAGTTGTCTTTTTCTCACTCTAGTGTGAGCAATTCTAATAGACTGGGACAGAGAAACGATGGTGTTTTGGACATTTCTAGTCATTTTTCAGCATATTCGGATCTTAATTTCAACGACTCGGTTAAGCGTATGGCTTTCATGAAGAACAATAAACCAAATTTGGACACTAATAGGTCATACCAAGGTATGGTCTATAGACTTAAAGATGTTTTGATTAAATATAAAAGTTGTATGTTTGATAACTGTTTTTTAAGGGAATGTATTGCCTCTAAGCGTGTATCTAGAGGGCTTAGGCTTGGCAAATTCCCAAATAATGTGATTTATGGTTCTGAAATGTTTGACAAAATTGTTGATATTTTAAATAACTGTGGTCTAGAGATTATGTGAGTTATTATTACTGAGAATGAGAAATTAATGACTAATATGATGAATGAAATAAGTGAATTGAATCAGAAAATACAGGAGGATTTGTTATTTGCTAGTAAGAAACACAAAGAGAAATATTTTTGTGTATTGCATGATGTGGATAAAGATATGGCAAAGAATTATGAGAGGAAGCAGAATAAATTAAAGAGAGATACAAAAGAATATCAGGATGGGTATGCATATTGTATGCTTTTGCCGAAAAATAAAAGAAAAATGAATGTTCAGAATAACAATGTAGGGAATGAGTTTGACTATAATAGGAATAATAATTATGTAGTTCCCTTTTAGAGAAACCACCCCCAGGAGATCCCTGAGAATTCAGAATATGGGGGTACAACCATGATATGCTCAAGTTACCCAGAGATGGGGAACCAACAACAGTTACAACAGATTCCACAGGGGACAGGGGAATATGAGATAGTGGATGGTATGAATGATATGATGGTTGAAACAGGGATGGTGGATACTGATTTTAATGGTACAGTGAACTCAAATATACATGATATTGTGAAGGAAGGGTATATTTATACCCATAATGGTTTTCATATTTTCAATTACACTGACATTTCTCTACAGAAAATACTCTTTGAACTTTTTGGAAAAGGATTTAATTTTGTACCAGCTAGAAAAGAAAAATATAGTGAGACGCTGTTTCTAAGGAATTTGAATTTAAAGGAAATGTTCTCAGAAGGAAGTACAGGAACCCAAAGAGGTAGATTACATAAAAAAAGTATTATTACTCCACCCTTACACCCTATACTTAGTAACTTTGGTGCATTAGTGGAAAGTGATGTTAAAAAACTGCTGTGTGCCAAAAGGTGGTATGAAGGAAATTTAACAAAGGAAGAGCAAGTTATTTTACAAACCTTGGTTTCTAATTCTGAAATTAGAATTATGAAACCAGATAAATGGGGTGGGGTGGTTCTGGTGGAGCAGATTAACTGCAGTGTAAAATGACGGAACTATTAAATACAGATGGGAGATATTCACAGGTATCTCAGGGTGAAATAGATGTGGCCTATAGACATATAGATTGGATATTGGAAGATAATTTTATGCAAGGGACATTTGAAATCGATTTGTATCACTTCTTTAAGGTTAAAAAAACAATAATACCAGGTATTTTTGAAATACCTAAAACGCATAAAGGTGCAAATGACCCACCCCTTAGACCTATTGTTTTGTCGGGTGGATCAAAGATGCAACCTTTAGGGGGTTTTGTGGATGAAAAATTGAAACCTTTCTATGCCTTATATGACCACATATTGATTGATTCATGGGATCCTTTACGTAAAGTTAGCTGTATTGAATTTGATAAATTCTCCTTTTTGACCATTGATGTCAGAGATTTATTTTTGGTTATTTCCCAGGATCTAGGCTTGAGATGGTTTGAAGAAATACTCATTGAGATGGTGTTTCTGACAGCTATGGATCTGAGGATAGTTATTGAGAACATGGAAATTATACTTAAGAATAACTTTTTGTATTTCCAGGGGGAATACTGTGTATGCCAATATAATTATGTTATATTGGGAGAAATGTTTTGTATTTACCTCTAATATTTGGCAGTATATTAAGGGATACTTCCACTTTCTGTATGATATATTAATATTATGGAAAGGGTACACTGCCACGGCTTGGATTCCCTCACAAACTTCTTTATTGAAACAATTCCACAAAAATTAAAAGATTGAGCGCTTTCTTCCCTATGCCCAGGGATTTCATCAGAATCTGCGTCTATTATCATTTTCCCCCTTTATATACTCTATAACAATGATGACATCACTAATTATCCCATTATTCACTGATAAAAAATGTATTTAAAGTGCACCATACTTCAGTTTAAAACCTTCTGTTATAAAAATCTTAAAACATTTTATAAAAATACATGACAATTCCCTAAAAACACCTTTTATTGACATACTATTTTCCATTCCAATTTCTACCCATTAAACTACTTCCATTTAAATTTTTATTTCATGCACTCCATTTTTTTACACAATATAGGCTTAATTGATATTATTTCATTTAACCCTGGGGTTTGGCTTGCTTGTAACTTAATTTGCCATCTTGTTTCTCTTTCTTCTATATGGCTTCTGTAATCCCCACCCCTAGGGTTTTGTGACATTTTTTCTAAAATGCCAAAACTAAACTCTTTACAAATCAGGCAGATTGTGGAATGCCTATATAGGGCATTGTTAACATTCTTGGTAGATATTTGGTATGTGTGTTCATATATTCTGTCCCTCAATCGTCTTTCAGTTTTACCTACATAAAAGCTGGGACAGGATTTACACATAGCCAAATAAACTACTCCTGTGGTCTGACAGATTCCCCTCTCTAATCTAACTATAATTCTTAATGAGTTGTTAATGGTAATGTTCTCTTCTGTACAAATATACTTACATTGAGAACAATTTCCATATTTTGTAGTACCATACCTTCCCCTATTCTTTGTGACCATTTCAAATGTATTTTTTAAATTAGGGCCTATCTTGTAGACACAATTTGGTTTTGAACCCCCTTTAGCCCATAACTTCGGGTTATTTCTGAGAATAGCCCAATTTTTATTAACTATTTTTCCACCTCAAATGCTTTACTCCCATATGGGATAACCATAGCCTTTTCAAAACTATTATTTTCTTCCTCTGTTTTGTTTTTACTTTCTTCTATAGCACTTGAATTCCCTAATAGGGGCTTATATTTCCCCCCATTCACTTCTTACATATCCAGCATATTCATCTATAATTTTTGTTGGGTACCCTCTCTCTTGAAATAATTTTGCTACTATCAATAATTCATCCTCTATGTCGTCTTCCTTGGAGGTCATTCTTGCTATTCTTATTAGTTGTCCTTTAATAATACTATTTTTTGTCTTACTGGGTGGTCACTTGAATATTGTAGGTAGGAATTACTAAAGGGTGGTTTCCTATATACCTTAGATTTAAAACAATTGTTGTCTTTCTCAATGTGTGTATCTAAGTAATTTATCTCATTCTTATTATATTATATATATTGTTTTAAATCTAAGGTATATAGGAAACCATCCTTTAGTAATTCCTACCTACAATATTCAAGTGACCACCCAGTAAGACAAAAAAAATAGTCATCATGAGAGTACCTTGCCTTAGCAAGTTTACACCAAAATGTTATCAAAACCTTAGAGCCATTAACCTAGTAACTACTCCCGGTCCTGAAACTGTTGCCGCTCTTCCCACCAGTAAGAACCCCAAACTACCCCTAAGCAAATATCAAACCCTGCTATAACTAACTTGCCCTCAGCATCCTCCCTTGGCCTTACCCTACCCACCTTGAAATCCCTTAATGAATACAAAATAAACACTTGTTAACGTACCATCTACCAGACATCAACCCAGCCTCCCCAGCATAATACCTTACCTCCTAGTAACTACCCCCGAAATAAGACAGAGGCGCAGGTAACTAAGCCACTTGGGAGACGCAAGCCGAAACAGTTTGGCTAGGCTTAATTATGCCCTAGGGACAATAGCCTAGTACCTACCTATGAACCTATGAACCTATAGATAAACTGACTTTTAAGAGCCCTAGCACCAGTAACCTAGTGACTTCCTATGCCTTTAATTATTACGCATCCACTCCACCTGTGGAAAACACCCAAACCCCCATAACAGATCTACAACTCTGCCAGCCCCCAACATACTCCTGTACTTAATAAAACCAACATATAACAAAAATCCACAGAATGAACGTTCAACCAGAGCAATAAATAAAAATCAGTAATCCAAAAAATAACTGGAAGAATGAACAAGCCAGCATCCACGACTCACTGTAAATATATAAACGATTTACAGTGAGTCGTGGATGCTGCCTTGTTCGTTCTTCCAGTTATTTTTTGGAATACTCCTGCACATGTTGATACACTACCTAAACCGAACCATGTTAGACATATCTTGCTAAACAGCAAATAAAATAAAATTCCCTGTGACCCCATTGTACACAGCTCCAACAACCAGAACATCCAGCCCCTCAACATCAACTACCTTTAACTACTTCATGCAGGAAACTGACTGTCTACATTACACCCCCAATCAAGCACATTTATGCACCGTTACATCAATGACAGCAACCACTGGTACCTGCACATGTCACACCCCTAGTCCTATCTTACCTTGACCCAAACATACATCCTTACATAAACCCCTATACACCACACCAGTAGCAAAATCCAGAATCCCATTATACACTAGTCCAACCATCAAAATTCACATAAAGCATCCATTACCTTTCAAAGGCATTTAATCAGGGAGCTGACCACTGGTCACTCAGCACATGCCCATCTCTGACCTGCCTGTGCACACCCAAGCAGCAGTGGCATCCACTGAAATGGTTCCAACACCTCCGACTCTCCTTCCCTCCAATCATCAATCATGCCCACTTGATTATGTACCTCCGCAATTTCGTCAATAACTGTTGCTCACTTGTGCTCCCCAAGTGTAACCTCCTCGATCGCCACTGCTTCAATCATCTGCGAATTCACTGTGTATCACCACAATTCGTACTCAGCACACCACCATCCACAAAGAAAAGGACAAATTTAAACCCTCTAATATGTAAAGAGGAGGCTCCCACCTATTCCCCACAGCATTCCAAGACTGCATCTGCAAGAAAGAAAAAGACATGTAAATCATCCAAAATACTTTTTTTTTTTTTGACAAAATAAACGTCATAAACAAAAGTGAAACAAAGGACCAAAACAGGGACAACCTTAAGACCCTGCCTCTACAAACCTAGAAATCCGATAAAACAAGAGGCTTCCCACTAACATGAAACCCACAAAGGGCATGCAGTCCGAAACTCAATTGTCTATTATTTCCTAACTTCCATCTGTAATGATTTGCCCCCAATTGCCCATCACAACTTCATGAAAACCGACCAAAATGAGGCAAAATCTGGGCATTTTGTAAAATCTATACAGCTGAGAAGAATAATTTCCTCCTCCATGGCCTTTAACACCAGGCACGCCATGTCTCACTGAAGTCTCTAAAACCATTTCCTGGAATGCGAGCATCCCCAATGTGATAACTGATCATCCTACTACCCAAACCTCAAGACAAATATGCTCCCTGCTCCCTGTTCTATAAAGCCACCAGAATAACAGATCTTGCAGCAGTCTAACTTTGTGAAAGAACAGGAAGTCCAAAAACTGCAAACGTCAGATCTACCTTTTATCTATTTTTTTATTTTTAAAGAAAAATTGCACAGGGTTGTGAATGCCATTTTTTGACAATGACTAGAACACTTTCGATCTGTGTTAGTAAGTACTGTGTGCAAGCCAGTATCTTTGGGAGGTACTGCAGACAATGCTAAATAGTCAGTGCTACTCTGAAGTAAGTGGCAGGATTCACGAAGGCTTGCATGGAGTCTAAGAGTAGTGTAAGACTCCATGCAGCCTTCGCGATCCAGGAAAAGCCCAAAGTCCGTGTAAGAGACAAGCTAAAACGTCTCTTACATGGAGTGGGCGTGGATAAGCTAATCACCTCACTTGCAGCTGAATAGCATGCAAATGAGGATGATTAGCGATCCAAGAAGCCCAGAACAGCCCGTGTAAGAGCCATTTTAGCTACAGAAATGTACTCAGTTCACAACTGAGTATGTTTCTGCAAAAACCGCAATGGAGCCATGTCAGCTCCAAATAAAGGGTGCATATGTGTCAGGCAGCATGCCAATGGCCAAATATGTGGCCATTGGCAAGGTAACCTGATGCAAAAGTAATAAAAATATATATATTTTTTTTCGGTGATCGCTGATGTTTAAACCCAGCGCAGCTCCGCGCAAACGGGCTGCGCTGTATAAAACATAAAAACAAAGGTTATAAACCCACAAATGTGGGTTTTATGCAATACATGGAATGTCAATGCAGGGACCATCAGACCAAAACCAACATGGCCACCGTGTAGTGGTTGCTAAGGGGGGAAGCTGAGTCTAAGAGATGTAACTAAGCATTAGTAGGCAATCTGATGCAAATGAGTGTTAGGATACTGAATTCCACTGTCACATAGCAAATGAGCACAGTCTGAGTAGTGTAAGAGTTACAGAAGGGGGAGGAATAGAGTAGGAGATAGGTGACATCACAGGGGGGAATGGTAGAAAGAAATGCAGTTCATTGGAGGTCAGAGTTACATGACAGATGTCAGACAGATATCATGGAAAGAGGTGTGCCACTAGATAAGCATGAGAAAGTCAAGAAATGGAAGGTGTACACTGTTGTCTACACCAAAGTTTCTTTCTGGGCATGCATGCGCACGTGTGCGCGCCATGAAGCGCGAGTAAGACAGTGTGCACGCGTGTAAGGCAGACTGAGCATGTGGGAGCGTGTTTGGAGATGTTTAACACTGTTTGCGCGGGTGTGCATGCGTTTTAATCCAAATAAGCAGATTCTGAACCATGTAAGCATGTGTGCGCTTGTGTAAGCCACTGTGAGCGTGTTTCTGCTGGTTTGCACACGGCTCCTCCCTGAGGAAACAGAGAGGAAAAAGGAAGCAACAGATTTAGTAGTAAGCTAGCAGGGAATACTGCTGGAGCTAGCAGGTGAAAACAATTAGAAGCAGGCAATTACACAGGCAGAATAGTAGCCCAGCCCAGCACTTAAAACTCTGCAAACAGCAGTGCAGGATGTTTCTCTCAAGAGACACTGCAAGACAGGAGTAAGTTATTAGAAGTGAAAACTGAAAAAGCTGAACTCAGAGCAGAAATGTTAGGGGCTGCCATAGCTGTCATAATGAGACATAGGCGACTTGCTGAGGGTGGTGACAATGCAGATGGTGCCAGACAACCCACAGTGAGGAGACGGAGAAGAGTGTACAGGCTCAGGGTCACCTACCACGGGTTACATGAGCTGCAGAGAGTAGAGCGCTATAGAGTGGACAGAGACCTCCTGCAGCAAATAGTGGAGCTGTGCAGACCATGCCTCACACACAGAACCAACAGATGCGAACCCATCCCAGTGGAAACCAAGGTATGTGTTGGCCTAAGAATACTAGCAACAGGTACCTTCCAGAGACCAACTGGTGATATGATGGGGATATCACAGGCATCAGCCTCCAGGGTACTGCACCAGTTCCTGGATGCCATGTCAGCACATGTCGGTGATCATGTATATTTCCCCAATGCCCATGAGGTATTGGCCAGCAAAATGCGTCTCTTCCAGCAAATAGCGGAATACCCTGAGGTAGTGGGTGCAATAGACTGCACGCACATACGCATCAAAGCACCAGCCGGTGAGCGGGGTAGGGCATACATCAACCGCAAGGGCTTCCACTCCATCAACTGCCAGGTCATGTGTGATGCCCAGGGCATAATAATGAATGTGTGTGCTGGCTGTCCTGGGAGCTACCATGATTCCCACATCTGGCATTTGACGCAGCTGTACCAGACATTTGCCAATGGGGACATCCCGCACGGACACCTAGTGGGGGATGCAGGTTATGCACTGGAGCCGTGGCTGATGACACCCATCAGAAACGCAAACACACCTGAACAGGAACGCCATAATGAGGCACACGCACAAACACGTAATGTAATAGAGCGTGTGTTTGGGCTGCTCAAGTCACGGTTCCGGTGCCTGGACACATCTGGTGGAGCCTTGCAGTAAACACCAACTACATGTACCCAAATTGTCATGGTATGTGCTATGCTACATAATATGATCTTGCGAAAACAGCTGCAGCAGGACCAGCATAGGGCCGGGCCAAACAGCCCCCCACCATTGCCAAGGCCATCACAGGCAGAGCGTGACTTGGAGGAGGAACAACCTGAGCCTGCCCCAGTAGGCAGAAGGAGGCGTGCCCAGTATGCCCTGGCCTTGGCAAAGAGGCAACGCATAGCACATACACTGGCTCAGTAGGAAGCCTGGGAATGATACCCCATCTGACTCACTCAAATAATAACATGGATGCCTACAATGACATGACCTGCTCACAAACATGTACAGGGAAGTGTAATATGTGCATCCGACAGAGGCAGCCCTGCAGCACCACCTGAGGCATGAATGCCATGTGTTAAGTAATGTAACACCATGTACTATATGCACACCTGAGGACCCTGACTAACATCCTACCCTCATCAAACATCATGCCACAATATGACAATGAGATGATCAAGTGCAATAATTGACTGAAGTATCGCAGTTAGTCAAAGGGGATCCAATGTGTTCCAGTCTGGGATGACATGCTGAGCATGACATGATGCTCCACCTGCTAGGACTGGCGTGCACCTATCAGTGCAGGCCGTATGGATACTGGCAAAGGCTGTTGTTACCCACAGTGTGCCCTGAATAGGTAAGGCTCAAAACACAAACCTATCTCCATAGGTATCAGAAGGGATAAGAATAAGATAAGGGATAAATCAAAACAGCAAGATGCATGCAGTCTAAACTCACCCAGTATGGAGAATGTTGATATCTGTGCTGTAACAGAAAACTGAGTCAAGGCTCACAACAGCACCCTAACACTACCAGGTTACACCTCATACTGTGCTGTACAGCCTCAAAACATGGAACAAGCTACAAAAGGAAGGTGACTAGCAAGAATTGTCAAGGATAACCACACCCCCATGTTGGTACCACAACAAGAAGCAGCATGGACTAGCCATGGTCAAGTAACAGTGGCTAAAACTGCCCCCCAGTTTATAGCCTGCTACAGACTACTGTCCCAACACCAGGAACTGCACCTGGCCTATGCTGGAATACATGAATATATCAAGTCCTACAAACCACATTATATTGGGTGACTGAAAATACCCAGACATAGACTGGGAGCATTATACTAGCTCCAACAGTGTAGGACAAAAGTTCATAGAATCCATAAACCAAAAGGCCCAGGAACAACGTACCACTCCCACAGGAGGGGTAAGCATACTGGATGTGATAATCAACAACATGGGTACTGGATGGCAATACGAGAAGTGTATTGCTCACTGGTAAAACCAGACCATAGAGTAATCACACTGGATATACAAATCCTGACCACAGTCCCTGGCCAGAAAACCACAGTGGAAAACATGTGTAAAGCAATATTTGCACTCCTCCAAACTGATGTGGAATCCATTAAAGGTCCTGTGCAGGTGCAAAATATGGGCCACATCTCATTTCATGAACACTGCCAGGAATGCTTGGATTATGCAATCCTAAATTAAAACAAGACACAATGCCATACACGCAGGCATCTGGCATGGTGGACACCAGCCATAACCAAACCATGCAAGAGAATGAGGAAGCTACTACATGATAGAGCAAACATAAACAATGAAGTAATCACTGATCAGTAGTATGGCAATAAAATATGTCCACACATACAATCCACTAAGGCCAGCCACAACAAGTTGAATCTGTGAATCTTGAGGCAATGTTACACCTGCCCCAAGTACACAGACAACCCCCAACTCCACCCAAGAAATACAAATATATGTGAGAGATGCAACCATCTATCCAAACTGGAGGCTGAGCTCCCTCAACTCAGTACTCCCAAAACTAGTCAGGAGGAGAAGGTAACCACACACACCACAAACACAGTCCCACATAGACGTATTACAACTGCAAACCAAACACATAAACACAGAAAAACATTCCCGGAGGCACAAATTACAAACACAGCACACCAACAAAGGCCTCTAAAACAGACACCCAATCAAACAACCTCCAAACATAGCACATGCAACACATAGTACACAAAGCTGGTGTGCCAAACAGTCACAGGCCAGAAGGAGAAACAACATGCCTGATACAGTTGTAATAGGTGACTCCATAGTCAGACACACTGCTGTCCCGCACACCAGACTGAACAAGGGAAAGGGTACAGTAAGCTGCCTGTAGGCTGCCACAATATGCCACATAACAGAAGTATGCAGGTCACTCCAAAGCAAGTAGAAATATGATGCAGTCATACTCCATGCTGGTGTGAATGACCTGAGATGTACCTCCCTAGACTACATGAAAAGAGACATAGATGAGCTCTCTGATTATGTAGTCCAGGCCGGTATGACACTCACCGTTTGCAGCATCCTACCCTTACCAAGAATAATGCCACAGTACAAACACGGAATAATCAGTCATAGCAAGTGGCACACTTACTGGTGCCATTCCAAGGGGATCCAATGTCTGTCTGCTTGGGATGTCATGCTTGACAAGCCACGCAGCTGTTCTTTGGATGGCTTGCACCTGTTACCCCTGGGCGTCTGGATATTGGATAAGGCCTTTGCCACCTCCATAGAGCCTTTTGTAGGCAAGGCTGAAAAGACTAACCCACCACCCTAGAAAACATAAGTGGAAAGAAACATAAGGGTAATGCTGACCAATACCAGATGTGTAAACCCCAATATGCATGCTCCCAAGGCCATCCCCAGTATGGAGAACATCGATGTCTGTGCAGTGACAGAAACCTGCTGCAAGCCTCCTGACAGCACACCAGCACTACCAGGTTATACCACATATCATGTGTCATGGCCCCAAAACCTGGAACAAAACATAAAAGGAGGGTGAGTATCCATATTCAGCACAGAGACCCATACGTCCAGTAACTGACAATGCACAAGGCATTGGAGTCCACCCATGTGCAACTAACTGTAGGCAAGACTGCTGTACAGTCTGTAGCATGCTACAGACCACACTCTCACACACAGGAACCCCACCCAGCCGTCCTGAAGACACTGGACAGTATGAATGTCCCACCAAATACCAAACAAGGTACCACAAATTACCACATAGGTGGTAAACCATTATGTATGGAAGGAATAATCAGGGACCTAGGGACACAAGTGGACAGTAACCTGTTATGTGACACTCACATTGTCAATGTGGCTAGGAGGACTGTCTACATTTGACACCGTATCAGGAAAGGATTCACATCTACGTCAACAGAGGTCATTGTGCCCCTATACTGTTCTCTTATCACACCCATAATCTAGTACAATGCCTCATATGGGATGTACCTTACCTGACACCTGCAGCAGTTAGAAAGACCTCAAAGTTACCTCACCAAGAGGATAAAGGGTCTCAAATATATGTCATATGCTGCCTGGCTGTAGACACCCCACCTGAATGCAGTCACATACTGCCTACACAGAGGCATTGCATGCCTGTTGTAGAAGGCCATGCCCAACACAGGAGTAATGGACATGCTCCACCCCAGAAAACTCAAAGCCATCAGAGCTGTGAGAGTGAGAGATGTCAACCTCAACAAATAATGAAATAGGATGTGCTGGTGGGACAGATACATAATCCAGAGGCTCCCCACACCCTGGACCAGAATCCCACTCCATGTTAGGCAGAGCCCCTCACTGACACTCTTCAACAGGAATCTTGCCAAATGGATGGATGATTGTAGAGTTACACTGGGGGTCTTCACTGTGTCATGTCCAGACAGAGGCACAGCAAAGCAAATCATAAATGGCCATAATATTCACATAGCAAGGGGTGGCAAAAGCCACACACACTCTGGCTAGGCTAACAAATGCCCTAGGGTGGATAGCCAAGTATGAACCTATGAACGTATGAAGATACAAATTGTACAGGACACTAAGGATAATCCCAAGCCTTTCAGAACTGATGGTAGGAACCATGTTGGGAATTCACAGATATGCTCTGAATCACACAAATATCACAAACACACACACATATTGCCAACATACATCCTGACAGGTGCAGTGCAACCCCCCCCCCCCCAGAATGCAGAATATCTATCCCAGCAGACTGCTGGCTCCCTGACATTGCAGATGCTGAGGTAACAGCCAGCATCTACAAAGCAAAACACACAGCAGCAATGGTATGAGATGGTGTCCTGGGCTGAGTGCAACATGGACTCCAAGATGAATGGAATGCCAAATCACACTACTGCTCAATGTCAGCCTTACCACAGAATATGTACATAAAGAGCAGTGTACAACAACAGTGGTCCTTCTCAACAAAGGTGTTGCCTGAATGGATACTGAAAACTACTACCCCAGAATCCTGAGAAGCTCGGTCTGCACAGCTATGGAATGGATCAGCATGTACCACAGACATAAAGATATTGGGGACCTACTGACACTGGACCCTACCCAGTGTGGCTTTCTTAAGTGCAGATCCTGCCCCTAAACATGTTTGACTCAATTGAAACAGTCATTAAGGTCATTGATGAGGGCAATGTGGTCCACACAGCGTAGCTGGACCTTGCAAAGGCTTCTATACAATACCCTACGTGTTCATTATAGATAAGCTCACCAGCTTAAATATAAACCCCTATGTCAGTAGAGGGGTTGCAAACCAGACCAAGGACAGAACAGACATGGTCAGACATGCTGCAGCCATGTCAGACTACAAATCAGATATAACTGGCATCACACAAGGCTTGGTCCTGCGATCTCCCTCGTCTGGTATATATGTCCCATAGGTACAGGCAAACATGGAAGGACTGTGTCTGAACATGTTTGCAGAGGACTACAAACTGCTCACCATATATGATCCACCAGCTGACACAAGCATCCCACAAAAGGGCCACATAGAAACAGACAACTGGTGCCATAGCCATGTCAGCAAGCTAATTGCAGAAAAGTGTATAGTCAACCCCCATGGATATACAGTAAGTGCCCACCAATTACCATATAGGTGTTAACCCATTATGTAGTTAACATGTAATGAGAGACCTGGGGACACAAGGTGATAGATATCCTGCATTGGACAAACATGTGCTGTAGTGTTTACAGAAACATACCATATACCCATCTAATCATGAAGGTTGTCAGATCTAGATAAGGGGAGGTCATTGTGGCTCTGCAGTCATCCTTCATCAGCGGGACAATTGACTAGAATAGCCCCTGTGGGATGTACCTCAGCAGACACCTCCATCAACCGTAAAATCCCCAACAGTACCTCACCAGGAGTATCAAAGAGCTTGCACAGATGCCATGTGTTGCCTGTGTTGCTGGTATCAATAAACATGCTGCACCTTGTACAATCTGAATGGCAGTGAGCTATGCACATGAGAGACCTGAACCCCAGCACTGACTTACATAGGACAAGCTGTACTGCATGATCCATAACACAGAAGCCACCCCCACCCATGAGTGAACTCCCAGGACAGGCTACCCATAGAGTCACTTATCAATTTTCCTCAATAGGAATCTTGATGAGTGGATGGGAGATGGTAGCTTTATCCTGGGTATCACTGTCATGTCACAGGTAGACAGAGGCACAGTATACTAACCATGACATATGTCATGGCAAACACCACTTACAATGTGTGTTGAAGGACAAACACACTCTCCAACTAGCATTAGACATGGACTAGGGCACATCGCTAGTGTTTGCAAATGTACACCTATGTTGTGGAATACACTACCAATGTTGGACAAGCCTGGTTTAAGTAGTTCATATCTGAACGGAATGCAACATGGTCAGATGTACACAACTGGCCCCTAACCAGGCTGTTGTGCTCACTATCGAAATGTAAAGCAGTGATAGCACTAAAGCCCAGGATACTGTCCACCACAGTCAAAGTACTATCAGTACACTATACAGTACTACAGTGTTAGGTCAGTGTGAAAGGATGTTGACAACTGTATGCAAAGTATCCCATGCAAACACTGCAGGCACAGTATAATCCTGTTGTGTTCACACACAAAGCAGTAGTACAGTAACTACACAACATGACACACAACACACAACCATAAACGGGTGATATTTGTTGAAGTTCACACTCATCCACAAATGTGGTGGGCTGCAGAGTTCAACATATGGAATGCTCACAATGGGCATGCTCACACACTTTGATAAATGAGACATATGTCAGACAACATGCCATGGGAAGACTGAACTGGGCATGCTCACACACTTAGGCCAAATCTCAGTTTAGCAGTTGGACACACATATCTGGTATTTTTACATGTTATTCCAGGAACCAACCACATTACAGCAGTCTGCCCAGTGCACACAGTTAAATGACTACAGAGACATACGTGATATAGTGGATCCCTCCCATATGCAAACATCTTCCACAGATGCACAAGTTGTTCATACAAACAGGGAATGCTATGGCAATAAAGATGTGCAAACAGTCTATTAGCAACAAATAATGTGCATTTGACAATTAAACATATGGGTGTAGAGGTCAACACTAGGCTGTTTGCCCTAGGGAATGACAGCTTAGCCAGAGTGTGTTTGGTGTCTGCCTCCCCACAGGATGCACATTCACCTTTCTAAACACCGATGATGTCAGCACCCTATAAGTACAGCAGGAGAAAAGAAACCTCCCAGTAATGCGAGTAGCGCGCTCTGCTAATGCGTCCATCACAAGTGTCTTAACATAGTTAGGTAGGGGTTTGAATCCTGTAAACGCTCAGTGTGTGTGAGTGGGGTTGGTGTAAGTCAGTGGGAGAGAAATGTCCCTTTTGGCAACTGGGAAAACACACTACAGGATGCACATTCCCCTTTCTAAACACAGATGATGTCAGCACTCTATAAGTATAGCAGGAGAAGAAAACCCTCCCAGTAATGCGAATAGCATGCTCTGCTAATGCATCCTTCTCATTTCATAACATAATTAGGTAGGAGATTGAATCCTGCCAAAGGCAAGTGTGTGTGTTTAGCTGAGGGGGGTTATTGTGTGTGAGGGAGATGTCCCTTTTGGCAACTAGAACAGACTACAGGATGCACATTCCCCTTTCTAAACACAGATGATGTCAGCACTCTATAAGTATAGCAGGAGAAGAGAAACCTCCCAGTAATGCGAATAACACACTCTGCCAATGCGTCCGTCTCAAGTGACATAACATAGTTAGGTAGAGGTTTGAATCCTGCAAATGACAAGGGTGTGTGTTTGTCTGAGTGGGATTTGTGTGTGTGTGTGCAATTATGTGTGAGGAAAATGTCCCTTTTGGCAACTAGGAGGACAGACTACAGGATGCACATTCCCCTTTCTAAACACCGATGATGTCAGCACTCTATAAGTATAGCAGGAGAAGAGAAACCTCCAAGTAATGCAAATAGCGTGCTCTGCTAATGTGTCCGTCTCAAGTATCATAACATAATTAGGTAGGGGTTTGAATCTGGCAAGTGTGTGTGTGTTCGGTTGAGGGGGGTTAGTGTGTGTGTGAGGGAAATGTCTCTTTTGGCAACTAGGAGAACAGACTACAGGATGCACATTTCCCTTTCTAAACACTGATGATGTCAGCACCCTATAAGTACAGCAAGAGAAGGGAAATCTTCCAGTAATGTGAATTGCAAATTTGTCATGCATAAC